>NC_053028.1:394385319-394721577 GCF_003073215.2 Triticum urartu
GGCATGGGAATTTTGACACCTTTGCAATCTTGCATGCCGAATTTCCTCAGTACATCCTTGAGGTATTTCTCCTGAGATATGAATATGCCATTGTGTTGTTGATGAATTTGAAGACCTAATAAGAATTCCAGTTCTCCAATCATAGACATTGATATTCTTCACTCATCATATATGCAAATTCATCACTATAATGTTGGTCAGTACAGCCAAAGATAATATCATCAACATTATTTGGTACGCCAGGGTTTTCCCAGTCACGACGTTGTAAAACGACGGCCAGTGAATTGTAATACGACTCACTATAGGGAATTCCTTCAAAGTATCATACCACGCCCGTGGGGCCTGCTTGAGGCCATAGAGGGCCTTATTGAGTCTGAAGACTTTGTCAGGATTCTTTGGATCTTCAAAACCTGGGGGTTGAGCAACATATAATTCTTCCTCAAGCTTACCATTGAGGAATGCACTTTTCACATCCATTTGATATAAAGTGATATCATGATGGTTAGCATAAGCAAGTAATATGCGAATAGCCTCAAGTCTAGCAACGGGTGTAGAAGTTTCATCGAAATCAATTCCTTCAACCTGTGTGTAGCCTTCAGCTACAAGCCGTGCCTTATTCCTTACCACAAGGCCATTTACGTCTTGCTTGTTGCGATAGATCCATTTTGTGCCAATGATATTGTGCTTGCGAGGATCTGGACGTTTGACCAGTTCCCAGATATTGTTGAGCTCGAACTGATGTAATTCTTCTTGCATGGCGTGAATCCACTTAGGCTCCAGAAATGCTTCATCTACCTTAGTGGGCTCTGTGATAGAGACAAAAGCATAGTGCCCACAAAAGTTAGATAAATGTGAAGCTTTTGAGCATCTGAGAGAACCTGGCGCTTTAATGTCATTGATGATCTTTTCAACTTGCCCTTCTTTTGCAATGCGAGGATGAGCTGGTTGTCGTTGATGAATTTGATCAACATTTTCTTCAGCACCATTTTCTTCAGTATTTTCTTCAGGTGCATTAGCTCAATGTTCTTCATGTTCTGGAATGAATTCTTCAGCAGATTCTTCAGTACGAATGACATCCTCAATAGCCTTGAACTTGATAGTTTCCGCAGGTGCTGGTTCATCTATCATAGTAGGTAGGTTCTCTCTTTGCGAGCCATTAGACCGCACATCTACAGTTTCAACAACTTTGTGAAGAACGTTGTTGAAGACTCCGTAGGTGTGCGAGTCCTTTCCTTAACCAAGCATAAAACCTTCCTGTGCTTTTGGTGCAAATTTTGAGTTGTGATGAGGATCTCTAATCCAACATTTAGCACCGAAGACTTTGAAATAACTTACATTGGGTTTCTTATCAGTGAGGAGTTCATAGGCAGTCTTTTTGAAGAATTTGTGAAGATATACTCTGTTGATGATGTGGCACACAGTATCAATTGCCTCAGTCCAGAAACGACGAGGCGTTTTGTATTCATCAAGCATAGTGCGAGCCATCTCAGCAAGAGTCCTGTTCTTGCGCTCCACGACGCGATTCTGCTAAGGAGTGTAAGGAGCAGATAACTCATGAGTGATACCAAGTTCATCAAGATAGTCATCGAGACCAGAATTCTTGAACTCAGTGCCATTGTCACTTCTGATGTGCTTGATCTTCACACCAAAGTTGGTTGAAGCCCTCGAGAAAAATCGTTTGAAGACTTCCTGCACTTCATGCTTGCAAGTAGCAATGTGTACCCATGTGTATCGAGAGTAATCATCAACAATAATAAAGCCATATAGAGATGCATCATTTGTAACAACAGAATAATGATTAGGGCCAAAAAGATCCATATGAAGCAATTCAAACGGTCGAGTGGTAGTCATGATTGTCTTCGCTGGATGCTTGGCCTTGGTCATCTTTCCAGCTTCACAGGCTCCGCATAAGTGATCCTTGAGGAATTTGACATTCTCAATGCCAATGACATGCTTCTTCTTTGCAAGCATGTGCAAATTCCTCATGCCTGCATGACCAAGTCGTCGATGCCAGAGCCAGTCTTCTGAAGCTTTTGCAAAAAGGCACACGGCTGGTTGTGGTCCTGTAGAGAAATCAACAATATACAACTCTCCTCTCCTAACGCCTTCGAAGACTTTGGAATTGTCAGCTTCCATAAGCACAACACAACGATACTTGCCAAAGACAACAACCATAATAAGATCGCGAAGCATTGAGACAGACATGAGGTTGTATCCTAAGGGCTCGACAAGCATGACTTTGTCCATGTGTCGATCCTTTGTGATCGCAACCTTACCTAGACCCAATACCTGACTTTTTCCTTTTTCAGCAAAGATGATATGCTTTAGATGCGACGGAGATAATGGGGCATCCATCAATAGATTCTTGTCACCAGTCATGTGATTTGTACATCCACTATCGAGGACCCACTCAGTGGCTTTGAGTTGATCATCCTGCAGATGAATTAGTGCAGCTTACGAACTCATATACTTCATCAGTGAAGAATATGACATCAAATCATCAGATCAATTTCATTAAGCAATAGAACAGATAAAGCAGTATGAGGACGTGAGAATTCAGAGTTCATTTCTTCATGGTTAGACTGCGTCCTATCAGGCACACTCAGGTCTCCAACAAATTCTTTAGACGATTATGCATGTCTGGAGACCTGACCCTACAGAAGAGATTAGTTCTTTTCTTCACCACCCACATCTGAAGGGGTGGCAAAGAGTTCATCACTCTACGATCTCCATACGAGAAAGGTGGCATAGAAGCCAATCCATTTCGTTTCACATAAGAGGGGTTAGGATAAGCATATGAATAAGCAGAGTAATTCTTCGAGGACATATGAACATAATGATTAGAAGAATAATGCTCATATTCATAGCCTTTAGCTCTTCCCTGCGAAACAGAGTTGTTAGCATGATGATATTCATATGAGGACTTAGTCCATATGAAGAATTTGATCTGGGGTTCCTATTCTTCACAGGTGGTATCCTGAGGACATTCACTTGTAGACTTTCAAGGCACCTTTTGCGAACCCAGATTTTCTTCATAGGGGAATCGTTCCTGCAGTTAGTGCCAACATATCTAGCAAATACTTCACCATTCTGATTTTTGAACAGTTTATAGTTGGAGTCAAATGACTCATCATCAGAACAAGGTGAAAGGATCGAGAAGAGGTGTCTAGAGGGGGGTGATTAGACACTAAGTACAAAAAGTTGCAGTTTTTAATTTCTTTAAGTTGAAGTGGAGTTTTGGCACATGTTTAACAAACACAATACATATCAAGCAAGCATGCAAAGAGTATATGAGCAGCAGAAAGTAAAGCATGCAACTTGCAAGAATGTAAAGGGAAGGGTTTGGAGAATTCAAACGCAATTGGAGACACGGATGTTTTTGTCATGGTTCTGATAGGTGGTGCTATCGTACATCCACGTTGATGGAGACTTCAACCCACGAAGGGTAACGGTTGCGCGAGTCCACGGAGGGCTCCACCCACAAAGGGTCCACGAAGAAGCAACCTTGTCTATCCCATCATGGCCATCACCCACGAAGGACTTGCCTCACCAGCGGTAGATCTTCACGAAGTAGGCGATCTCCTTGCCCTTACAAACTCCTTGGTTCAACTCCACAATCTTGTCAGAGGCTCCCAAGTGACACCTAGCCAATCTTGGAGATACCACTCTCCAAGAAGTAACAAATGGTGTGTTGATGATGAACTCCTTGCTCTTGTGCTTCAAATGATAGTCTCCCCAACACTCAACTCTCTCTCACAGGATATGGATTTGGTGGAAAGAAGATTTGAGTGGAAAGCAACCTGGGAAGGCTAGAGATCAAGATTCATATGGTGAGAATGGAATATCTTGGCCTCAACACATGAGTAGGTGGTTCTCTCTCAGAAAATGTGTATTGGAAGTGTAGGTATGTTCTGATGGCTCTCTCAAGGAATGAAGAGTGGGTGGAGGGGTATATACAGCCTCCACACAAAAAACTAACCGTTACACATAATTTACCAATCTCGGTGAGACCGAATTGAGAAACTCGATCGGACTGATTTAGCAAACCTAGTGACCGTTAGGATTTTCGGTGGGACTGAGATGCAACTCGGTAGGACTGATATGGTTAGGGTTACGGCATAATGTAATCTCGGTGTGACCGATTACACAAACTCGGTGGGACCGATTTTGGTAATAAGCTAACTAGAGAGTTGGTCAGGCAAACTTGGTGAGACCGATTAAACAAACTCGGTGGGACCGATTTTGGTAATAAGCTAACCAGAAAGTTTGCATTGTAATCTCGGTAGTACCGATTGGTCAATCTCGGTGGGATCAATTTTGGTAATGGACATACACAGAGAGATTACAATCCCATCTCGGTGAGACCGAGATCCCTATCGGTGAAACCGATTTACCTAGGGTTTGTGGCAGTGGCTATGACATCTGAACTCGGTGGCGCCGGATAGAAAGAATCGGTGGGGCCGGGTTTGACTTTTGGTTTAGGTCATATGTGGATGTGGGAAGGTAGTTGAGGGTTTTGGAGCATATCACTAAGCACTATGAAGCAAGAACCTCATCAAGCAACACCTCATCCCCTCTTGATAGTATTGGCTTTTCCTATAGACTCAATGTGATCTTGGATCACTAAAATAGAAAATGTAGAGTCTTGATCTTGAAGCTTGAGCTAATCCTTTGTCCTTAGCATCTTGAAGGGGTTCCACATCCTTTAGTCCATGCCACTTAATTTGTTGAACTTGTCTGAAACATACTAGGTAAAAGTATTAGTCCAACAAGAGATATGTTGTCATTAATTATCAAAATCACCTAGGGAGCACTTGTGCTTTCAATCTCCCCCTTTTTGGTAATTGATGGCAACATACACCAAAGCTTTAGATAAAGATATAGAGAATAACAAGTAAAGCTTTGGAAAGACATGTAACAAGCATAGGCTCCCCCTACATGTATGCAATCATGTGAATATGGAATATAGAAGCATGTGAGAGCATAACCATGACAGAGTAGCAATGTGTTACATGTATCTTGGCTATATGCATCAGGGCAAAAGATATGAATATGGGAAATGTACCTTCATGCCCATGAGTCCTTCTTGCAAGCAGTATGTACATCAGCAAGAATTTCTCATACACATGACTATGATGCATATACTTACCTTGTGGTCTTGAGTTGGCTAGGTTGGGATGAGCCTGCGTAAACAAGGTTAGATAACACAGATGCACCCACTAGCTAGAGCAAACAAAAGAAACCATAAGAGTACCAAGATTGGGATGACATGTAGAGTGAGTACAGAGTACCACGATAGATATTGACATGTCCCCAAAGAGAAAGATATGCAATGAATTTAATAAATTTCTTTCCCTTGGATGTCTTGCTCCCCCTGAAAGTAGCATGGGATACTGGGAGAAGATAGGGAACAGAAAAACAGAGCTCAAAGAAACAAATGAACAGAGCTAATGCAAATAAGCACATATGAACATGTCTTTCCCCCAAGAAGACATGTGGCATCTCTCCTCTTGAACATCAAGCATCTGGGATCCTTGAAGATTACTCTTTCCTAGAGTATTCCCTCCCCCTAGAGATCTCTCCCCCTAGAGATACTAGGAGACTGCCTGTGCGTTGCCTTGGGCCAACAAATGTTCAACCACAACACAAACTCAAGTATCTTCCCCCAATTCCAATATAATTATCCTCTCAATCTATTGCCCCTTCTCAGCATGTGGCTTCTATGTCGGTGTTTTGTTGTCTCACTCTACTACATGCGCAACATGGAACACCACCAACAAATGATGAGATATATATAATGCACCTCACCTTAGTACAAATACTAAGAAAAGGGGGCATATGGATATGAAAACGTTATTCCCACCAGATGTTCATTCACAAACCAACTACGGATAATGCTCTATTTGTCTCCGAGTTCTCCTTTCATCTCCACCTAAGATGTGTCTCCATCACTTTACCTCACTGGGACTTCTTTTCCTAAGGACCTCAAATATACATACAACAATCACACAACAAAATCGCATCGTTGTCATTCCATATCTTCTTCCACAAGCCCTTCCACTCAAACTCTTTTGGCCATTTCTGCTATTCCATATCTTCTTCCACAAGCCCTTCCACTCAAACTCTTTTGGCCATTTCTGCTCCGTCGTCACCCTATTCCAAATATGCCTATGTTACCATCCAGGTCCAAATACACCCATTTTTTTCTCCAAGTCTATCAATTTGTCTTATCAAGTTTGTACTTTCAACCTCGGAATTTCCATTGATCGGAATGAGGAGGGTTCTCTCTTTTGGCCATTTCTGCTATTCCATATCTTCTTCCACAAGCCCTTCCACTCAAACTCTTTTGGCCATTTCTGCTCCGTCGTCACCCTATTCCAAATATGCCTATGTTACCATCCAGGTCCAAATACACCCATTTTTTTCTCCAAGTCTATCAATTTGTCTTATCAAGTTTGTACTTTCAACCTCGGAATTTCCATTGATCGGAATGAGGAGGGTTCTCAAAGTTCACTTCTCTGAAAGAGAACACAACACACATTGATACAGATTCATGATGAACAAGACTCAGTGTTATTTATAACGATGAATACCAACACAAGGTAAGTTATTCAATGGAGTAGCTACATTGTTGTGTTTGTCAAAAAAAGGGTCGAAGAGCATCTCAAAAGCGTACTACTGATGTTTCAAACTCCAGAAAATAAGAACTTCTTCCTACAATGTTGATGCAGTCACTAAACCCTGCAATATGAGCATCGAAACATATGTCAAACAAGCCTCCTTTCAGATATGTTTTCAGAAAGAAAGCAAGTGACTGATTACTGTTTTTGTTGAAACTTCCAACTCCGGACCACAAGAACTTCTTCCTAGTATGTTGAAGCACTTGCTAATTGCTGAAATATGGGCATCGAAACATAAACAAAGGACAAATAAAAATGCAGAGTAAAGGCAAAGTATATACATCATACATGCGTGCCATCTAATGATTTGGTACATGGATTGAGAGACCATTCGAGGAAACTGGAAGCAAGATGAGTATGCCATCTAAACTATGATAAATGATTTGGGCAATAATAAATGGAATAAGAATGCAATCTTACTTTGCATTGATCCCATTCATGTGACTGAAATAAGAAGTAGATGGGAAATTGATTTGTGGCCGTAGCATATGCGCACCAATGGTTCCTTGCATCCAAATGCACCCAGAAATAATTATAGGAAATTAGCATGAATATATCAGAACCAAATTTATGTACATATAGTTATAATTCTGCCACAAGCAAGGTCCATCTACGTACAGTAGTCCATTATGATTCTCCCCAACCTTGAAATTTGATATCATGTTGACTAATCATTGGGTGGAAGCATGCCACGAAGTTTTGAACTTAATGTTTTTGACACGTACATGTACCATGGTTCCCTGCAACATCAAAAAGTGATACTCCCTTTTATCCATATTACTTTTCGCTCAAACGGGTGTATCTAGGCGCATTTCAATGCTAGATACATCTGTTCGCGATATTTTTCACTATGGTCCATGGTGCATCTTCAAAAAGACAAAAAAAGTGTTGCTGTTTTTCCTATTTCCTCGAGAAAGGCTTGCTGCAGAATTATTAGAATTTTATATACAAATCAAAAGTAACATCAAAACATGTTCTTAAACCAAATAAAGGAGATATTTTAACTGCAAATTACCTCTTAGTGCAAGTACTTTTTCTGCAAATTCCAAAGCTTTATGCCTTATGCTGACATGAGTTAACTCTACCAGAGTTTGTTGCTACAGATGGAAGTATTGTTGGAGTTTTGCAACCAGCATCTGCAATGTCATAATTCGAGTTAGGATAAGAAGTCAAAATCTCATGAAGGTACTACAAGGGAAAATCACTTTCTAGACACAGGTCTGGCCAAACCACATTGTAAAAAATGCACACCCTGACCCTACAATGGCTTTATAATTGAAATACAAAACTTCCCCCAAAAATGTACAAACAATTTGTTCAACCAAACAAAGATGTAATTTCTCATAAGAATATACTTGTAATCTACAGTAGCTCAGGTTGGAGGAGGGGCGGGATGCGGCTGCCCACCAAACACCAAAGCAAGAGCCAACTTTTCTAGTGGCCATCGTGGCTGCCTGCCTCAGGTGAAAAAAGGGTGAACCCATAAGTGTGATTTCAGAGGTGGATACCTGATGTCCAGCTCAAGGATAAAACTTAAAACTGAGAAATCTGCCAAATTATACATTTCCCAATAGACCTAAGGGATCAGGGATCAATGAATGTAACCAAACATGGTAGGAAACACAAATGCAAGTAATGTTCCACATATCTACTGGTAGATCCTATCATGATTTTTAGCCTAGCATTTAGTTCTAAACAAACTGCATTAAAATTTTATGGTCATGAATTGTTGGAACTTTTTAAACTTGACTTGTTAAGTTCACGGCCTATATGTGTATGAAAGGTTACAGTAATATAACACGAAGGGCACATGCATGATTTTTCACTGAAAGAAGGAAAAGGTCAACATATATAAGATGAAAATAAGTAGTTCATGAATCCTAATGCAATTTATTTTTTGTTATTAGCAGCATAGTAGTGCTTGTTTGACAATGAATATCCTTGCCTCAAATGATTGCACCTTGCAAGTGGATGCATATGCCGGATTGCTAATTTGGCAAAGCTTGGGCCTCATACCCGAAGATTCAGAGATAAAAGCAACAAGATATTGAGCATCATAGAATTAGTAAATACAGGCAGACAGCTCTGCAACACAATTAGTAAATACTGGTTGAGCAACACGCACAAACCTGATTGGAAAGAGAAGATATGATGCACACATTGGCCACCGCCGCAGCCGAGGATGAAATCAACCCAGGTGTAGAGGGCACGTACAGGCACATGTGAATTCTTCACCTTGAAGTTGTGACACAAATCTATCAGGGATCAGAATTCTGAGGTTGGACGGCTGCCGGATAGTGTTTCCTCCATGATAGATCCGTCTTCCTTTTTTTTAAAGCTCCATGGCAGATCGTCAAGGAGGAGGTTATTAGATATTGTTTTTTGCAGGGATTGGGTAACCACGTGTCCTCCAATGCCATAGATCAATTCGGATGAAGAAAAACTTTATAGCCTCTAGAAATAAACGTGTGTTCAATCTTTCTGGCTAGAAAGGCGATGTGCACGTGCACACAGTGTCGGAGAGAGAAGAGGCCCAGAAGTATCTGCCTCCGCGGTGACAGCAACTCACATCTACAACCAATATTGATGGATGTCGACAGCGGCATGACAGGGAAACATGAAGAATAGGTGTCAGAGGGAGACCCACAACCAAAGAAAATCTAACGGCGGATTGAAGTGTAAACTAGCAAGAAAATGAACTTGATCCTGATGAGGATTGATCTGATAATCTCCTTAAGCACACGGAATCAATTTCCAAACCTACCTTGTTCAGCTTCAGAGAGGCTATGCATTCGTTTTTCATAGGAGGAGACAGAAAGGGAGATCATGGAGAAGAGGAAGAAGTCGTGGATGGAATTATTTTCCACGTGGGGAAAGTCCGATGGAGAATAGGAAGAGTCCATGAAATATGGAGGAAGATATCATGGAGTACTAATGAGGAAGAGACCGTGGAGTAGATTTAGTTTTTTTTCCAGAAGAGATAGAAATTGCTTTAATTAGAGGAGGAAAAAAATTATGCATTAGGATCATGTGGTGGATTTTCTTTTCCAAATTGTTTGAGTGTGGTTGTGGGAGAGATGCGTACGTGAGACTTCTTTAACACGTGCGAAGAGATATACGTGAAAGTTTTTCCCTATTTGGAGAGAGATACGTGAGAGATTGTTTATATTGTTTTCTGAGATTGAATGGGGTTGTGGGAAAGAGATAAGTGAGACTTTTTCTACGCATGAGACATTGAGAAATTTTAGTCGTGAGAGAAATATCTATAATATTTTTTTTCTTTTGGGGAGAGATTCATGAGAGATCTACACCGTAATGTAATTAGTATAGGTATAGATAGATATAGATAGATAGATAGATAGATATAGATAGATAGATGAGTTCAAAGGAAAGATAAAAATCGGTTGCTAGATGAATTCCAATTTGTTGAACATTATTTATGAGAACCTAGGCTTTCGCCTGGAGACAACCACCAAACACCAATGTGAGGGGAAAGATGCCGACACACCTCGACGATGCCTCCAAGGAGTGGAACGGCACCCACAGGCGTCGTCGCCACCGGCACAGACCTAAGCTGCACATGACTTTCATCCATAGCACTACACATCTCTAGCTCCGTACACCAGAATGGGCAACGCCATCCAAGTTGGAACACATTACCACCGCCACAACACCTCTTCGTAATGGCCGGAGTACCGTGGTAACCACACAAGAGAGAGCACAAGCCATCCTCCATCTCTAGTCGCACAAACACACTCAATATAAATTTTCAAATAAAGAATGCCTCATCTTCAGTCGCACAAACACATTCGATATATAATCCTTTTATCAAGTTAAGACATCTATATTTTGCAAATAAAGCATGTCCCATTAATATAATTTCTCATAAGTTGATAAAAGGAGAAGCATACACATAGAAAATAATTTGACTATTTGCGTGAAACAATTCTAACACAAACACACCCACATGGTAGAAAGGATTTTGTGGATGCCATCATATGAACAGGCAGACCTAAAAGTATTAAATATTCCATGGCAATGCTATGTACTTTTCCGTCTAATCTATTTTGCAATATCATAACACAAGTCATTACAAACAACACTTGCCTTGTCCCCTCAGGTATTCTCGAGGTTTTAGCGTAATGTCAATTGAGCTTTGTTCAACAAAAGTACTATTGAACTGGCTAAGAACTTATATTTTACCTAAGTGCTACTGCAATCTATACATCAAAGCATAATCAGCCTACAGATATTCCTACATCAAAAAAATTATTTCTTCTTTGAGATACTCACTCGGTCCCATAATATAGGATTTGGTGCTTCTTGCAAGATGCCCTCTTGCGCCGATTTCACTCGCGGCATCTTGCATACGTGCAGTACCACGTCATTGTCGAGGAAAGCATGCTGCCATTGGTAGAGCTCCTGCAGGTTAAAAGGAACCTCCTTCTCTTGGTACCAGCAGAACCCACAGGTCAAAGGGTCCACCCCGTTGTTCGGGGTGCTCCAACCTGTAAGCTTGTCAACTGCAAAACCTTCTGATCTGCGAAAAAGGGAATGGATAATTGGTGAAGGGTTTTACATTGATAAAACAATATTGTGCATTAGAAATATTCTGCATTATATAGATAGATGCGGCGCAGCCTGAACCAAGCTTACAAATATCATGCCTTAAATAGATGAATGCAGTGGAACGCACACATAGTTTAATATTAATATATCCTGCAAGAGATGTGTAATATACATGTTCAGGACTTTAAATTTATGGGTAGAAGTAAACAAATATAGTCTGTCCAACGACGACCATCATGTATGTTTTTTATGGGCAAATTATCGCATGATAAATGGATTGGAAGGACAAAATGAAAAACCCTAGCTCGAATCTGTACCTAAGTGATATATTCTTCTCAGGCTTCTCAACTACGACACTTGTGCACATAAAAATAATTGCAGATCCATCAACAACAAAATTAATTTCACATTGGTCAGAATCAGTTCAGATCTCACCTAATACAAACACATGCCCTCTTCATGAGACCCTGAACCTGCCCTTAGAGTTCAAATAAATGTACCATTTGATAGCAGACCAATATTTTGTTTTTGCTTTATACATGACTTGCTCACTGCTCATAGTATAAAGCTAACTCAGTTGTAAAGGGAACTGGAAAAACCACTCAAAAAAGTTAGAGAGCCCCCAAAAAACTTCTGGACTGAAGTATAACTACTGAAATGGAGCGCGCACCTGCCGTCGAGATGCAACCGCTCGGGCGCTCGATCGCAGAAAACGAATCCGGGAAATATGAGGACGGAAAGGTCTGCTGGTCTGCAATTGAGATGCAAAGAATCATGATTTATATTCAGGAGACCAAACATGGTAATAATCTAAATTTTCAGCTCGAGAACACAAACACTCGCAGCAATCTCGAAGGCACAAATTTGCCAATAATAGAACCAGATATAGATAGAAAGAACATCTTCACTCCCACTTAATCCAAGCAATTGACACCAAAAAAGTCTCCAACTTTCCTTTGGTTCCAGTCAATCACAACTTCAGGAACAACCTTCAATAATCTGCATTCAAGAGGTCAACTAAATTAAAAATATTGTAAGTAACAAGCATTTAGGCTGGTGATATTGTTATAAACGTGTTGTCGAAGATTTGTAGAAACAAACTAAACGAGCTCTATCTTCTTTTCACTGTTTTTTTCTTCTGAGGATAGAAAAATAGAAATACCTCTATTGGACCGATCAAGTAGTAAATGGGATCATTGCCCTTGCCTACACATGGGCCATGGCTCCAAATTCATAAGTCATGATCATTTGCATTCAGAGACTATCTTCAGAAGGATCTTGTTTGTGTTAGTGCTTCAGTATTGTCTGCGGCAAAGGATTAATAAGTTTGTTTTCGCACATGTGCGCATAGCAGATAGCTGCGGTTGATATGTTTGTTGTGTATCTTGGCTGATTTTCCTGAATTCAGGCATGAGGAACGAAACATTAGAATCAGGAGTACAAAACCTTGTCTATCATATATATTACACAACTACTATCTAACATCACACACTGGCCTGCACTGGGGTGATAGGAAATGATCATATGACGAAGAATTAAACATAAAAGAAAATATTTTTGGAGAAGGAAGAACATGCCAGGAGGATCTGGTGAACCTGCTACGCATACTCATGTGGACTTACGGTTCTGGTGAAGTGGAGCTGATGGAAGAGGGGATCACGAGCAGCGGTGGGATGGTCGGTGCTGGAGCTCATGGCGAAGTGGACCCGTGGCGCGGCGGCGGGGGAAGGGGTCGTTGGCGCGGGCAGCGACCGCGATGGGATGTGGGGGCGGCGGCCGCGGCTGGAGGTGGGGCGGCAGCCACGGCTGGAGCTGGGGCGGCAGCCACGGCTGGAGCTGGGGCGGCGGCCGTGGCGGGAGGTGGCGGGGGTGGCCGCGACGGGCGGTGGCGCACCGCGAGACGGGTTAGTGTTTGATAGGCTGAAACACCAACACCATGATTTTTAGACCCTGCCAACTCTATAATTCTATAAGATCCAATACATGCTAGATTGTTCTACAGCACCAATGTCCAAGTCAATACCATATATTATCCACTGAAATGTCTGATATAATATCATATGCAAAAACATTAGAGCAATGTGCTCTCCTTTACCCATATTGTGTACCACATAACATTATGAACATTAGCGGAGGATTAGCCTGCAGCTATTTTAGATCGTGCACCAAATAGTTGTAGTTTTCCTAAATCATGGAGAAGAACAAGGTTGAAATTCGCAAGAGTCATATAGAAATTTCTGCAATCAATATCATACCTGATCCATGTACGGTAGCCTCTAAATAAGCAACATAAGTCCACAGTCCATAAGTATGTAGGCTATGCTCCAATTTGATGTATCATGCAATTTTGCAATACTCGGATAATTTTGTAAGGCATACAGATACTGGATTGGAGGGCTATAAACTTCAGTAATCTGAAAATATGTAGACCGCAGCTGAGATCGTAACTTAGTGACACAACACATGGTATGATAGCTAAAGGAGAGGCTATCAATTGTCATTTTTTTGCAGTGATGTGCCAGTAGAAAATCACCATTGATTCGATTTGATGTGTGAAGTCACCTGTCTACTCGGCTTGCCATTGATTCTGCGCCTGCTTCCTGGTTTCCTGAAATAAAATTTCCCAGCATCGGATCAGTTCAAAGAAAAGGCAGATAGAAAAATTGACAGAGAGAAGAGCCCATCTGAATGTCATCACTTACCTTGCCGAGAGCATTGAGCTTCCCTGGCACCAGCACGGGAGAGGCCGACAATGAGGGCCTCCTCTTGGGGGAGGCGGCTGTGCTGCCGACGCCGGCCGTCGGAGACCAGCAAGGAGGGCTCCTTCTCCCTGGGTCCTGCTCATCATGCGTGAGTCGTGCAGCTCATCAAGCTCTTCTCCTGCACATACACTTTAAGCTTCAGTTCAAATCAGCTTCAGAAGCTGCAACACAGAACATGTTCAGTTCAGGTGTGCAGAGTACATACAGGTGGAACCGGCCCTTTGGGATCGTGTTCTGTGGAGGAGGAGGTGGGTCGCCCTGTCGGCGACGAAACTCCAGCCGTGTGTCACTAGCCTGGGCATGATGGTGGTGCTCTTCTTGACCGATGTCGAGCTCCACGCTGGCGAGGGCTGCTCCTTGATGGGCGTCCTCTCCTCGAAGTTGAGCGCAATCGGCCTGACAACCTTGGGTGATAAGAGCACCCCGGCATCGCCGGCGCCGCTATGCTTCTCGGCCCCAAGAGCCCCTCCGTGGCACGGCGAACTTCTTGGCAAGCTCGGGCGTGTCGACAACGAGCAGGTGGTGCCTTGGGATGGGCGTGGCGCCGACCACGACGGGGACGGGGGGACCCCGGGTTGAGGCGGCGACTCCGCTTCTGGACGGTTGGTGTCGTCGCGGAGGAGCGGCCGTGCACGGCCGGCGGCGGAGATATCTGGACGCAACGTCCTGTCCCTCATCTCTTCCATCGTGCGGCAGCTAGGGTTTGCGGAGGGAGGGTGTGCGTTGCCTCGGTCGTGGGTTTTTTTCGTTGGTTTTCTTTCGTAGGCTTTTTTTCGACCTCGCTCGCAGGCATCGCTAGACGTTAAAAGCGGGAGGTGGGAGGAAGGACGAAAAAACCGTCTCTCTAAGGGGGAGGTGGGAGGAAGTACCAAAGAAGTACCAAAAAAGACCGGGTGAGGTGGGACGAAAATAAAACCCGAAACGCGACCTACCAACTGAGACATTAGGAGTAGAGATGATTAAGCTTTGATGTGATATCTCTCTCCCCCTTTGACATCAATTTCCAAGAAGGGTCTTCTGGAATTTGTTGTGAATGGGTTCGGTCCTTGAATCACAGTACAAAGCATTAAGGTAAATGTGATGCTTGCAGAGGACAAGATTCATTGAGTGGAGCTGGATCAAGAATAAAGAATAAATGGCAAAATGTTTTTCCTGTAGTGAAATCGGTGTCACCAAGTTGTATGCTTCGGTTGCTCCGAAAATCTTCGGCTAGACCGGAGACATGAAACCGGTGGAACCGAGTTCATCATGGAGAAAAACACGTGTCACCTCAGCTCACTGGACAAATAAGATCTCAAAAATATTTTCAATGAATTGGATGCAGAAAATGCAGAACAACAAGCAAAGAAAAGAAACTAGAGTTGGGCGGTGACAAAGTCACCTATGTTAGAGTATATTGACTTAGGAGTCAAGTGAGATCACTTGATCATAGGTCGTACTCATCATTTAATCTCAAAATGGGGTTACCATTTTTCTTTTAAGTATCTTGATGTATTCACATCTTGTCGAGTTGCTTTGACTCATGACTTGGAGTAAAGCTACTCTAAGATGGAATAACATACCTTGGGTGGTGGTGTTGATCTTGATCATGTAGTTGAACTTGTGTGGGTTGCTCAAGGTTGATGTAGCCCATCAAGATTTGGGAGCACCCTTTGGATTTTGAGTTCATCTACCTACATGGGTTACTTTTCGCAAGGAAGAGCACTTGTATCCAACATGACAATCATGAAACTCAATATAGAATTTGTCAAAGGATATGTTTGAAAGGTTTCGTGCTTCCTTGTCATCAACCACCATTGTGTAGAGACTTGGTGATGTAGAGATTGCTAAAGATGTTAGTGAGTTTCAATCTCATAGAATTAGATTCATACAAGTACCTACAAGGGTTAGATAACATGCAAGATGCAAATTTCCAAGATATAAGATAATAATCATAGGAGAAATATTAAGTGATTAGTCGTAAGCTCAAGTCTTGCATGTATCCAATGGAGTTCCTACTCGAAGTTTGAAGCATCAATGATGTTCAATTCACCTCTTAACCTGCAAAACACTTTCTCATCAAGTGGTTTAGTGAATATATCCGCTAATTGCTTATCGGTGCGAACATGCTTAAGGTTTATGTCACCCTTAGCAACGTGATCTCGAATGAAATGATGACGAACTTCAATATGCTTAGTTCGAGAGTGTTGCACGGGATTGTGAGCAATATTGATAGCACTTTCATTTTCACAAAGTAATGGAACATGTTTCACATATATCCCATAATCTTTAAGAGTTTGGGTCATCCAAAGTAATTGAGCACAACATGAACCAGCGGCAATGTATTTTGCTTCGGCGGTGGATAAGGATACCGAGTTTTGTTTCTTGGAAGACCAAGACACAAGAGATCTACCAAGGAATTAACAAGTACCCGAAGTGTACTTTCTATCAACCTTGTCATCAGCATAGTCCGAGTCGGAGTAGCCAACAAGATCAAAGGAAGCCCTCTTTGGATACCAAATGCCAAAATTCGGTGTATGTATTAAGTATCTCACTATCCTCTTCATGGCCTTAAGATGACATTCCTTAGGAGCAGCTTGATATCGTGCACACATGCACACACTTAGCATGATATCGGGACATGAAGCACATAGATATAACAATGAACCAATCATAGAGCGGTAAACTTTTTGATCAACCGGTTCACCATCTTTGGTCAAATCAAGATGTCCACTAGTAGGCATGGGTGTAGTCATACCTTTGCATTCTTGCATATTGAACTTCTTGAATAAGTCCTTGGTGTACTTCGTTTGAGATACAAAGGTGCCTTCCTTAGTTTGCTTAATTTGCAAACCAAGAAAGAATTTGAGTTCACTCATCATAGACATCTCAAACTTCTCCGACATTAGCTTCCCAAACTTTTCACTAAAATGAGGGTTAGTTGATCCAAATACAATATCATCGTCATAAATTTGGCATACAAATAGTTCTCCATTAATCATTTTATTAAAAAGAGTAGAATCTATTTTTCCAATTTCAAAGCCTTTTTCAATAAGGAACTTGGTCAAGCATTTATACCATGCTCTAGGAGCTTGTTTAAGACCATAAAGGGCTTTGTGAAGTTTGTAGACATGATTAGGTTTCTTAGGATTGACAAAGCCAGGAGGTTGCTTAACATAAACTTCCTCCTCAATTTCACCATTTAGAAAAGCACTTTTAATGTCCATTTGGTACAAAGTGATATCATGGTGATTAGCATAAGCAAGTAAGATGCGAATGGACTCAAGTCTAGCAACGGGAGCATATGTCTCACCGTAGTCCATACCTTCGACTTGTGTGTAGCCTTGGGCGACGAGACGTGCTTTGTTGCGAACCACTTGTCCATATTCATCTTGCTTGTTGCGAAACACCCATTTGGTACCGATGATGTTGTGGTTGTTGTCGGGCTTCTCGACCAATGTCCACACTTGATTTCTCTCAAAGTTGTGTAGCTCTTCATGCATAGCGTTTATCCAGTCCGGATCCTCCAATGCTTCTTCAACCTTCATACGTTCAATGCTAGAGATGAATGAGTAATGTTCACAAAAGTTAGCCAAACGAGTTTTAGAGCGAGTGATTCTCCCGGTTTGGATATCATTGTAGATTTGATCCACAGGATAATCTTTAGCAATTCTTGCTCGAACTCATGAAAGCTTTTGCTTGGGTCTTGGTTGAACATCTTCTTCATCTTGGTCTTCTTCTTGGCCTTCTTCATTGTTAGCGTTGTCATTTTCTTGTCGTGGTGGAGAAGGAGGTTGTTGACGTTCGTCTTGGTGCACTTCCTCGTTTTCTTCATCTTGGTGTGTCCCACTCATGGATGCTTCCGTATCAACTCTTGGTTCACCTTGTCGTGAGGTAGAAGCTTCCACTTGGACGGATGAGGTACTCTCCTTTATCTCCGTTGGACAAATCTTGCCAATAGACAAGTCTTGGATTGCTTCCGAGGGATCTTTGTCTCCTACATCAATTGGCAATTGCTCTACTTGCGAGCCGTTAGATTCATCAAACTTCACATCTACCATTTCTTCAACCTTTCGGGTAAAATTGTTGTAGACACGGTATGTGTGAGAGTTTGAGCCATAACCAAGTAGGAAACCTTCATGAGACTTAGGAGAAAATTTAGAACGACGATGCTTATCAAGAATGTAGCACTTTGAGCCGAATACTTGAAAGTATCCAACTTGGGGTTTGTTATCAGTGAGGAGCTTGTATGTCGTCTTGCCGAGTAGCTTGTGAAGATACAAGCGATTTGTTGCATGACAAGCTGTCTCAACCGCTTCTGCCCAAAAGTGTTTTGGCGTCTTGTACTCATCAAGCATCGTTCTTGCCATCTCGATAAGAGTCCGGTTCTTCCTCTCAAAGACTCCATTTTGTTGAGGTGTGTACGTAGCCGAGAACTCATGTGTAATCCCTTCTTCGTCAAGAAAGGTGTCTACATTTGCGTTCTTGAACTCCGTTCCATTGTCGCTCCGAACCTTCTTGATCTTCATGTAAAATTGATTTTGGGCCTTCCTAGCAAAGTTTTTGAAGATCTTTTGGACCTACGATTTGTCATCAAGAAAGAACATCCAATGAAAATCTTGAAAAATCATCAACTATGACTAGACCAAATGAGTTACCACCAAGACTCTTGTAGGCATTTGGACCAAAGAGATTCATATTAAGTAGCTCGAGTGGTCTTCTTGTGGTCATGATGTTCTTAGCGCGATGACTTCCTCCAACTTGTTTCCCTGCTTGACAAGCACTACAAAGTCTATCCTTGTCAAATATGACATCGTTAACGCCAAGGATATGATTTCCTTTAATGAGTTTGTCAAGCTTTTGCATGCCCACATGGCCTAGCCTTCTATGCCACAACCAGCCTTTAGAAGATTTAGCAATTAAGCAAGTTCTAGGTTGAGCCGTTTTAGTGAAATCAACAATGTAAAGATCTCCCCTACGTATATCGGTAAAGACCATTTTATGATTATCTCTACGAAACACTTGGCAGTCTACTTCAGTAAATAGGACATTGAAACCGAAATAAGCAAGTCTAGATACT
The DNA here is from genome assembly GCF_003073215.2 of Triticum urartu. Classification (NCBI taxonomy): domain Eukaryota; kingdom Viridiplantae; phylum Streptophyta; class Magnoliopsida; order Poales; family Poaceae; genus Triticum; species Triticum urartu. The sequence continues at coordinate 394,404,390 of NC_053028.1, forward strand.
GAAAGTAAGTTGTAGCCAAGAGATTCAACGAGAATGAAATTTTGTATGGAGCTATCATGTGAGATGGCCACCTTACCAAGGCCAACCACCTTACCCTTTGAATTATCACCAAAAGTGACATACTTTCGAGGGCCGTCGTTTCCAGCAAGCTCATGGAACATGTCTTTATCTCCAGTCATATGATCAGTACATCCACTATCAAGGACCCATTCCTTTCCTCCAGCCATGTAGCCACGAAGATTTGCCATAACACCAAAGTGTCTCATCGCATCATCGAGATCATAGTCACTATCATCATCCTCATCATAATATCCATGTTCAACATCATTTTGTTATTGATCAATTCCTAGAGAGGGTAATTCATTAGACAAATGATCATCACAATAGTCACCTTTATGAATTCTAATAGCTTCGGATATGATATCGCTAATGATCCCAACATTTCCTATGGCACGCATGAGATTGGTAAGCTCAAATAGACAATCACCAAAGCTAGGATCACTAGAATTCATCTTACTCAAAGCAATAGACTTATGGATAATTTCGTCTAAATTTTTCAAGAAATAATCTGGAAATCGTTCCTCAAGAAATTTCCATATAGTATAGGCACAATCAAGAGTAGGCAAACTAGCAATCAAATTTTTGGGCAATCCTCTTATGATAAGATTGATGGTTCTATGATTGCGAATCATGTCAAGATCCTCTTCGGGTGTGGGATGCACGGGATCAATATGAGGTGCACAAGGGCTAGCAATGTACTTGTTCAAGTGATATTCATTGAAAATCTCAAGCATTTCATTTTTCCACTCATGAAAATATTCTCCATCAATAATAGGCACTCTATGTCTAAGACTCCCCAAAGTATACAAATCCATCTTCCTCCAAAGGTGTTTAAACCAAGGCAATGGAGACCAATGCTCTGATACCAATTGAAAGGATCGAGAAGAGGTGTCTAGAGGGGGGGTGATTAGACACTAAGTACCAAAAGTTGCAGTTTTTAATTTCTTTAAGTTGAAGTGGAGTTTTGGCACAAGTTTAACAAACACAATACATATCAAGCAAGCATGCAAAGAGTATATGAGCAGCAGAATGTAAAGCATGGAACTTGCAAGAATGTAAAGGGAAGGGTTTGGAGAATTCAAACGCAATTGGAGACACGAATGTTTTTGTTGTGGTTCCAATAGGTGGTGCTATCGTACATCAACGTTGATGGAGACTTCAACCCATGAAGGGTAACAGTTGCGCAAGTCCACGGAGGGCTCCACCCACGAAGAAGCAACCTTGTCTATCCCATCATGGCCATCGCCCACGAAGGACTTGCCTCACTAGCGGTAGATCTTCATGAAGTAGGCGATCTCCTTGCCCTTACAAACTCCTTGGTTCAACTCCACAATCTTGTCGGAGGCTCCCAAGTGACACCTAGCCAATCTAGGAGACACCACCTCCAAGGAGTAACAAATGGTGTGTTGATGATGAACTCCTTGCTCTTGTGCTTCAAATGATAGTCTCCCCAACACTCAACTCTCTCTCACAGGATATGGATTTGGTGGAAAGAAGATTTGAGTGGAAAGCAACTTGGGAAGGCTAGAGATCAAGATTCATATGGTGAGAATGGAATATCTTGGCCTCAACACATGAGTAGGTGGTTCTCTCTCAGAAAATGTGTATTGGAAGTGTAGGTATGTTCTGATGGCTCTCTCAATGAATGAAGAGTGGGTGGAGGGGTATATATAGCCTCCACACAAAAAACTAACCGTTACACATAATTTACCAATCTCGGTGAGACCGAATTGAGAAACTCGGTCAGACCGATTTAGCAAACCTAGTGACCGTTAGGATTTTTGGTGGGACTAAGATGCAACTCGGTAGGACCGATATGGTTAGGGTTATGGCATAACGTAATCTCGGTGAGACTGATTACACAAACTCGGTGGGACCGATTTTGGTAATAAGCTAACCAGAGAGTTGGTCAGGCAAACTTGGTGAGACCGATTACACAAACTTGATGGGACCGATTTTGGTAATAAGCTAACTAGAAAGTTTGCATTGTAATCTCGGTAGTACCGATTGCTCAATCTCGGTGGGACCGATTTTGGTAATGGACATACCGAGAGAGATTACAATCCCATCTCTGATAGACCGAGATCCCTATCGGTGAAACCGATTTGCCTAGGGTTTGTGGCAGTGGCTATGACATCTGAACTCGGTGGCGCCGGATAGAAAGAATCGGTGGGGCCGAGTTTGACTTTTGGTTTAGGTCATATGTGGATGTGGGAAGGTAGTTGAGGGTTTTGGAGCATATCACTAAGCACTATGAAGCAAGAACCTCATCAAGCAACACCTCATCCCCTCTTGATAGTATTGGCTTTTCCTATAGACTCAATGTGATCTTGGATCACTAAAATAGGAAAATGTAGAGTCTTGATCTTGAAGCTTGAGCTAATCCTTTGTCCTTAGCATCTTGAAGGGGTTCCACACTTTAGTCCATGTCACTTAATTTGTTGAACTTGTCTGAAACTGTAGCGACCTGACCCGAATGGATGAAGTCTCTGTGCTTAAGTGTCATCCCTGGATCGGTATGCTGACACACATAGTACTCGAGGATTTATAACAGAGGTAAATCACATGTGTAAAGTAACGTAAATACTATTACCTCAATCCAAAATAGCGGAAGTAACAAGGTTGTGGATTCCCATCAACATCAACGGCAAAGTTGAGTGTAGAAATCGTAACCCTAATGTATCACTTACTCGTCGTAAGATAATCCTGCAAATGAGACGTTGCAGCCACAAAGGGTCAGTACATTGAATGTACTGGCAAATTCACACCATAGAGAATGATGAACAATGGCAATCACTACGTGCATATTTGGTTGGTGGAAAAGCTCTATGGTTATAGGGTTTTTGCGAAAAGCCAATTTTTCCCAACTGCAAAGGAATACATTTTATTTAACTATCATGGTGGTTGTTGAACATTGATAATGGTTGACAGCATTCTCAATCCCAATTAAGCATCATCATTAAAACCCAACAATATTCATTTAAAGTAACGTGATGAGATTCACATGATAATCCAGGTACTAGATACTCAAGACGTCCATAACTGAGGACACGGCTAATCATGATTAGTTTGTACACTCTGTAGAGGTTTGCGCAGTCGTGCGGGGTTCGGTCTCCTGCTGGAGATCGGAGACGACCCGGGGTGGGCCGGCGTGGCGCTGGGCCAGCTGGGCTTCGGCCCAGTCGGTCCAAAGAGTTTTTTTAATAAAGATTTTTTTTCAGACAAACAAAACAGAATAAAACAAATAGAAATAAAAATATTATATAGGCATATAATATACCAAAATTTATAGAAAAAGATTTTCCACAACATGGACATTTTTATAATGCCAAATAAAATCCACACAAATTCAGATAAATCAAAGAGTGCTATAGGTGTGATAAAATCCAACAAATATCATTTTAAAAATGCCAAAATGATTTCAAAATAATTTTTCTCCAATTTTCTAATTTAGGGAATCATGTTACCCTATTTTCCATGTATTATGTTTTTGGAGAAAAATAATTTGAATAAAACTCAAATAAATCCAAATTGAAAATTAATTCCACAAGGACTTTGAAATTAATCCTTTGAAACTCCCAACCCATATTTCATATAGTTTGAAGAAGTCATTTTATCTTCGCTCGTGAAAATCATTGAGTTGCATAAAGTTTCAGAATTGGAAATATTTTCCAAATGAAATTGAAATATTTTCAACACCCCTTGTCATTTAAATAAATGGAAGAAGTCATGTCATCTTCTCTCCAGGGTTTCGTGGTGAAAAGAATTTGAATTCACGGAGATCACTAATGCAAAATGAAAGTTTGGGAAAGTCCTTTTATTCCCTCTCATTTAACTTTCAAAAAGGTTCGAATTTCACTCACTTTCAGTCAATCAATCAAACAGTCAATCAAATCTATCTATTTATTATAACATTCCAAAATTTAGAATTTTGGGATGTTACAGAAACATACTAGGTAAAAGTATTAGTCCAACAAGAGATATGTTGTCATTAATTATCAAAATCACCCAGGGAGCACTTCTGCTTTCACGAGGAGATTCACATGCAAAGCTAGATAAGTTAGATGGATCAACTGGAGGTCCCTTTGCAGCAACCCATGAGGTTTTGGGGTACCGCTCAGGCTTCTAATATGTACCATTAGCATTGAGTTTCCTCTCAAAGGCAATACCCTCTTTCCTAGGGTTCCTGTTGAGGATCTGCTTTTTAAGCACATCACAAAGAGTCGGATGCCCTTTGAGGCTTTTGTACATGCCTGTCGTGTACAATTCCTTCAGCCTTGCATCATCAGTGATACTAGAAGTGTCCTCAGGTGAGGAATTAGTGATAGCAGAGGCAGGTGAAGAATTTGAAACATTAGCAACATTTGAACATTCAGGTGAAGAATTAGCAGATTCACGTTCAATGCACTTCAAGCATGGAGGAACAAATTCTTCCCGAGAAGCGCTGATTTGTTGAGCAAGTAATGAATCGCGCTCCTTCTGAGGATCTTCATAACTCACTCTTAGCTTTTCAAGATCTTGCTTTCTTTGAAGAAATTCATAAGAAAGCTTCTCATGATCAGATACGAGAGTGTTATGATGACCTTGAAGGTTGTCAAACCTATTCTGAAGTCTCTGAAGATTTTCAGTCAAGGCTTTAGTGCGATCCATTTCATCACCCAACATATCATCACTTTTGTATAACATGTTTTGAACCTTTTCAAAAGCCCTTTGTTGTTTTATAGCAATCTTAGCAAGTTTATAATAGCTGGGCTTGAGGTTTTCATCAAATTCATTCTCACTTGATTCGGAGGAGGTATATTTGAGTACCTTGGTACCCTTTGCCATGAAGCTATAGGTGGGAGCGTAGTCATCATTGCCTTCATCAGCCTTGTTGGTGAGGTCATTTTCTTCAGTGTTGAAGATAGACTTGCTGACGAATGCAGTAGCGAGGGCTAGGCTCGCCACACTGGATTCGGACTCCTCAGATGCCTCCTCTTCCTCATTTTCTTTAGATTTAGCCTCAGAGTCCATTTCCTTGACAATGAATGCCCGAGCCTTCTTGGAGCTGCTCTTCTTGTGAGATGAAGACTTTGATGATTTTGATGATGAAGATTTTGAGAATTTCTTCTTTTTCTTCGCATCATCAGAACTGTAATCCTTCTATTTCTTCTTCTTTGATTCCTTTTCCCACTGAGGACAATCTTGAATGTAATGTCCAGGTTTCTTGCATTTGTGACAAAGCCTCTTCTTGTAGTCACTACATGAGGAATCATTACTCCTTGAGGGTCTTACAAAGCGACCACGTCTTGACAACTTCTGGAATTTCTTCACGAGCAGTGCTAGCTCATGGCTTAGTTCTTCAGGATCACCAAGGCTGCTACCAGAGTCTTCATCTTCGGACTCAGATACTGCCTTGGCCTTCAGTGCACGTGCTCTGCCATAGCTCAAACCATAGAGATCTCTCTTTTTAGCAAGCTGGAACTCATGAGTATTTAGCCTCTTGAGGATATCAGCGGGATCAAGTGACTTGTAATCAGCACGTTCTTGTATCATCAATGCCAGAGTATCAAATGAGGAATCAAGCGATCTCAGCAATTTCTTCACCACCTCATGGTCGGTGATGTTAGTGGCACCAAGTGCTTGAAGCTCATTTGAGATGTCAGTGAGGCGATCGAAGGTTTGTCGAACATTTTCATTGTCGAGTCTTTTGAAGCAGTTGAAGAGATTGCGAAGAACATCAACTCGAGAGTCACGCTATGTTGAGACTCCTTCATTCACCTTGGACAGCCTATCCTAGATAAGCTTAGCAGTTTCCAAAGCACTCACTCTTCCATACTGTCATTTGCTCAGATGGCCACATATGACATTCTTCGCTTGAGAATCGAGTTGCTTGAATCTCTTTACATCAGCAGCATTCAGAGAAGGTGTGACTGAGGGAACACCATTTTCCGCAACATACCAGAGATCGTTATCAACTGCCTCAAGATGCATTCGCATCTTATTCTTCCAGTAGGGGTGGTCCGTCCCATCGAAGCTAGGACACCCAGCAGATACCTTGATCATACCTGCGGTCGACATAACTAAAACTCCAGGCGGTTAAACCAAAATCACACAAAACAAGGGAGTACCTTTCTCCGATCCCAATTGAAAGTGCATTATATCGACTAGAGGGGGGTGAATAGGCGATTTTTATGAATTCTTCACTGAGGAATTTGCAGGTGAGGAAATTCCTTAGCGAAGAACTACTAGCAGCGGAATAAGTACTCAAAAGTAAACATAACAGAGCACAAGCATAGTCATCATGATGAAATGAAGACAAGCACAGAGAACAGAAAGCGTAAGCATAGGATAACACATGATGAAGACAAACAGACTGAAGAAATTGAACTGATGAATTTGAGAACGTCTTCAGTCAAAGTCTTGAAACATAGATATGAACAAGCACTCAACATAGTTACGAGGAAATGAAAGAGTTGAGGAAATAGAACCAGTGAGCTTGGTGAAGACAATGATTTGGTAGACCAGTTCCAACTGCTGTCTCAGTTGTACATTTGGTTGGAGCGGCTAGGTATTTAAACCTGAGGACACATAGTCCCGGACACACAGTCCTCACCGTATTCTCCTTGAGCTAAGGTCACACAGACCTCGCCCAATCACTTGTGGTAAGTCTTCAGGTGACTTCCGAACCTTCACAAACTTGGTCACTCGGCGATCCACAATTTCTCTTGGATGCTCTAGACCTTGACGCCTAACCGTCTGGAAGAAGCACAGTCTTCAAAGGTAACAAGAGTCGGATCCACACAGGATCAATCTCTTCAGTGATGCTCAATCACTTGGGGTTAGTAGGTGTCTGGGTTTGGGTTTCCTCACTTGATGATTTTCGCTCAAAGTCCTCGGAGGATGGGATGCTCTCAAATGATAAGTGTCAGTTTCTCTCGGAGCAGCCAACCATCTAGTGGTTGTGGGGGGGGCTACTTATAGCCTAGGGAGCAGCCCGACATGATAAGACATAAATGCCCTTCAATGATATGACCGTTAGGTTGGTGGATATTTTGGGACAGCTGGCGCATAGCACAACAACGGTCGGGGATTTGAGTATCAAATTCCTCAGGGCTATCATGTTCCTCACTGTGTAGGTAATCCGCACTGGCGAATTTCTAACTCCTCAGTTAGACCAAATTCCTCAGAGACCAGAAGAACTTCATCTCTGTCACTGAAGAATATGACTGAACTGTATGAGATTTCCAATGGCTTCACTCGAAGGTGTAGGATTTGAGTTGAACATCACATGGAAATTTTTCCTTAGTATTTCCTTGACACCCTTTAACAGTATGGTGTTTCCTAGGACTCAAGAAAGAGCAAATGAAACTACAAAAACAAAAGTCTTCACGCTTCATGTTCCATAAATGAATACCAAGTCTTCAGGATTGCAACAATTTCTTCACTTTCAAAGTCTTCAGAAAGTCTTCAGAAATCCAAAGTCTTCAGTCGAAGAACTTCATTTTTAGGGGTCGACTTTCTCTGTAAATATCAAACTCCTCATAGACTTATAGACCTGTGTACACTTAAAAACACATTAGTCCCTTAACCTATAAGTCTTCAATATACCAAAATCACTAAGGGGCACTAGATGCACTTACACCTCCGGTATTCGGGAGTTGCATAATCTGATAGTTGTAGGAACATGTATAACTTATGGAGAAAGCAATAGCAATAAACTAAATGATCAAAGTTCTAAGCTAACGGATGGGCCAATTCAATCACATCATTCTCTAATGATGTGATCCCATTCGTCAAATGACAACTCTTGTCCATGGCTAGGAAACTTAACCAACTTTGATTAACGAGCTAGTCAAGTAGAGGCATACTAGTGACAATCATTTTGTCTATGTATTCACACATGTACTAAGTTTCCGGTTAATACAATTCTAGCATTAATAATAAACATTTATCATGATATAAGGAAATATAAATAACAACTTTATTATTGCCTCTAGGGCATATGTCCTTCAGTCTCCCACTTGCACTAGAGTCATTAATCTACATTACATTGTAATGATTCTAACACCCATGGAGTTTTGGTGCTGATCATGTTTTGCTCGTGAGAGAGGCTTAGTCAACGGGTCTACAACATGCAAATCCGTATGTATCTTGCAAACCTCTATGTCTCCCTCCTTGACTTGATCGCGGATGGAATTGAAGCATCTTTTGATGTGCTTGGTTCTCTTGTGAAATCTGGATTCCTTTGCCAAGGCAATCGCACCACTGTTGTCACAAAAGATTTTCATTGGACCTGATGCACTAGGTATGACACCTACATAGGATATGAACTCCTTCATCCAGTGTCCCTCATTTGCTGCTTCCCAAGCACCTATGTACTCCGCTTCACATGTACATCCCGCCACGACACTCTGCTTGGAACTTCACCAACTGATAGCTCCACCATTCAATAAAAATACGTATCCGGTTTGTGACTTAGAGTCATCCGGATCAGTGTCAAAGCTTGCATAAACGTAACCGTTTACGACGAGCTCTTTGTCACCTCCATAAACGAGAAACATATCCTTACTCCTTTTCAGGTATTTCAGGATGTTCTTGACCGCTGTCCGGTGATCCACTCCTGGATTACTTTGGTAACTCCCTACTAAACTAATAGCAAGGCACACATCAGGTCTGGTACACAGCATTGCATACATGATAGAACCTATGGCTGAAGCATAGGGAATGACTTTCATTTTCTCTCTATCTTCTGCAGTGGTCGGGCATTGAGTCTGACTCAACTTCACACATTGTAACACTGGCAAGAACCCTTTCTTTGCTTGATCCATTTTGAACTTCTTCAAAACTTTATCAAGGTATGTGGTTTGTGAAAGTCTAATTAAGCGTCTTGATATATCTCTATAGATCTTGATGCCTAATATATATGCAGCTTCACCGAGATCTATCATTGAAAAATTCTTATTCAAGTATCCTTTTATGCTATTCAGAAATTCAGTATCATTTCTGATCAGCAATATGTCATCCACATATAATATCAGAAATGCTACAGAGCTCCCACTCACTTTCTTGTAAATATAGGCTTCTCCAAAAGTCTGTATAAAACCATATGCTTTGATCACACTACCGAAGTGTATATTCCAACTCCAAGAGGTTTGCACTAGTCCATAAATGGATCGCTGGAGCTTGCACACTTTGTTAGCACCTTTTGGATCGACAAAACCTTGTGGTTCCATCATATACAACTCTTCTTTAAGATATCCATTAAGGAATGCAGTTTTGACATCCATTTGCCAAATTTCATAATCATAAACGGCGGCAATAGCTAACATGATTCAGACGGATTTAAGCATCGCTGTACGGGTGAGAAGGTCTCATCATAATCAACTCCTTCAACTTGTTGAAAACCTTTTGCAACAAGTCGAGCTTTGTAGACAGTAACATTACCTTCAGCATCAGTCTTCTTCTTGAAGATCCATTTATTCTCTATGGCTTGCCAATCATCGGGCAAGTCAACCAAAGTCCACGCTTTGTTCTCATACATGGATCCCATCTTAGATTTCATGGCCTCAAGCCATTTTGCGGAATCTGGGCTCATCATCGCTTCCTCATAGTTCGTAGGTTCGTGATGGTCAAGTAACATGACCTCCAGAATAGGATTACCGTACCACTCTGGTGCGGATCTTACTCTGGTTGACCTACGAGATTCAATAGTAACTTGATCAGAAGTTTCATGATCATCATCATTAGCTTCCTCACTTACTGGTGTAGGAATCACTTGAACTGATTTCTATGATGAATTACTTTCCAATAAGGGAGCAGGTACATTTACCTCATCAAGTTCTACTATCCTCCCGCTCACTTCTTTCAAGAGAAACTCCTTCTCTAGAAAGGATCCATTCTTAGCAACGAATATCTTGCCTTCGGATCTGTGATAGAAGGTGTACCCAACAGTCTCCTCTGGGTATCCTATGAAGACACATTTCTCTGATTTGGGTTCGAGCTTATCAGGTTGAAGCTTCTTCACATAAGCATCATAACCCCAAACTTTAAGAAACGACAACTTGGGTTTCTTGCCAAACCACAGTTCATAAGGTGTCGTCTCAACGGATTTCGGCGGTGCCCTATTTAATGTGAATGAAGCCATCTCTAAAGCAAAACCCCAAAACGATAGGGATAAATCAGTAAGAGACATCATAGATCACACCATATCTAATAAATTGCGGTGACAATGTTCGGACACACCATTACGCTGTGGTGTTCTAGGTGGCCTGAGTTGCGAAACTATTCCGCATTGTTTCAAATGAAGACCAAACTCATAACTCAAATATTCACCTCTATGATCAGATCGTAGAAACTTAATTTTCTTGTTACGATGATTTTCCACTTCACTCTGAATTTTTTTGAACTTTTCATATGTTTCAGCCTTATGTTTCATCAAGTAGATATATACATATCTGCTCAAATCATCTGTGAAGGTAAGAAAATAACGATACCCACCGCGAGCATCAACACTCATCGGACTGCATACATCAGTATGTATTCCTACAAGTCTGTTGCTCGCTCCATTGTTCCGAAGAACGGAGTCTTAGTCATCTTGCCCATGACGCATGGTTCGCAAGCATCAAGTGATTCATAATCAAGTGATTCCGAAAGCCCATTAGCATGGAGTTTCTTCATGCACTTTACACCAATATGACCTAAACGGCAGTCCCACAAATAAGTTGCAGTATCATTATTAAACTTATATCTTTTGGCTTCAATACTATGAATATGTGTATCACCACTATCAAGATTTAGTAAAAATAGACCACTCATCAAGGGTGCATGACCATAATAGATATTACTCATATAAATGGAACAACAATTATTCTCTGATTTAAATGAATAATCGTATCGCATCAAACAAGATCCAGATATAATGTTCATGCTCAACACTGGCACCAAATAACAATTATTTAGTTCTAAAACTAATCCCGAAGGTAGATGTAGAGGTAGCATGCCGACGGCAATCACATCGACTTTGGAACCATTTCCCACGCACATCGTCACCTCGTCCTTTGCCAATCTTCGCTTAATCCGTAGCCCCTATTTCGAGTTGCAAATATTAGCAACAGAACCAGTATCAAATACCCAGGCGCTATTGCGAGCATTAGTAAGGTACACATCAATAACATGTATATCAAATATACCTTTCACTTTGCCATCCTTCTTATCCGCCAAAGACTTGGGGTAGTTCTCCTTCCAGTGACCAGTCCCTTTGCAGTAGAAGCACTCAGTCTCAGGCTTAGGTCCAGACTTGGGCTTCTTCACTTGAGAAGCAACTTGCATGCTATTCTTCTTGAAGTTCCCCTTCTTCCCTTTGCCCTTCGTCTTGAAACTGGTGGTCTTGTTGACCATCAACACTTGATGCTCCTTCTTGATTTCTACCTCCGCAACCTTTAGCATTGCGAAGAGCTCGGGAAATGTCTTATCCATCCCTTGCATATTATAGTTCATTACGAAGCTCTTGTAGCTTGGTGGCAGTGATTGAAGAACTCTGTCAATGACACCATCATCAGGAAGATTAACTCCCAGCTAAGTCAAGTGGTTGTGGTACCCAGACATTCTGAGTATATGTTCACTAACAGAACTATTCTCCTCCATTTTGCAGCTATAGAACTTATTGGAGACTTCATATCTCTCAATCCAGGCATTTGCTTGAAATATTAACTTCAACTCCTGGAACATCTCATATGCTCCATGACGTTCAAAACATCGTGGAAGTCTCGGCTCTAAGCCATAAAGCATAGCACACTGAACTATCGAGTAGCACTACAAAAAAATACACTTATGTGATCATACGTGTTTGTCACAGTAGATCACGTTTTCTGTCATGCATGTACATCCATGACAAAACTTATGACAGAATCAAGATAGTCATACCTGTGCTATCGTAGAAGTGTTCCATGACATTACCAAAATTATCATCACGGAAGTGTCCACTTCCATGACGATAAATCATGCGTCACAGAAGTGCTTTTGTCAAGGGTGACCAACATGTGGCATCCACCGTAACGGAACGATGTTAAGCTATCGAGTCCAGTTTTGGAACCGATAACCCGTTAACAGCCCAGACCAATGGGGATTTTCCACATGTAAAATTATCATTGGACGAAGGAAACACGTGCTGCCTCACCGTTGGGACAGATGTCATCCACTCATTGGACAGGAGGCACCTATGATAGGTCGACACGTGGCACGGCCCAACAGTGCCCATTCTGGTGAAAATGGCTGGCCCAGTAAAAAATAGCAGGCCGGCCCATATAAGGCCTACTTGTGTCAGGTCCATTTAAGCCCACGGCCCATACGAGATGTGCCAATTCGCCCGTCAACGGCTCGTTAAAGATTTGACACCATTGCAGCCCATCGTCAGTTCGAGCCCGTTAATAGCCCGCTATATATTTGGGCTCAATATCATCCCAATGAGATCTCGGCCTATTAACGGCCCATTCAGTGGATGGGCCAATTTTCACGATGTATATCTTTTGGCCTTTTAGCGACCCATTTAAATATTGGGCTAATTTCTGGCCCGGTGTGTCTTTCAGCCTATTGACGGCCCATAAATCACTTGGGCCATTTGTAGTCGGAGCTGAGTTTCGGCCTTTTAGCGACCCATTTAAGTGTTGGGCCAATTTCCGGCCCGGTGTGTCTTTTAGCCTGGTGACGACCCATATATCTGTTGGGCCATTTGTAGTCGTACCTGAGTTTTGGCCTTTTAGCGACCCATTTAAGTGTTGGGCCAATTCCCGGCCCTGTGTGTCATTCAGCCTATTAACAAACCATAAATGAGTTGGGCCATTTGTAGTCGGACCTGAGTTTTGGCCTTTTAACGGCCCATGCCCTTCATGGTCCAATACCAGCCCGGTTTTCTCTTTCGGCCTGCTAAAGGCCCACAACACATTTGGGCCATGTACAATACGACCTGACTTTCGGCCTCTTAGCGGCCCATGCTCTTCATGGTCCAGTACAAGCCCGCTGTCTCTTTTGGTCTGCTAAAGGCCCACAGTATAGTTGGGCCATATGTAGCCCAAACTTAGTAACGGCCTGTTAGCGGCCCGTGAAATCAATTGGGCCCACCTGTTGCCCGCTTCGATGTCAGCCTGTTAACGACCCGGGAGTTAAGAGGGCCGACCATTAACTTTCGGCCTGGTAACGGCCCATTAACTTAATGGGCCCACTAAAGTTCTCACATGTCTTTAGGCCAAATTAGATAATTTGAGCCCATTACGACGAGTAATTATGCATAGAACCAAAACCGATCAAGCAAAGGTATGGCATACAGGGAAAAACGTTGCACATCCAGCATATATTACAGGAAACTACATCCACTGGGTAATCAAGGATTGATGCCAGTGCAAATAAATGAACAGAACCTAACGATCTACAACATCACAATCTGCAACCTTAGCACGGATGACGCTCATAAGCATGTGGGCAAGTTCTTGCTACTTTGCTACACTGTCTCTGAGAACATTGATCAGTTGTTGTGTCGCACGACTCTGCACCTCTGATTCCTCCACCATTTTCATCATTCGCTCAGCCAATAATTGGTTCACAAACATACATTTTTTCCATTGCATTCGAGACACACTGAACAGATTCAGATGGCAATTTTGGCAGGCTTGTATTATTGATGGTGGAGAGTGTCTCGATCACTGCATCATAACATAAATTAGGAGGGAAACCAAACATATTAATCATGAGTTATTGGCATATTACCTGGCTGTAACGCCCTCGATGCGGCTATAGCTCCCACGTGTCGAGGCACGACTTAGAGACATAACCGCAACGAAAGCAATGTCGCAAGTTAGGCAATCATCACAACATCCCATGTAATATAAATAATAAAGGGGAGATACATAGTTGGCTTACACTCGCCACGTCAATCAAAGTACATAAATAGCATTACAACATTCAAACACTCATGGCCCGGCTATGGCGCCAAAATAAAAGATAACCAACATGCGACACGGTCCCGATCACCCCCAACTGGGCACCACTACTGATCATCAGGGAAAGACACGTAGTATCATTGAGAGTCCTTGTAGAACTCCCACTTGAGCTCAAGCGCGTCATCTGGAGCGGAAACATCAGGCCCTGCATCTGGTTTGGAAGTAATCTGGGAGCCACAGGGACTCAGCAATCTCGCACCCTCGCGATCAAAACTATTTAAGCTTAAAGGTAAGGCAAGGTAATTATGTGGAGCTGCAGCAAGCGACTAGCATATATGGTGGCTATCCTGTTCGCAAAAGAGAGAGAGAAGAGAAGTCAAAGCGCGAACGAGAAACTAGAGAACAACCTGCGCAAGCATTACTTCAACACCGTGTTCACTTCCCGGACTCCACCGAGAAGAGACCATCACGGCAACTCACATAGTTGATTCATTTTAATTAAATTAAGGTTCAAGTTATCTACAACCGGACATTACCAAATTCCCATCTGCCCATAACCGCGGGCACGGCTTTCGAAAGTTCAAATCCCTGCATGGGAGTCCCAACTTAGCCCATGACAAGCTCTCACAGTCAACGAAGGAATAGACCTCCTCCCGAGACTTTCCGATCAGACTCGGTGTCTTGGTTCTACAAGACACTTCGACAGGTTAAAACAAATCTAGCAACACCGCCCGAATGTGCCGACAAATCCCGATAGGAGCTGCACATATCTCGTTCTCAGGGCACACTATGTACAACTAAAACCAACCCTCGAGTTGCCCCGAGGTGGCGCTGCAAGTGGCTCTATTTGGACCAACACTCAGAGGAGCACTGGCCCGAGGGGGTTTAAATAATATGACCTTCGGGCTCCGGAAACCCAAGGGAAAAAGAGGCTAGGTGGAAAATGGTAAAACCAAGGTTGGGCATTGCTGGAAAAGCTTTACTCAAGGCGAACTATCAAGGGGTTCCCATTATAACCCAACCGCGTAAGGAACGCAAAATCCGGGAACATAACACCGATATGACGGAAACTAGGGCGGCAAGAGTGGAACAAAACACTAGGCGAGAGGCCAAGACTTCCACCCTTTACCAAGTATATAGATGCATTAAGATAACATGGCAATATAATGATATCCCAACAAGTAAATAAGGTTCCAACAAGGAACGTCCTCCAATCTTCACCTGCAACTAGCAACGCTATAAGAGGGCTGAGCAAAGTGGTAACATAGCCAATCAACGGTTTGCTAGGACATGGTGGGTTAGAGGTTTGACATGGCAATTTGGGAGGCATGATAAGCAAGTGGTAGGCATCATAGCATAGGCATAGCAAAAGAGCGAGCATCTAGCATAGCAAAGATAGTAGTGATTTCGAGGGTATGATCATCTTGCCTGCAAAGTTGTCAGAGTTGACTGGATCCTCGAAAGCAAACTCAACGGGCTCCTCTTTAGTGAACTCATCTCCCGGCTCAACCCAGACAAGACAAACAAGCAACAAGGAGACAATCAACCAAGTGCAAGGATCAAGCAATATGATGCAATGATGATATGCTATGCGGGATGCGATGCGGGATGCAAAATGCAAGATATGACACGGAATGCATGAACCTGGCCTCAACTTGGAAATCCAAGTGTGCCACTGGAAAGATGGGATGAAATCGCTTGAAAACGATATAAAGAACGCCGGAATCGGAGTTACGGTTTGGAAATGGCAAGCAATTCAAATATGGTCACGTTCTGCGATTTACAGCAAGTAACCATCTAAATGCAACAAGATGAACATGCTACAGCAACCAAACATGGCAACAAAATACATGGCAGGGATCCACTCAAGATGCTTAACAAAATATGAACACTAAGCTACGGCCAATTCATCCATTAACAGGTTCAAACAAGCATGGCAAACAATAACATAGCATGCACGGATCAAATACAACATCCTCGGCAAAATTGCTAACAAGTAGACAATCTGCCCAGATTCACGAAATGACAAAAGTAGAGCTCGATTGACTCAAGCTAGGGTGCTCCATAATTGCAAAAAAATACATGGATGGATAGAGCACTATAATATTACCAAAACATCCTTACTGATCATCCTCAAAAGAGGCACGGATCACTAGGAAACAACATGAACATATGACCATATGAGATAAACAGGTCAAGGACTTAGTGGAAATGCTAAGTCCCTGAAATCAGCATTAGCGAATGCCCCACTTTGCAAGCTTGTGCTAGTCACCACACACATCACAAAAATACATGGGTTGCACCTCTGTATAGATGGCAAAACATATGACAAAACACATGTAGAGCTCCAGGACATAACATGCACACAATAATCATGGGAAAATTACAAATATCTAATTGGAGCAGCAGATCTGACAATTATCTCAAATAGCATTCTTCTAACAGCATTTCGGGCATCAAGATGAACTCAAATGAAAATGATGCAGGGAGATGAAATGATGTGCTCTCTGAGACGAACATTTTGATATGCTATATGCCCAAAACGGAGCTACGGATGCAAAGTTATAGTGCGATGAACAAGGGCATATGGATCTGAGAATTTGAGGACTTAGAAGAAAATTCCACCTCGCGGTTAGGGTTTACTGTAGCTGCCAGATCTGGATCGCGGCGCGCTTCCTGAGGTTCACCGGAAAACGGAGGTGGGGTCACCGGAGAGAGGAGGCCGGCCGGACGGCGAGGTAGCGGAGGGCGGCGCCGGACTTGTCGGATCCCGCCGGCGAAGGGCGGCGAGGAGCGCGGACTCGGCGGTGCGGAACACGGAGCAGGGCGGCGCCGGTGCGGGGCGGCGGCGCGCCGGCGTCGAGGCGGCGGGGCGGAGCAGGCGACGGCCGGAGAAGGAGAGGCGGTGGCGCGGTGAGGCAGCGCCTCTCGGGCGAGGTGGCGGCGCCCTGGGCCGCGGGGGTCCCGAGCGGGCTCGGCGGGCCTCGCGCGGGAGGCGGCCGGCGTTGCCACGTGGCGGCCGGTGACAGGTGCGGGCGAAGTGTCCGGTGGCGGCGGACGTTGTCCGGCCGCGCGGAGGTGCGGGGCCAGGGTTTAGGGTGGTTTTGGATCCGAAATTTCGGGGAGGGGATATTTATAGAGGTAGGAGGAGCTAGGAGTATCCAAATGTGGTGCGGTTTTCGGCCACACGATCGTGATCGAACGCTCTAGATGATGGAGAGGGTTTTGGTGGGTTTTGGGCCAAATTGGAGGGGTGTTGGGCTGCAACACACACGAGGCCTTTTCGGTCCCTCGGTTAACCATTGGAGCATCAAATGAAGTCCAAATGATACGAAACTTGATAGGCGTTCTACCGGTAGTAAACCAAGGCCGCTTGGCAAGTCTCGGTCCAATCAGGAAATGTTTAATCCCCACACATGAAAGAAAGGTAGAATTGACCACCGGAGGAGAACGAAGCGCCGGAATGCAAAACGGACAACGGGGAAAATGCTCGAATGCATGAGATGAACACATATGCAAATGCAATGCACATGATGACATGATATGAGATGCATGACAACGACAACAACACACGGAGACAAAAATCCGAACCCTACAAAATAAAATAACTTAACGCCGGAAACGGCAAGAGTTGGATTACATATTGGGTAAATTACGTCCGGGGTGTTACAACACTCCACCACTACGAAAGGATCTCGTCCCGAGATCTAGGACTGAAAGAAGGCCGGGTACTCAGAACAGAGGTGATCCTCGCGTTCCCAGGTAGCTTCATGGTCGGAATGGTGTGAGCACTTGACTTTGAGGAATTTGATTGACTAGTTGTGAGTCTTGCGTTCAGTCTCTTCAAGAATAGCAACGGGGTGCTCACGATAAGAGAGATCTTCTTGGAGCTCAATGTCCTCGAAGTTGACGGTGCGGTCAGGAGTCTTGAAGCACTTTTGAAGCTGAGAGACATGGAACACGTCATGAATATTTGCAAAGTTTGAAGGAAGCTCGAGTTGATATGCGAGATCGCCTCTCTTGCTGACAATCTTGAAAGGTCCCACGTATCTAGGGGCAAGCTTCCCTTTGATACCGAAGCGACGAGTACCTTTCATAGGAGAGACGCGGAGGTAAACATGATCTCCGATCTCGAAAGCCAAATCACGGTGCTTACTGTCATAGTAGCTTTTCTGGCGGGATTGGTCTGCTTTGAGGTTATCTCGAATGACTTTGCACATCTCCTCTGCCTCTGTGATTAAGTCATTTCCGAGAAGCTGACGTTCACCGGTTTCAGACCAGTTGAGAGGGGTACGGCACTTCCTGCCATACAGAATTTCAAAAGGGACCTTGCCCGAACTTGCTTGAAAACTGTTGTTGTAGGAGAATTCATCATAAGGAAGACAATCCTCCCACTTCATGCCGAAGGAGATCACACAAGCCCTGAGCATATCTTCAAGAATTTGGTTGACACGCTCGACTTGACCGCTAGTTTGAGGATGGAAAGTTGTGCTGAAGCGGATGTTGGTACCCATGGCCTTCTAAAAAGAATCCCAAAACTTGGAGGTAAAGATGCTGCCACGGTCTGAAGATATCACTTGAGGAATACCGTGCAGAGAGACAATACGAGAGGTATAGAGTTCCACCAATTGAGCTGCAGTGATTGACTCTTTGATAGGCAGAAAGTGAGCCACTTTAGTGAGTTTGTCGATGACAACGAATATAGCATCATTGCCACGTTTGGACTTTGGAAACCCAGTCACGAAGTCCATGTCAATGTGGTCAAACTTCCATTCTAGAATGGCAAGAGGTTGGAGGAGACTAGCTGGCCTTTGATATTCTGCCTTCACTCTTCTGCAGACATCACACTCATTCACGAATTGAGCAATTTCGCGCTTCATTCGAGTCCACCAATAAGCCTGCTTGAGGTCCTGATACATCTTCGTGCTCCCAGGGTGGATGGAGAGGAGAGAATTGTGAGCCTCATTCATGATCACTTTACGAAGTTCACCTTTGGGCACAACAATACGATCCTCGAAGAAGAGAGTGTCCTTGTCATCAAGGCGGTAGCACTTGTACTTTGGTTGACTCTTGGCAATCCCAATCTTCACCTTTTTCACCATAGCATCCAGAAGTTGGGCTTGGCGAATCTGGTCTTCCAAGGTAGGAGATACTTGAAGGTTGGCGAGGAAACCTTGAGGAACAACTTGCAGATTAAGTTTGCGGAAAGCTTCACAAAGCTCGGGTTGATAAGGCTTGAGAATCAGACTGTTGCAATAAGCTTTCCTGCTCAATGCGTCAGCAATCACATTGGCCTTGCCTGGAGTATACTCGATACTCGGATTATACTCTTGAATCATTTCGACCCATCGAGTTTGCCTGAGGTTGAGATTAGGCTGAGTGAAGATGTACTTGAGACTCTTGTGGTCAGTGAAGATGTCCACTTTTCTTCCCAATAAGAGATGTCTCCAAGTCAAAAGAGCATGCACAACTGCCGCCAACTCGAGATCATGAGTGGGGTAGTTCTTCTCGTTGGGCTTCAACTGGCGAGAGGTATAAGCAACAACTTTCTTCTCTTGCATCAACACTGCGCCAAGACCTTGGAGAGAGGCATCACAAAAGACCTCGTACGGTTTGGATTCATCAGGCAGAGTCAGAACTGGAGCAGTGATCAATTTCTCTTTCAAAGTGTTGAAAGCAATGTCACACTCCGGAGACCAAACGTACTTGACATGCTTCTGGAGAAGATTTGAGAGAGGCTTCGCGATCTTAGAAAAGTTTTCAATGAATCTTCGGCAATAGCTTGCGAGACCGAGGAAGCTACGGAGTTGCTTCACGTTCTGAGGAGGTTCCCAATTCACAATTGCCGACACCTTCTCAGGATTCACCGCAATGCCCTTGGCAGAGATGATATGACCAAGATAAAGAACCTCATCGAGCCAAAATTCGCACTTGGAGAACTTGGCGTAGAACTGGTGTTCCCTGAGCTTATCGAGTACCAAACGCAAGTGCTTGGCATGATCTTCCTTGTTCTTCGAGAAAACCAGAATGTCGTCGAGATAGACCAAAACGAAGTCATTGGTGTAGGCGTTGAAGATGAAGTTCGTCATGCGAGAGAAAGTCGGAGGCGCGTTGACGAGGCCAAAAGACATGACAGTGTATTCATATGAACCATAGCTTGTCCTGAAAGCCGTCTTGGGAATATCTTGCTCACGGATTCGAATCTGATGATAACCCATACGAAGATCAAGGTTGGAGAATACTTGGGCACCTTTGAGTTGTTCGAACAGCTCATTGATGTTGGGAAGTGGGTATTTGTTCTTGATGGTCTTCTTGTTCAATGGACGGTAATCAACACAAAGTCGGTCCGTTCCATCCTTCTTCTTCACAAAAAGAACCCCACAACCCCACGGAGAAGAACTAGGCCGGATGAGACCCATTCTCTCTTGAATATCGAGTTGCTTCTTCAGCTCCTTCAACTCTTCAGGTCTGAGCTTGTAAGGACGCTTGCACACTGGTTCCGTGCCAGGCTCAAGATCAATGACGAATTCAACTGGTCGGTGCGGAGGCATTCCTGGAAGCTCTTCTGGAAAGACGACTTGATATTCGCAAACGACTGGAATTTGTGAGATAGCATCCAGTTCACCCTTCTCATTGAGAGAAAATAGGCGGATGGTAACATCACGAGCGGCAAAGACAATTACATCCCCAGACAAATGAGTCAATTGAATCTGCCTGGCTGCACAATCAAGATGCGCCTTGTGCTTAGAAAGCCAATCCATTCCGAGAATAAGATCAATATCCGAGTTACCAAGAACCACCGGAGAAGAAAGAAACTTGTAGTTGCCCAACGTGATAGAGACATCCGGGACGCAATTGTTAGAAGTCATTTGCTTGCCCGGAGACACAATCTTCAACAGAATAGGAATCCTCTCGGTCACAAAATCATGCTTGGCCACAAATGGTGTTGAAATAAAAGAAAGCGATGCACCAGTGTCAAAAAGAACTTTTGTAGGAACATCGTTAATAGGAAGGTTACCCATGATGACATCTGGCGAGTCCTCTGCCTGAGCTGCATTCAGCAAATTGACCTTGGCGTGCTTGGGGTTATGCTTTACCACAGCTCTACTTGCCGATCTCATAGGAGGAGGAGGAGGAAGACGCCTCTGGTTGAAACACTTGTTGGCATAGTGACCCTTCTGTTGGCACTTGTTGCATGTGACCTCTGAAAGCGGACGGTGATACGGAGCACTCGATCTTGGAGGTTGAGACTAAGTCTTGTTCTGAAAGCCAGGGTTGGGTGGGTGGGAAGATCCACTGCCACCTTTGCTCTTCTGCTGATACGGCTGACGAAACGCAGAAGGAGGAAGCCAATACTTCTGCTGCTTGGCCACTTGAGTAGAGGAAGAAGGAGTAGCATCTCTGACTCGCTTCTTGGAAGCATCACACCTCAGTTTAGCGGCCTCTTGCTTCAATGCCATGTTGTAGAACTCATCGTACCTCCAGGGCTCAAAGAGAACAAGAGCTAGCTAGATTTCTTCTCTGAGACCACCCCTGAACTGGTATATCATGCTCTTCTCATCAGGGACGTCCTGCTTGTTAAAGCGGGCGAGCTTCTGGAACAACTTGTTGTAGTCATAGACGGACAAAGAGCCTTGCTTCAGGTTGCGGAATTCCTCACGCTTGCTTTCAACCACGCTCTGAGGGATATGGTGAGCTCTGAAATCTTGAGGGAATTCATCCCATGTAATAACACGTCCTCCTCTGGAATCCTTGTACTGCTGGAACCATTTTACAGCTTGATCTTTGAGTTGGAAGGATGCGAACTTGACAAAGTCCTCAGGCCTGACGTTACTGCACTCGAAATGCTTGCACAGATCCACGAGCCAATCATCAGCATCAGTTGCCTCAACACAATTGCTGAAAGTCTTTGGCCCGTTAGCAAGGAACTGGTTGAGTGTAGCAAAGTGATTCTGATTGTTGCCTTGGTTGCCTTTGTTCGCTTGATTGCGCTCTTGAAGAATTTGGATGATCAACTGTGTGTTAGCATTGGTTGTGGCCATCACAGCTTGCCATGCCTCCGGAGGAGGTGGAGGTGGTGGCGGATCTTGATTCTAATTTTGATTGGTGCTCTTAGCGGGAGCCATCCTGAGGAGGTTGACCACCGTTAGCACATTGACAGATAAAATGAAGCTGAATCCAACGTAATGAAAATTGCAACATATAGTCTTCACATCCGAACAAAATGAACGAATGCATTCCTCTTGAAATGGACACATATCCATAAATTGAGAAGCCACTTAGAATTTAGGTAGAGAAATATATCAACAAGGTACAGATCAAGAACGAATACTCGGTAAGAAATCCCAATCTCAAATCAAATATCCATGGAAGAAGAACTAGAGCTACAAGAATTCCCACCTATGAAACTCCCGAACCTTTCCGGTTATGCAATCAGGTGTTGGGGATACAGGGGAAGCATAATATCTCACCCAAATCTAGCAAATCCTACATCCAGTTGTATCCATCCTTCAACACATAACCGAGAAAAACTTCGGAAACCATCTACCTCAACCTTCGAAAAGCATCCGTTATACAAGTTATGGCGACACTCCCGAACTCCCGCCCCAGTACTGGGTGGCGTCGAGGTTATCTCACCAACGAACTGCATAAAAGAGATTTTCGATGTCGGCGTACTAAACTCAGGTATTCCAGAACTGCAACGATAAAATTATGACGACAACACCTCGGAGCTCAACTCCCCGGGACACTGCCACAAAACCCCTGACAGGAGGCACCAAGACAATGTTCTCGTCACAAAACCATCGGAACGATTCCAAGATATCCGCGTGATCCTAAATTTTTTTAGTGAAATTTGAGAAGAGAAGAGTCAAAACTCTACGTCAGGATGCCTTACCAGAGTGATGAGGAGACTGGGAAGTAAAACGAATTCCTAAACTCTCCGATATATAATTCCTAAATGACTCAAAATATTTTTCTAGACTCAACAATGGCGGCTAAAAACGATCAAGCAATGGAGCTCCTAAGGTCGGGGAAGGCTCTGATTACCAACTTGTAACGCCCTCGATGCGGCTATAGCTCCCACGTGTCGAGGCACGACTTAGAGACATAACCGCATTAAAAGCAATGTCGCAAGTTAGGCAATCATCACAACATCCCATGTAATATAAATAATAAAGGGGAGATACATAGTTGGCTTACACTCGCCATGTCAATCAAAGTACATAAATAGCATTACAACATTCAAACACTCATGGCCCGACTACGACGCCAAAATAAAAGATAACCCAACATGCGACACGGTCCTGATCACCCCCAACTGGGCACCACTACTGATCATCAGGGAAAGACACGTAATATCGTTGAGAGTCCTCGTCGAACTCCCACTTGAGCTCAAGCGCGTCATCTGGAGCGGAAACATCAGGCCCTGCATCTGGTTTGGAAGTAATCTGTGAGCCACAGGGACTCAGCAATCTCGCACCCTCGCGATCAAAACTATTTAAGCTTAAAGGTAAGATATGTGAAGCTGCAGCAAGCGACTAGCATATATGGTGGCTATCCTGTTCGCAAAAGAGAGCGAGAAGAGAGGGCAGCGCGAACGAGAAACTAGAGAACATCCTGCGCAAGCATTAACTCCAACAACCGTGTTCACTTCCGGACTCCGCCGAGAAGAAGACCATCACGGTAACTCACATGGTTGATTCATTTTAATTAAGTTAATGTTCAAGTTATCTACAACCGGACATTAACAAATTCCCATCTGCCCATAACCGCGGGCACGGCTTTCGAAAGTTCAAATCCCTGCAGGGGAGTCCCAACTTAGCCCATGACAAGCTCTCACAGTCAACGAAGGAATAGACCTCCTCCCGAGACGTTCCGATCAGACTCGGTCTCGGTTCAAGACACTTCGACAGGTTAAAACAAATCCAGCAACACCGCCCGAATGTGCCGACAAATCCCGATAGGAGCTGCACATATCTCGTTCTCAGGGCACACTCAGATGAACACTACGTACAACTAAAACCAACCCTCGAGTTGCCCCGAGGTGGCGCTGCAAGTGGCTCTATTTGGACCAACACTCAGAGGAGCACTGGCCCGGGGGGGTTTAAATAAGATGACCCTCGGGCTCCGGAAACCCAAGGGAAAAAGAGGCTAGGTGGCAAATGGTAAAACCAAGGTTGGGCATTGCTGGAAAAGCTTTAATCAAGGCGAACTATCAAGGGGTTCCCATTATAACCCAACCGCGTGAGGAACGCAAAATCCGGGAACATAACACCGATATGACGGAAACTAGGGCGGCAAGAGTGGAACAAAACACTAGGCGAGAGGCCAAGCTTTCCACCCTTTACCAAGTATATAGATGCATTAAGATAACAAGATAATATTATGATATCCCAACAAGAAAATAATGTTCCAACAAGGAACAGTCTCCAATCTTTACCTACAACTAGCAACGCTATAAGAGGGGCTGAGCAAAGCGGTAACATAGCCAATCAACGGGTTGCTAGGACATGGTGGGTTAGAGGTTTGACCTGGCAATTTGGGAGGCATGATAAGCAAGTGGTAGGCATCATAGCATAGGCATAGAAAAAGAGCGAGCATCTAGCAAAGCAAAGATAGAAGTGATTTCGAGGGTATGATCATCTTGCCTGCAAAGTTGTCAGAGTTGACTGATCCTCGAAAGCAAACTCAACGGGCTCCTCGTTAGCGAACTCGTCTCCAGCTCTACCCAAACAAGACAAACAAGCAACAAGGACACAATCAACCACGTGCAAAGCTCAAACAATATGATGCAAGGATGGTATGCTATGTGGGATGCAATATGTGATGCATATGCAAGATTTGGCAAGGAATGCATGCACCTGGCCTCAACGTGGAAAACCAAGTGTGCCACTGGAAATATGAGACGAAATCGCTTGAAAACGATATAAAGATCACCGGAATCGGAGTTACGGTTTGGAAATGGCAAGCGATTCAAATATGACACCGGTCTGCGATTTAAAGCAAGTAGCCATCTAAATGCAATGAGATGAACAAGCTACAGCACCCAAACATGGCATCAAAATTCATGGCAGGGATGCATCCATGATGCTTAACAAAATTCTAGCACTGAGCTATGGCCAAATCATCCATTAACAGTTAAACAAGACATGGCAAGAACAACAAGATAGCATGCACGGATCAATAGCAACATCCTCGGCAAAATCGCTAACAAGTCAACAATCTGCCAGGATTCACGAAATAGCAAAAGTAGAGCTCGATTGACTCAAGCTAGGGTGCTCCATAAATACAAACAAAGACATGGATGGATAGAGCAACACAATGTTAACAAATCATCCTTACTGATAATCCTCAAAATAGGCACGAATCACTAGGAAACAACATGAACATATGGCATAATGACAAAATCAGAACAAGGACTTAGTGAAATTATAAGTCCCTGAAATCAGCATACCGATTACGCTACTTTGCAAGCTTGTACTAGTCACCACACATATCACAAAATTACATGGTAAGCACCTCTATAAAGATGGCAGGGCATATAGAAAAACTCATGTAGAGCTCAGGAGCATATCATGCACACATTAATCATGGCAAAAATGACAAAAAGGCTAAACGGAGTAGCAGATCTGACAATTATCTCAAGTAGCCCTCTTCTAACAGCATTTCGGGCATCAAGATGAACTCAAATGAAAATGATGCAAGGAGATGAAATGATGTGCTCTCTGAGACGAACATTTTGATATGCTATATGCCCAAAACGGAGCTACGGATGCAAAGTTATAGCGCGATGAACAAGGGCATATGGATCTGAGAATTTGAGGACTTAGAAGAAAATTCCACCTCGCGGTTAGGGTTTACTGTAGCTGCCAGATCTGGATTGCGGCGCGCTTCCTGAGGTTCACCGGAAAACGGAGGTGGGGTCGCCGGAGAGAGGAGGCCGGCCGGACGGCGAGGTAGCGGAGGGCGGCGCCGGACTTGTCGGATCCCGCCGGCGAAGGGCGGCGAGGAGCGCGGACTCGGCGGTGCGGAACACGGAGCAGGGCGGCGCCGGTGCGGGGCGGCGGCGCGCCGGCATCGAGGCGGCGGGGCGGAGCAGGCAGTGGCTGGAGAAGGAGAGGCGGCGGCGCGATGAGGCAGCGCCTCTCGGGCGAGGTGGCGGCGCCCTGGGCCGCGGGGGTCCCGAGCGGGCTCGGCGGGCCTCACGCGGGAGGCGGCCGGCGTTGCCACGTGGCGGCCGGTGACAGGTGCGGGCGAAGTGTCCGGTGGCGGCGGACGTTGTCCGGCCGCGCGGAGGTGCGGGGCCAGGGTTTAGGGTGGTTTTGGATCCGAAATTTCGGGGAGGGGATATTTATAGAGGTAGGAGGAGCTAGGAGTGTCCAAATGAGGTGCGGTTTTCGGCCACATGATTGTGATCGAACGCTCTAGATGATGGAGAGGGTTTTGGTTGGTTTTGGGCCAAATTGGAGGGGTGTTGGGCTGAAACACACACGAGGCCTTTTCGGTCCCTCGGTTAACCATTGGAGCATCAAATGAAGTCCAAATGATACGAAACTTGACAGGTGTTCTACCGGTAGTAAACCAAGGCCGCTTGGCAAGTCTCGGTCCAATCAGGAAATGTTTAATCCCCACACATGAAAGAAAGGTAGAATTGACCATTGTAGGAGAACGAAGCGCCGGAATGCAAAACGGACAACGGGGAAAATGCTCGAATGCTTGAGATGAACACATATGCAAATGCAATGCACATGATGACATGATATGAGATGCATGACAACGACAACAACACACGGAGACAAAAATCCGAACCCGAGAAAATAAAATAACTTAACGGCGGAAACGGCAAGAGTTGGATTACATATTGGGTAACTTACGTCTGGGGTGTTACACTGGCCTAGATTTATTGGAAAGAAATAATGGGGTTGCCTTGCTATTTTCAGATTTTGTCTTCTTATCTTCAGCAGCCTGCACCAAATTAAGACACTAGCATTGCTATCATTGGCCAAGTCAGATAATAGGAAAGCAACATTGGCACAATGAACATTTGGGCAACTAGCCAACACCAAATTAACACAATATGGCACAACTATCATCAGCCAGGTGAGGTAATACGAAAGCAACATTGACACAATGAATGAATGGGCAACCAGAGCAGCACTACAATTCAGTAATGTGCATGATATGAGATAGTACACTCATGCAGCTCAGTATGCAAAACTACCAGGCAGTTTTCTTTACAAAAATCAACATTGGTGCCTTTAACATTTTGCTACAACTAATTTTAGATTAGACAAAGGTTGGATTCACGCCAATTAACAAAATACATGCTGATGTAAAAATATAGTGATATACAATAGATACTTAGATCAGTATTGGAGCATAGAGAATTCCCGCAAGATATTTTCTTCGAATACAATCCCAATGAAGGAAATCTTCTATCATTTAACCTTATTTTCTAAAAGAGAGATGGGTAAGAAACATGTGGAAAATATGATCAGAATGCTATAAAATTTCATGATGTGAGGATACGCACACGCTTCTTAGAATGGAGTTGACATTCTTTTGCTGGACTGGAGCAGACTAGTTCTTTGGCCACTGGAATCTGCTTATTATCAGTGGGAGTTGGGTTTCTCTGTGCTGGAGCAGTATCTATGAAAAATGGAGTTGGTTTATTATCTCCTGGCATTTGGATCTTCTGCAAATACCTGGTTTGTAACCCTTCAGATTCTAACATAGCTGTCTTCCCCTTGCATGCCTTATATAGAAGAATGGTGCTTCAATTATAAAACATGCTATAGCAGAGATGGAATAGGTACTGAAGAATAGAAAGGCATGACATATTGACATGTATTCCCTCCATCCGGAAATAAATGGATTGGTCTAGGCATATTTCAGTTCTAGATACATCCAGTTTTATCCATTTTAGCGACATGTAATCCGGACGGAGGGAGTATGATGTAAGAGCTAGGGATACGACAGGACAACACAGTAAAAAACAATGAAAACCCACTGCAGAACCAAAGTAATCAAACCCACTAATATGAGATAGTACACTCATGCAGCTTAGGATGCAAAACTACCAGGCAGTTTTCCTTACAAAAATCAACATTGTGGCCTTTAATCATACATTTTGCTACAACTAAATTTAGATCAGATAAAGGTTGGATACACGCCGATTAAAAAAATACATGCTGATGTAAAAATATAGTGATATACAACAGGTACTTACATCTACATTGGAGTACAGAGAATTTCTGCAAGAATCTTTCCTCATAGACGGTACCAGTGCAGAAATTCTTCTATCTGTTAAGCTTATTTTCTAAAAGAGAGATGGGTAAGAAACATGTAGAACATATGATCAGCATGCTATAAAATTTCATGATGCAAGGATATGCACACGCTTATTAGAATGGAGTTGACATATTTTTGCTGGACTGGAGCGGACTAGTTCTTTGGCCACTAGAATCTGCTTATTATCAGTAGGAGTTGGGTTTCTATGTGCTAGAGCAGTATCTATAAAAACTGGGGTTGGTTTATTATCTCCTGGCATTTGGATCTTTTGCAAAGACCTGGTTTGTAACCCTTCAGGTTCTAACATAGTCGTCTTCCCCTCACATGCCTTGTATAGAAGAATGGTGCTTCAGTTATAAAACATGCTACAGCAGAGAGATGGAATAGGTACTGAAGAATAGAAAGGCATTTCATATTGACATGTATTCCCTCCATCCGAAAAAATGGATGGGTCTAGGCGTATTTGAGTTCTAGATACATCCTTTTTTATCCATTTCGGCAACATGTAATCTGAATGGAGGGAGTATGGTGTAAGAGCTAGGGATACGACAGGACAACGCAGTAAAAAAACACTAGTTGAATGTAAAACTGTATGCTAGCGGAATACGTACAGAAAAAACTAAGGCAACATACACGTGTATGATTGGGAAACTAAGATGGCATTGCAACAGAGCACTAGAACAACACTTCAATGTAAAAAAACATGGTATGGTAGACAGATGAAGTACATACTGATGAATAACAATGCATAAGATATTCAGAAGCATGATGTCCAAATTAAGCAGATGTCATTGCGATAGAGTAGAATGATAGTACTTGAATTTCAAAACATGTTATCATGAATGGAATAGGTATTGAAAAACAGGAAGGCATGACATATTTACATGAATGATCAGCATGCTAAGCACATGGCATTGCAACAGAGTAGATACACTCCAGGACATTATATGCATGTTGTACCCATATCACGGGCCAAGTTAGGGAAAGGACCTTGTGGGGTGAAGAGGATTCAACATCTTTCTACAAGTCTTCCGAAGAACTGCCTTTACATGTTCCATCATATTGGGTATCATTGACTTCAAGTTTATTGGCCTTTACATTGCTCGGTGAGGTTCTTGTGGATATATCAGTGTGTGCAATTATATCTGCCATGCATGGAAGACAAGTAGTAGTTAGATTTATGTAATGAGTGCCTATGGGAGACGACATAAATAGTAGGACTGGGGTTAACTAGCAGCAATAGGTCTCAAAAACTAAAGGGAGAACACAGATGAAAGCTACAGAATATGTATCGTTTGTACTCGAGATTAACTAGATGGCACACAAAAGTATTAAAGAACAACATAGATAATACTAGAAGTGGTATAATACTATAATCACCAGCCTGTGGGATAGCATTGGCTGATGGACGATAACTATGGAACAACATTACCTAAAGAACAAGTATCTTAGCTGAACTATGGAACAACGTTAACTCCTGAACAAGACCCGTAAGAGATCAGTATGAATATACAGTGAAATGTGATAATCTATTTTCCATGCTTAGATGAATAACAAAGCCATAAATGTTGCACACAATTAAGATGAGGGTACAACCTATCTGGCCGCCATCCATAGGAGTGAGCATCATGTGCTGACTTGTCGATGGCCCTGTAGTTGTTGTGGCTGTCCATGTCGGGCACGCGCATTTGATATAGGGAACTGTTGAGTGGGGACTATAGCTCCCTTCTGGTGTATGCTTCTCTTGTTGGAGCAGCTGCGGTGAGTCAGAAGACGGTGTAGCTGAAGATGCAGATAACACATAATATTAAGAACGACACATCTCTTTGATCTGAAGAAATACAGTAAGAGATCAACAACAAGGTACGAGAGTGGTCACACGTCTATTGACTGAGACTAAATTGGGGTCACACGATTTTATTTTATTTTGGTATTGTCTGATCTACGCCAGATGGCTTGATGGCCGTCTTGTGCCTCCCGGATGACACTGTTAGGAATCTTCACCGAAGAGCCAGCCACCAACGGTAGAGGAGCTTGCATCCGCCATCCTTGGCCCCAACCAAAACCCTGCTCCCCGCCCCACCGCACTGCCGTGGTTGCGCCGCCCCCGTGCCAATCCACAAAGACTCCCCATCATCCAGATCCAGCGGCGGTAGTACCTTGAACCCACACAACTCTAAGATAGCCATCTAAGCGCTGCTTCCGCGGTCAACTTGCGGCCCCGCAGCCTTACGTTAGACACCAGCCAAACGGCAGCCTAGGAGCTCCGCCGCCTCGAGGGGTGCTGCTTCCCATTGGGAATCAATTGGCCTAGAATAAAAATTCAGACAAGTGACGCCTAAATAAAGTGATTTGACATGAGGGTGCGACCTATCTGGCGGCATGGTGAAGTAGGCAGGTCCAGCTGCCGATTCGGTGAGGCCGGCGTAGTTTCGGTGGCCACTGGCGGCAGGGAAACAGCGATGTTGCGATGGTCTACGGCTACGGGGAAGCACCACCAGGACTCTGGACGGATCCTAAGTTCGAGCCACTCCGGCGCAATGAACAACGGCGGGGGTGAATCGGCTCCGGTACGGTTCACGCGGCCATCGTTGAGGCAGCTCCAGCAGCACGGAGTAAGAGGCACACGGCCCAGTGCACGATGGCAAATGGACAGCGTCTCCGGCATTAGGATGGAGGGCGACTGTGAAATTGGTGCGGTGGGGGCGCCATGGAGGAGGGGCTGAGGTTCCGCGGCTCGGGAGAAGGGAGCTTCCGGGGAGAAGGTGATTTGGCGCCCACGAGGTATGAATGGGGGAATTGGGAGGGGAGTGGAACCATGTTTTACGGACGCATTTGTTTGAAATGTGAGGGGGGGTTATAGTTCTACCCCTGCCTTTAGGCTTCTCAGCTTGTGTCTGTGTACTGAGGGTCGGGGATAGTAGAGTAACTTGGCTTCTCCCCAAATAGTGGTCGGGAGCGATTTCTGGCGAGGAGGGCGTGTTTTGAAATATATTGGGCGCGAGCGATTTCGGGCGAGGAGAGCGTGTTTTGAAATAGTGGGCGCGAGCTATTTCGGGCGAGGAGAGCGTGTTTTGCCGACCATGGTTTATGAATTATTCGGCACATGTCATTTTGGCCTAGGAGAATGCGCGCTTGGATGAAGTTGCGAACCTACCCTCAATGCACAACGGGCCAATTAATGTGTCTCCCACATAGGATGGTAATTTCGCGTCTCCCATTTATTTGCTCGGGAGAATTCCACCGAGCAGAGGATGTTTAAGGGTTCGTTCAAAATTTGGGAGAACGAGCATCCACGTCTACCTTACCAAGTCGATTCGAATCAAATTTAGAAATATTAGCTTGCCAGTTCTTTTTTAGATGGAGAGATGATGCTCGGGAGTAATGTGTTTTTACATGCTCGTTGCTAGCGATTTACTATATGACAAATAGTTGACCCACTCAAAAAGGGAATCAAACCCAAAATGAAATATCTTGATCCAATGAAATAGCTCGTTCACCAGGTCAAAATAGTGAACTAAATCCAAAATTGAACACCTCAATCGAATAGCATGTTGTACAGTATTATAGTACTCCATGAACATGTTGAAAGTCAAATTAATGAACTTGTTTGATATACACATATATCCGTTCATTTGTGGATTGCAGACAACATGTTCTCTAATTTAAATATTTGAATGCAAGTTTATATCAAAACATGGTATATATCAGTCTTTGATGCATAAAACGCGACCTCCCCCTCTCCCGGACTCCTGCTCTCTCTATCTCTCTCTCTCTCTGTCACATCCCTAGCTCTGGTATGTTATAGGTTTGCTTTTGTGCATCATGTTTAAATTTCAAATGCAGTTGAATTGGGGATTGATAAACCCTAGCACAAATGCAATTGAAATAGGTTCAACCAAAATATTTTTCAATGACCTCAAAATATCCTTTTAAAATGTTCATGATTTATGGAAAAAGGTGAAAGCCTCTACCAGAGATGATGCATATTTTTCCAGGACATTTCGGTCATTGAATTAAATCATTATGGTATTTGAGTTGGAGTTTAAAATTTACCATTAAATATTGGTTGCTCCAAATATTCTGAAATTTGTTGTGTGGTTTTAAAATATTTCAAAGATTCCTCACAAAAATTTACAGAGTTAACCAAAGTGTTTTGGTTAGTATTTTATTTGCAAAACAGTAGCAGAAATTAGAAAACTGAAACAAATAAGAGAGAGAGGGAGAAAGCACTTACCTGGCGCTCACCTGGCAGCCCATCTGGCCGGCCCAGCCCACCAGGGGTAGGGAGGTCTTCTTCCTCCCGCCAGTCGGATGCACAGCGCGTGCTCGACGTGCGCACGGCCGGCGCACGCCACCTCCTGCCTCCCTGCTTGCTCCGCGACCCCTGGAGATGCCACGCAGACCCACTCGACTCTCTCTCACTCTCCCTTCGCTCTCTGCTCTCTCCCCTGGCCTCTAGCCCCTCTCCCGAGCAGACCCGAACCCGCTCTTCGCCACCGACGCCGTTCGCCGTAGCCACCGTGCCCCTCTGGGCCTCTCATCTTGCCCCAGAGCTCCGCCTCGCCGGCTGCTACATCCGCAACAAGCCAGGCGACCCGGGAAGCTCTGCATCAACGCCATCTCCATCTTCTTCATCGTCGGCCACTGAAGCTCACCGGCGTGGATTCGCGAGCTCCAAACCCTCCCCGGCCTCGTCGTTGACTCTGCTGGATTCGCCATGAGCCCCTGTTTCTTTCCCCGCTCTCCCCGTGCTCGTCTGCGCCTTCTAGCCATCGTGGCCATCGGAGCCGATTGCTCCTCGCCGCCGGCCATGTCGCCACCGCGGGTACGGCCATGCAAGCATGCGTCCAAGATTACCACTGAGCTCACCGCACCCCCACGAGTCCAACGCGCCTAACCGCGGCTCCTGCCATGCCCTGCACCGTCGACTCGTTCGACGCCCGAACGCCGGCTGCCGCACTTGCCATCACCGCCGTTGTTCTGGGCCATCTCCGGTGAAGCTGAGGGCACCATTGGATGTGCGCAAGTGCCAGCAACCCGTAGCCACAAACCGCTCATCGGACGGTGGCCTGTAGAGCAAACCCGACGTGGGCACCGCCGCGGCCTATCGTCGCCGGCGGTTAAACGCTGGTGGCTGACATGGCACCATTAGTTAGGTGCTAATCATGTTTAGTTATTGCCTGTGTCAATGGCATGTGGGTCCCTGAGCATAGTTAGGTTAGTCTAATTTTCTGTTAAGATTAGTACTAATACGTGTGGACCCCACGTGTCAGCTTTGACTTTGGTCAAGTCAACGTGGACCAGTCCCACCTATCATCCACCAAACCAGTCTGAGACACTGACGTATGGGTCCCACAGGTCAGGTTTGACCTGGCCAACCCAGTTGACATGCTGACATCACAGGTATGTCATGCTGACGCAGTAAATCATTTTCTGGATTTTAAATAATTAGAAAATTCCAGAAAATGTCTAAAACTTCTAAAAATCATAGAAATTCAACTGTAGCTCAGAATGAAATAAATTATATATGAAAAATTATCAGAAAAATGCAAGGAATCCATTTATGCCAGTTACATGCATGAAAAACCAACTTATACATGCTGTACAAGTGAAAACATAATATGGGCATTTTAAATGCTTCATTTTGAATTGCATTTGAATCTTTGATTCAAATGGGCTTCAACCAACTTGGTAGCATCTTGCATTACCCCAAACACTAGCATTTGCACATGCCATGTTCATGCATCATTTTGTTGCATTTTTTTGTGTGTTGATCGCCCGCACCGTTTCTTCTCGATAGGTTCCACTCCGGAAGGTGTTCCTGAGTACCTGTCAGAGGAGCCGTACCCCTTCGTCGTTCTATCAGGCAAGCAAACCCACTTGAGCATTTCGATAAATCCCCCTCTCTCGCTCTTGCTCCTTATACTTCATTAGGACAACAACGATTCAACTACTACTTTTCTGCTGCGGTAGTTGAACCCATTCCTTTGCATGACCTGTCATTGCCACAGTAAATAGTTGAAACCCACTAGCATGAGTAGGAGTTGCTTGAGCCCTGATGTGCCTACTCATCCATTCTTGGTTTCTTTATGCCGGCTATGCTTAGAGTTTTGTCAGGTCTGATTCATCGAGAATGAATCGGAGTGGTGAACATGTCCTACCGATAAAGGCTAAGTGTGTGAACACGTTTTGGTAAAGGTAGCGATGAGAGGCCATGTAGGAGTACATGGTGGGTTGTCTCATTGGAACCGTCCCTAAGCACTGAGTTCAGTGTATGTTATCCAAGTCCAGTTACTACCACACATTGGGTTCCGGTTATCCGGCCCCTCTCGGCTTATTAATCCACTTGATCTCTGTCCAGAAGTTGCAACTAGTTTGTGGCGTTTGTAGGTAGTGCTACTTGTCTACCAGGTGGTGTTCGACGGGACGGGCTTGGGACAGACTAGGCACCGTGGCACGGTGTACCAAGTGGCACCCGGATGGTGGGCTTGGGAACCCTGCACACATCGTTTGGGGCCATGAGCGACACCCCGGCCGGATCTCCTTACAGATGGAACCCGAATAGGCGATAAACCTGGACGAGAGACTTGTGTGGTTAGTCAGGTCGTGGCCGACACCCTCGCCCGGCTTCCGCTTGAAGGTTGCCGAGGTACATGACATGTACAGGGCTATAAGTGGCGAGACCGTGTGTGAAGAAGTACACCCCTGCAGGGTCAACATTATCTATTCGAATAGCCGTTTTCCTCGGATATGGAAACTTGGAGGACTTATGTAGTACATAGACAACTTGAAGTGGATACTCTAAAACCCGCAAGATAAGCGTGAGTGCTATGGATGGCCTTCTCGTAGGGAGACGGGAACGGATCCATAGTGGAGTATTGATATGGTGAATATGTGGACTTGTGTGTGTCTTCTCACCTCAAAGAAGTTTCTGATACTCGTAGTATAGTCTAGCCACTGAGTCAAAGCTGGCTTGCTGCTATTAACTCCACCACCCCCTTATTGATAATGTTGCATATGTAGATAGTTCTGATGTAAGACTTGCTGAGTACCTTTGTACTCGCGTTTGATTATTTATGTTTTGCAGTTGGTTACACTAGTGACTTCGACGAGTAGCTTGTATCCCAGCTACGATCTGGTACCCTTGGGAGGGTCGTGTTTAGTCAGGCTTCTTAGACTTTTCCTTTTGTAGTTGTCTGTACTCATACATGTAATGCTTCCATTGCCTGTATGCTCTGAATGATGGGTCATGAGACCCCTATTTGTATTGAATGCTATGTGGCTCTTCTGGGCCTTTATCTATATGATTTTGAGTTATGTTGTGATGCCATGTTGTACAGCACATACTTGCATGTTATGCCTACGTGTAACATGTATTGCTATGTGTGGGATCCGACAACCTAGTTGTTTATCCCTGGTAGCCTCTCTTATGGGGAAATGTAGTCTTGTGCTTCCATGAGCCATAGTAGTCCGCTACAGCCCGGTTCACCAGAGTCCTGCTCGCCTAGCACTACTACTCCGGAACACTTGACTGGCCGGCATGTGATTCACTTCGTTCCTGTGTCTGTCCCTTTAGGGAAATGTCACGTGGTGACATCCGGAGTCCTGCCTAGCCTGCTACAGCCCGAGTTCCCGGAGTCCTGTTAGCCCAGTGCTACAGCCCGGATTCATACGCTGTTGACGGACGTGCTCGAGGTTGATTCATGTATGCCTGTCCCTGTAAGTTAGTGCCACTTTGGGTTCATGACTAGTCATGTCGGCCCGGGTTCTCTGTCATATGGATGCTAGCGACACTATCATATACGTGAGCCAAAAGGCGCAAACGGTCCCGGGCCAGGTAAGGTGGCACCCGTGGGAATACCGTGCGTGAGGCCGCAAAGTGATATGAAGTGTTACATGCTAGATCGGTGTGACTTAGGATCGGGATCCCGACATCGTTGGTATCAGAGCCTGACTGACTGTAGGATTACCAAGCCAAACTGGTCGAAGTTGAGTCTAGAAATACTTTAGTTATATAAGGGAATTGATTGTGGAAGGGAACGTAAGGCTCTTTTTACTCCTTTACCTCATGTCATTCTTTCTGAGTCAGCCTCTTCTTTTCTACGAGGGTTAAGGCCTAGGCTTCTCCTCTATCTCTCAGGATGACGTGTTACTAAACTGTAAAGTCTTAGGATTGTTGGGTTTGTGTCTCTGTTCAGTTCTACTACTTCCGTGTGTCCTCAGTTTGACCCAGAACCTTGATATTATGATGCTGATTGATTATGTTATTCCTTTGATGAATGTCTCCAAATCCTTTTGATCATTTACAGCCGTTATGCTGCCGGAATTGTCCAAGGATTTCAAGAGTTTCCAATGCTTTTGCATTACATTCCTCATCCTTATGTCGATGCTAATTCCATCCTTGTTTCCTTGGTTTCTGTGCCAGGATGTCGTCTGCTAACCGAGGTTCAGTTGCTCATAGCAAGAACCACGGAGATGGTAGGGACGAGGATCCTCCAGACCAGCCTTTGATGGCAGAGTTCTTGTTAGCATCCGAGAGGAACAAGCGTGAGACTAACCGCTTGCTGGCACAGATTGAGTAGAACACCGCACATCAGCGTAAGAAGCTGGTTTCCATCATCGACTTCATTGGTCTGAAACCACCCACCTTCCATCACTCCATTGAGCCACTTGATGCAGATGACTGGCTCCGAAGCATCACTCACAAGTTGCACTCTGCGAACGTAGCTGAAGGTGACAAGGTCACCTATGCTACCTATCACCTGGAAGGTTCTGCTAGTATTTGGTGGCAGAGCTATGAGGCTATGCTTCCAGCTGGTCAGATTCCTACCTGGAAAGATTTCACCAAGGCTTTTCTTGAGCACCACATTCCTTAGGCTCTCATTGACCACAAGAGGGAAGAGTTATGTAGTTTTACCCAGGGTAAGCTGCCTGTTGATGCTTACAGTAGAGAGTTTGGAAACCTCGCCCGCTATGCTACAGAAGAAGTGTCCACGGACGCCAAGAAGCAGGCTAGGTTCCAGGAGGGTCTCAACCCTAAGTTGCATCGTGATCTCCACCTGCATCATTGTGATACTTTCCAGGCTCTTGTGAACAAGGCCATTAATGCAGAGACAGCTCAGCTCACTTACGAGGAGTCTCGTAAGCACAACCGTGATCCGGGTTCTTCCTCCCGCTCTGGCTCTCAGAAGCGACGGATTTGGGTTCCGAACTCATCTCTTCCACCTGGATATGCACCGAGGCCATCCGATGTGGCGCCTCACCCAGCTCAGCAACGTGCTCCACCCAGGCCTATTAGTGGACCACTTGCCAATGTAGGTCCACGTCCTACCTCAGGAACTTGCTTCACCTGCGGAGAACCAGGACACTATGCACGTGACTGCCCTCAGTCTAGTTATACTCCACCCTAGTCTGAGAGGTCTGTTGGCCGTGAAAAGCCATCAGGCGAGATGATCAGTACCAAGCCAGCCTCCATTGAACGAGCATGTGTGCACCATGTCTCAGCTACAGAAGCTCAAGATGATCCCGACGTCGTACTGGGTACGCTTCTTGTCAATTGTCACCCAGCTTCAGTTCTGTTTGATACTGGAGCATCCCACTCCTTCATATCCGAAGGTTATGCTCGGTTGCACGACATGTCATTTTGTGATATGCCGACTCAACTAATAATCCAGATTCCTGGTTCCAAATGGCAAACCTCCATGGTAAGCCATGGTAATGAAATCCTTGTTGACAGACTGGTATTCCTTACTTCTTTGATATCTCTCAAGTCTTCAGATATTAACATCATCTTGGGTATGGACTGGATGACAGCTCATCGTGCCAAGATCGATTGTTACACTAGATCTATTCAACTTACACATCCATCTGGCAAAATAGTCACTATCTCTACTAGAGTTGCAAGGCGTCAACTCTATTCTCTTAATGCCAGCCCTCTTCCAGACCTTGAAGATATTCCGGTAGTCCGTGACTTCCCGGATGTCTTTCCAGAAGAACTGCCAGGT
Organism: Triticum urartu; assembly: GCF_003073215.2. Taxonomy (NCBI): domain Eukaryota; kingdom Viridiplantae; phylum Streptophyta; class Magnoliopsida; order Poales; family Poaceae; genus Triticum; species Triticum urartu. The sequence continues at coordinate 394,442,662 of NC_053028.1, forward strand.
GTCCCACCTGATAGAGATGTAGAGTTTGTCATAGAACTTATCCCAGGAACTGTTCCAATCTCTAGGAGACCATACAAGATGGCACCTTTGGAGTTAGCCGAGCTTAAGAAACAACTTGATGAGTCCTTGCAAAAGGGTTTCATCCGTCCCAGTTCTTCTCCTTGTGCTTGTCCTGTCCTCTTCGTCAAGAAGAAGGATGGTATGGATCAGATGGTTGTAGATTATCGTCCCGTTAATTTGGTCACGATAAAGAACAAGTATCCGCTCCCTAGGATCAACGACCTGTATGATCAGCTCGCTGGATCCTCAGTCTTTTCCAAGATGGATTTGAGGTTAGGCTACCACCAAATCAAAATCAAAAACGGGGACATCCCCAAAATGGCCTTTGTCACTCGTTATGGTCAATACAAGTACACCGTGATGCCTTTCAGCCTAACCAATGCTCCAGCTACTTTCTCCCGCTTGATGAACTCGATCTTTATGGAGTACTTAGATAAGTTCATCGTGGTTTATCTCGATGATATTCTTATTTACTCAAAGAACGAGGAAGAGCATGCCGCACATCTTAGATTTGTGTTAGAAAAACTCAGAGAGCACCGCCTTTATGCCAAGTTCTCCAAGTGTGAATGTTGGTTGCCAGAAGTAACCTATCTGGGCCACGTGATCTCTGGTAAGGGCATTGCTATCAATCCTGAGGGAGTTAAAGCCGTTCTTGATTGGACTCCAGCCGAAACTGTCAAACAAGTTAGGAGTTTCCTTGGTCTAGCCAGTTATTGTCGCCGCTTCATTGAAAACTTCTCCAAAGTGGCCAAACCCCTCACGGAGCTTCTCAAGAAAGATAAAAGGTTTGAGTGGACCCCACAGTGTGAGCACAGTTTTCAGGAACTGAAAAGACGCCTGACTTCTGCGCCCATACTCGTGCCACCGAATTTCACTAAAGACTTTGTTATCTATTGCGAGGCTTCGCGTCAAGGACTAGGTTGCATTCTTATGCAGGATCGTCATGTGATTGCCTATGCATCTCGACAGTTGCATCCACATGAGGAAAATTATCCTACACATGATCTAGAGCTTGCAGCCATAGTCTATGCACTTAAGACTTGGCGACATTACCTTCTTGGTAACCGTTGCGAAATCTACACTGATCATCGGAGTCTCAAGTATATCTTCACCCAACCGGATCTGAATCTCAGACAGAGACGTTGGTTGGAGTTGATCTCGGATTACGACTTAGGAATCACCTACACCCAAGGCAAAGCCAATGTCATGGTTGATGCTTTAAGTGGTAAATCCTATTGCAACAACCTCATGTTGCAACAATGTCAACCACCCCTCCATGAGGAATTCTGTAAGCTTAACCTTCACATAGCTCCTCATGGTTCCCTTTCTACCTTGGTGGCGAAACCTACCCTTACAGATCAGATCATAGAGGCTCAGAAGCATGATACGAAATCTCTCGGATCAAGAAGAATATTTCCAAGGGAGTTGCTGGCTGTTTCTCTATGGATGAACGAGGTGTTGTTTACTTTGGAAACTGTTTGGTGGTTCCCAAATGTCAACAGATGCAGCAACTGATCCTTAAGGAGACCCATGACTCTCCTCTCATGATTCATCCTGGCAGTATAAAGATGTATCAGGACCTACGCCAGAGGTTCTGGTGGACTAGGATGAAGAGAGAAATCGCTCAGTATATTGCCAACTGTGACGTTTGTCGTCGTGTTAAGGCAGTGCATCAAAGACCTGCTAGCACCCTTCAACCTTTAGCTATTCCCGAGTGGAAATGGGACAAAGTTTGTATGGACTTCATCACCGGCTTTCCTAGGACAGAGAAAGGAAATAATGCTATCTTCGTAGTCATTGATCGTCTCTCCAAAGTGGCTCACTTCCTACCTGTTCGAGAGAGTATCACTGCTAGTCAGCTCGCTGACTTATATATCTCCTGAGTAGTGTCACTCCATGGTGTTCCACTAGAGATCAATTCAGACCGTGGCAGTCTTTTCACATCTCATTTCTGGGAAAGTTTCCAAAATGCCATGGGAACTCATCTTTCTTTCAGTACCGCTTTCCACCCTCAGTCAAGTGGTCAGGTGGAAAGGGTCAACCAAATTCTTGAAGACAAGCTTAGAGCTTGCGTTATCTCATTCGGTATGGATTGGGAGAAATGTCTTCCCTTTGCCGAGTTTGCTTATAGCAATAGCTACCAACCCAGTCTTAAGAAAGCTCCTTTTGAGATTCTTTATGGACGAAGATGTCGAACACCTTTGAACTGGTCAGAAACCGGTGAGAGACAATTCTTTGGGCCGGATATGATCCAGGAGGCAGAAGAGCAAGTTCAAATCATTCGTGAGAATTTGAAAACAGCCCAATCTCGTCAAAAGAGCCAGTATGACCGTCGTCATAAGGAAGTGTCTTATGAAGTTGGCGACAAGGCTTACCTTCGGGTTACTCCTTTGAAGGGTACCCATCGTTTCGGTATCAAGGGCAAGTTGGCTGCTCGTTACATCGGTCCTTTTCGCATTCTCGCTAAACGAGGAGAGGTTGCCTACCAATTGGAACTACCCGCACATGTTTCTCGAGTTCATGATGTCTTCCACGTCTCTCAACTCAGGCGTTGCTTCTCGGATTCCATCCGTGGAGTGGACCACAAAACGCTTGATCTCCAAGATAATCTCACTTATAGAGAGTACCCCGTTCGCATTCTGGATCAAGAAGAGCGTGTCACTCGACGTCATAACATCAAGTTTCTCAAGGTTCAGTGGTCTCATCACTCCGAGAGAGAAGCTACTTGGGAGCGAGAAGATCGTCTTCGACTTGAGTACCCCGCTTTCTTTCCGCCAACTCCTGAATCTCGGGACGAGATTTTTTTGAGTGGGGGCGAGTTGTCACATCCCTAGCTCTGGTATGTTATAGGTTTGCTTTGTGCATCATGTTTAAATTTCAAATGAAGTTGAATTGGGGATTGATAAACCCTAGCACAAATGCAATTGAAATAGGTTCAACCAAAATATTTTCAATGACCTCAAAATATCCTTTTAAAATGTTCATGATTTATGGAAAAAGGTGAAAGCCTCTACCAGAGATGATGCATATTTTTCCAGGACATTTTGGTCATTGAATTAAATCATTATGGTATTTGAGTTGGAGTTTAAAATTTACCATTAAATATTGGTTGCTCCAAATATTCTGAAATTTGTTGTGTGGTTTGAAAATATTTCAAATATTCCTCACAAAAATTTACAGAATTAACCAAAGTGTTTTGGTTAGTATTTTATTTGCAAAACAGTAGCAGAAATTAGAAAAACTGAAACAAATAAGAGAGAGGGGGAGAAAGCACTTACCTGGCGCTCACCTGGCAGCCCATCTGGCCGGCCCAGCCCACCAGGGGCAGGGAGGTCTTCTTCCTCCCGCCAGTCGGATGCACAGCGAGTATCCGACTTGCGCACGGCCGCCGCACGCCACCTCCTGCCTCCCTGCTTGCTCCGTGACCCCTGGAGATGCCATGCAGACCCACTCGACTTACTCTCACTCTCCCTTCGCTCTCTGCTCTCTCCCCTGGTCTCTAGCCCCTCTCCCGAGCAGACCCGAACCCGCTCGTCGCCACCGACGCCGTTCACCATAGCCACCGTGCCCCTCTGGGCCTCTCATCTTGCCCTAGAGCTCCGCCTCGCCGCCTGCTACGTCCTCAACGAGCCAGGCGACCCGGGAAGCTTTGCATCAACGCCATCTCCATCTTCTTCATCGTCGGCCACTGAAGCTCACCGGCGTGGATTCGCGAGCTCCAAACCCTCCCCGGCCTCGTCGTTGACTCTGCTGGATTCGCCATGAGCCCCTATTTCTTTCCCCTCTCTCCCCGTGCTCGTCCGCGCCTTCTAACCACCATGGCCATCGGATCCGATTGCTCCTCGCCACCGGCCATGTCGCCACCGCGGTTACAGCCGTGCAAGCACGCGTCCAAGCTTACCACTAAGCTCACCGCACCCCCACGATTCCAACGCGCCTAACCGCGGCTCCTGCCATGCCCTGCACCGTCGACTCGTTCAACGCCCGAACGCTGGCTGCCGCACTTGACATCACCGCCGTCGTTCTGGGCTATCTCCGGCGAAGCTGAGGGCACCACCAGATGCGCGCAAGCGCCAGCAACCCGTAGCCACAAACCGCTTGTCGAACGGTGGCCTGTAGAGCAAACCCGACGCGGGCACCGCCGCGGCCTGTCGTCGCCGGCGGTTAAACGCCGGTGGCTGACATGGCACCATTAGTTAGGTGCTAATCATGTTTAGTTATTGCCTGTGTCAATGACATGTGGGTCCCCGAGCATATTTAGGTTAGTCTAATTTTCTGTTAAGATTAGTACTAATACGTGTGGACCCCACGTGTCAGCTTTGACTTTGGTCAAGTCAACATGGACCGGTCCCACCTGTCATCCACCAAACCAGTCTAAGACACTGACGTATGGGTCCCACAGGTCAGGTTTGACCTGGCCGACCCAGTTGACCTGCTGACGTCATAGCTATGTCATGCTGGCGTAGTAAATCATTTTCTGGATTTTAAATAATTAGAAAATTCCAGAAAATGTCTAAAACTTCTAAAAATCATAGAAATTCAACTGTAGCTCAGAATGTAATAAATTGTATATGAACAATTATCATAAAAATGCAAGGAATCCATTTATGCCAGTTACATGCAGGAAAAACCAACATATACATGCTGTATAAGTGAAAACATAATATGGGCATTTTAAATGCTTCATTTTGAATTGCATTTGAATCTTTGATTCAAATGGGCTTCAACCAACTTGGTAGCATCTTGCATTAGCCCAAACACTAGCATTTGCACATGCCATGTTCATGCATCATTTTGTTGCATTTGTTTGTGTGTTGATCGCCAGCACCGTTTCTTCTTGATAGGTTCCACTCCGGAAGGTGTTCCCGAGTACCTGTCAGAGGAGCCGTACCCCTTCATCGTTCTATTAGGCAAGCAAACCCACTTGAGCATTTCGATAAATCCCCCTCTCTCGCTCTTGCTCCTTATACTACATTAGGACAACAACGATTCAACTACTACCTTTCTGCTGCGGTAGTTGAACCCATTCCTCTGCATGACCTGTCATTGCCATAGTAAATAGTTGAAACCCACTAGCATGAGTAGGAGTTGCTTGAGCCCTGATGTGCCTACTCATCCATTCTTGTTTTCTTTATGCCGGCTATGCTTAGAGTTGCGTCAGGTCTGATTCATCGGGAATGAATCAGAGTGGTGAACATGTCCTACCGATAAAGGCTAAGTCTGTGAACATGTGTTGGTAAAGGTAGCGATGAGAGGCCATGTAGGAGTACATGGTGGGTTGTCTCATTGGAACCGTCCCTAAGCACTAAGTTCTGTGTATGTTATCCAAGTCCAGTTACTACCACACATTAGGTTCTGGTTATCCGGCCCCTCTCGGCTTATTAATCCACTTGATCTCTGTCCAAGAGTCGCAACTAGTTTCTGGTGTTTGTAGGTAGTGCTACTTGTCTACCAGGTGGTGTCCGACGGGACGGGCTTGGGACATACTAGGCACCGTGGCACGGTGTACCAAGTGGCACCCGGATGCTGCGCTTGGGAACCCTGCACACATCGTTTGGGGCCGTGAGCGACACCCCGGCCGGATCTCCTTGCGGATGGAACCCGAATAGGTGATAAACCTGGACGAGAGACTTGTGTGGTTAGTCAGGTCGTGGCCGACACCCTCGCCCGTCTTCCACTTGAAGGTTGCTGAGGTACATGACGTGTACATGGCTATAAGTGGCGAGAGCGTGTGTGAAGAAGTACACCCCTACAGGGTCAACATTATCTATTCGAATAGCCGTTTTCCTTGGATATGGAAACTTGGAGGACTTATGTAGTACATAGACAACTTGAAGTGGATACTCTAAAATCCGCAAGATAAGCATGAGTGCTATGGATGGCCTTCTCGTAGGGAGACGGGAACGGATCCATAGTGTAGTATTGATATGGTGAATATGTAGACTCGTGTGCGTCTTCTCACCTCAAAGAAGTTTCTGATACTCGTAGTATAGGCTAGCCACTGAGTCAAAGCTGGCTTGCTGCTATTAACTCCACCACCCCCTTGTTGATAATGTTGCATATGTAGATAGTTCTGATGTAAGACTTGCTGAGTACCTTTGTACTCACGTTTGATTATTTATGTTTTGCAGTTGGTTTCACTAGTGACTTCGACGAGTAGCTTGTATCCCAGCTACGATCTTGTACCCTTGGGAGGGTCATGTTTAGTCAGGCTTCTTAGACTTTTCCTTTTGTAGTTGTCTGTACTCATACATGTAATGCTTCCATTGCCTGTATGCTCTGAATGATGGGTCATGAGACCCCTATTTGTATTGAATGCTATGTGGCTCTTCTGGGCCTTTATCTATATGAGTTTGAGTTATGTTGTGATGCCATGTTGTACAGCACATACTTGCATGTTATGCGTACGTGTAACATGTATTGCTATGTGTGGGATCCGACAACCTAGTTGTTTATCCCTGGTAGCCTCTCTTATGGGGAAATGTAGTCTTGTGCTTCCATGAGCCATAGTAGTCCGCTACAGCCCGGTTCATCGGAGTCCTGCTAGCCCAGCACTACTGCTCCGGAACACTTGACTGGCCGGCATGTGATTCACTTCGTTCCTGTGTCTTTCCCTTCGGGGAAATGTCACGCGGTGACATCTAGAGTCCTGCCTAGCCTGCTACAGCCCGGGTTCCCGGAGTCCTGTTAGCCCAGTGCTACAGCCCGGATTCATACTCTGTTGACCGACATGCTCGAGGTTGATTCATGTATGCCTGTCCCTGTAAGTTAGTGCCACTTTGGGTTCACGACTAGTCATGTCGGCCCGGGTTCTCTGTCATATGGATGCTAGCGACACTATCATATACGTGAGCCAAAAGGCGCAAACCGTCCCGGGCCAGGTAAGGTGGAACCCGTGGGAATACCGTGCTTGAGGCCGCAAAGTGATATGAAGTGTTACATGCTAGATCGGTGTGACTTGGGATCGGGGTCCCGACACTCTCTCTCTCTCTCTCGCCGACAATCTTCAATTCTGTCACACGCATCCAACATACAAACCTTGTTGGTCCTCTCTCTTTCTCTCAATCTCTCTCTCTCTCTTTGTGTGTGTGTGGGGGGGGTCTTTCTAGTTCGCATGCATATATACTCCATCTATAGGTCTCTCTTGCACACTATGTATGATTCTCTAGTCCAAGCTAGATATCTTGGGTGCACTCATTGTACACATACAAATTCCTTGGCTCATTGCCCATAACTCTCTCACGCACCACTCTGTCGTCTCGGAGCTCTTCCCCCCCTCTCTCAAACTCTCCATCAACCTGGGTCACACATACACATGCATATCTCACTCGCACTCGATAGGCCCATCTAAAACTCTATCTCTCTCCCTCGTTCTCTCTCCATCTCACACGCACACACACACACAATCTCATGCCTAGCTAGCCAAGTATGATGGTCTCTCACTCAATTTTAGGCACACGCAGTCCCCCCTATATGTATATGACTAGCTAATCTTAGTCTCCATCACAAACATGTGCATGGTCTATCTCGATTTCTCTCGGGGCATCTTTCTATCGCGCACACACCTCCCTCGATCTCCCACCCATATAGTCCCCTCACGAGCTCGAGGGGTCTCTCTATCACAAACACACCCTCTCGCCCTCCCCATGCGTCCATGTTCTCCATGTGTCCCTCTCGACCTTTGTTCCTTGTTGGCTAGACCTCTATTGGACATGTGCTATAGGGGTGTCTTTCTCTGTTGCAAACAATCACACACTAGCTATCTTTGTGTATCTCCTCGCCTCACTTTTCTATCTCGGAGATGCATGCGTGATATGTTCGCCTAAGAAACGAAAAAACTCTCTCTCTCTCTCTCTAATTTATCGTTTGTTGTCACTTTCTCTTTCACACACATACTCTTTTTGCACACTTACTCATTCTCCTTCACACGCACTTGATCACTCTCGACTTAGGTACTCTCCTCGGTCCATAGCATATTGATTTATTGAAAAGTCAAACATCACAAAGTTTGACCATTTACGTGGAGAAAAACAATTACATCTGGAACAGCAAACATATACCATTAGATTCACCATGAGATGTAGTTTCGTATGATGTATCTTTCGTATTGTAGATATAAATAACACTTGTGTAAACCTGATCAAATTTTCCAAAGTTTGACTACTAAAAAAATTACATGCACTGCATTATCGAGCGGATGGAATATCTCTTTCCCCCTCTCAGCTATCTGATGCACCACTCAGCCTTAAAGGGGCTCCTCAATCTCTCTAAAACTTTATATCTCCCTGGTTCACACATACACATTTCTCGCTCGCGCTATACATATAGACCCATCCAACACTCTCCGCCCTTGTTCTCTCTCTATGTGACACACACCCCCCTAATAAGTACCATAATCCCTCACTCCATAGGCGCAAGCACTCCCCCCTAAGTATGATTATCTCTCACTAGCCATCAGGAACATACGTATTATCTCCTTCCATCCATACATCTATCTCGATATCTCTCGGGGTATCTTCTATCGCGCACACACCTTGTCACTCGATCTCCCACCCATGTAGTCCCATCACGATCTCCGAGGGATCTCTCTATGACAAACATACACTCTCTCCTCCCCATGTCTGCATTTTCTCCGTACGTCTCTCTCGACCTCTCTCCCTTGTTTGTCAGACCCCTCTTGGCCATGTTCTAGGGATCTTGCTCTCTCGGTTGCAAACAACCACACACTATCTCCTCATCCTTGCTTCCGTTGTCGAAGATACATGTGTGATATGTTTGCATAAGACACACACGTTTTTTCTCGACTTTTATCGAGTGTTGTCCATGTCTCTTTGACACACGCACAAACACTTTTTCCACTCACTCTTTCTATTTCACTCTCTCTCTCTCTCTAGTTAGGGACTCTCTCACATCCATAAGCATATGGATGTTTTGAAAAGTAAAAACCTTAGAAAAGTTTGACCAGGTATTGTTGGGGAACGTAGCAGAATTTTAAAATTTTCTACGCATCACCAAGATCAATCTATGGAGTCATCTAGCAACGAGGGAGAGAGGAGTGCATCTACATACCCTTGTAGATCGCGCGCGGAAGCGTTCAAGAGAACGGGGTTGATGGAGTCATACTCGTCGTGATCCAAATCACCGATGACCTAGCGCCGAATGGATGGCACCTCCGCGTTCTACACACATACAGTTGGGAAGATGTCTCCTCCAACTTGATCCAGCAAGGGGGAAGGAGAGGTTGATGAAGATCCAGCAGCACGACGGCGTGGTGGTGGAAGCAACGGTGATCTCGGCAGGGCTTCGCCAAGCTCAGGGAGAGGGAGGAGTGTCACGGGAGGGAGAGGGAGGCGCCAGGGGCTAGGGTGCGGCTGCCCTCCCTCCCCCACTATATATAGGACCCCTAGGGGGGCGCTGGCCCTAGGAGATTGAATCTCCAAGGGGGGGCCAAGGGGGTGGAGTGCCCCCAAGCCAAGTGGGGCACCACCACCCCTAGGGTTTCCAACCCTAGGCACAGGGGAGGCCCATGTGGGGCGCACCAGCCCACTAGGGGCTGGTTCCCCTCCCACTTCAGCCCATGGGGCCCTCCGGGATAGGTGGCCCCACCCGGTGGACCCCCGGGACGCTTCCGGTGGTCTCGATACAATACCGATTACCCCCGAAACCTTCCCGATGGCCGAAACTTGACTTCCTATATATAAATCTTCACCTCCAGACCATTCCGAAACTCCTTGTCATGTCTGGGATCTCATCCGGGACTCCGAACAACTTACGGGTTACCGTATGCTAATATCTCAACAACCCTAGCATCACCGAACCTTAAGTGTGTAGACCCTACGGGTTCGGGAGACACGCAAACATGACCGAGATGACTCTTCGGTCAATAACCAGCAGCGGTATCTGGATACCCATGTTGGCTCCCACATGCTCCTCGATGATCTCATCGGATGAACCACGATGTCGAGGATTCAATCAATCCCGTATACAATTCCCTTTGTCAATCGGTACGTTACTTGCCCGAGACTCGATCGTCGGTATCCCAATACCTCGTTCAATCTCGTTACCAGCAAGTCACTTTACTCGTACCATAATGCATGATCACATGATCAACCACTTGGTCACATTGAGCTCATTATGATGATGCATTACCGAGTGGGCCCACAGATACCTCTCCATCATATGGAGTGACAAATCCCAGTCTCGATTCGTGCCAACCAACAGACACTTTCGAAGATACCTGTAGTGTTTGGCACCCAGTTACGTTGTGATGTTTGGCACACCCAAAGCACTCCTACGGTATCCGTGAGTTGCACAATCTCATGGTCTAAGGAAATGATACTTGACATTCGGAAAAGCTATAGCAAACGAACTACACGATCTTTGAGCTATGCTTAGGATTGGGTTATCAATGACATCCAATGTCCATAGTCTGGAAACCATGACTATCTTTTGATCAACGAGCTAGTCAACTAGAGGCTCACTAGGGACGTGTTGTGGACTATGTATTCACACATGTATTACGATTTCCGGATAACACAATTATAGCATGAACAATAGACAATTATCATGAACAAAGAAATATAATAATAACCATTTTATTATTGCCTCTAGGGCATATTTCCAAAAGTCTCCCACTTGCACTAGAGTCAATAGTCTAGTTACATTGTGATGAATCGAACACCCATGCAGTTCTAGTGTTGATCATGTTTTGCTCTAGGGAGAGGTTTAGTCAACTGATCTGCCACATTCAGGTCCGTATGTACTTTACAAATATCTATGTCTCCATTTTGAACACTTTCAAGAATGGAGTTGATGCGACACTTGATATGCCTGGTCTTCCTATGAAACCTGGGCTCCTTGGCAAGGGCAATAGCTCCAGTGTTGTCACAGAAGAGAGTCATCGGGCCCGACACATTAGGTATGACTCCTAGGTCGGTAATGAACTCCTTCACCCAGATTGCCTCTTGTGCTGCCTCCGAGGCTGCCATGTACTCCGCTTCACATGTAGATCCCGCCACAACTCTTTGCTTGCAACTGCACCATCTTACTGCCCCACCATTCAAAATATACACGTATCCGGTTTGTGACTTAGAGTCATCCAGATCTGTGTCAAAGCTAGCATCGACGTAACCCTTTACGACGAGCTCTTCGTCACCTCCATAAACGAGAAACATATCGTTAGTCCTCTTCAGGTACTTCAGGATATTCTTGACCGCTGTCCAGTGTTCCATGCCGGGATTACTTTGGTACCTTCCTACCAAACTTACGGCAAGGTTTACATCAGGTCTGGTACACAGCATAGCATACATGATAGACCCTATGGCCGAGGCAAAGGGGATGACACTCATCTTTTCTCTATCTTCTACCGTGGTCGGGCATTGAGCCGTGCTCAATCTCGTACCTTGCAATACAGGCAAGAACCCCTTCTTTGACTGATCCATTTTGAACTTCTTCAATATCTTGTCAAGGTACGTACTCTCTAAAAGACCAATGAGGCGTCTTGATCTATCTCTATAGATCTTGATGCCTAATATATAAGCAGCTTCTCCAAGATCCTTCATTGAAAAACACTTGTTCAAGTAGGCCTCTATGCTTTCCAAGAATTCTATATCATTTCCCATCAACAGTATGTCATCCACATACAATATGAGAAATGCTACAGAGCTCCCACTCACTTTCTTGTAAATGCAGGCTTCTCCATAAGTCTGCGTAAACCCATACGCTTTGATCATCTCATCAAAACGAATGTTCCAACTCCGAGATGCTTGCACCAGCCCATAGATCGAGCGTTGGAGCTTGCACACCTTGTCAGCATTCTTAGGATCGACAAAACCTTCCGGCTGCATCATATACAATTCTTGCTTAAGGAAACCATTAAGGAAAGCCATTTTGACGTCCATTTGCCATATCTCATAATCATAGAATGCGGCAATTGCTAATATGATTCGTACGGACTTCAGCTTCGCTACGGGTGAGAAAGTCTCGTCGTAGCCAACCCCTTGAACTTGTCGATAACCCTTAGCGACAAGCCGAGCTTTATAGATGGTTACATTACCATCCGCGTCTGTATTCTTCTTAAAGATCCATTTATTTTCTATGGCTCGCCGATCATCGGGCAAGTCAGTCAAAGTCCATACTTCGTTTTCATACATGGATCCTATCTTGGATTTCATGGCTTCCAGCCATTTGTCGGAATCCAGGCCCGCCATCGCTTCTTCATAGTTCGAAGGTTCACCGTTGTCTAACAACATGATTTCCAAGACAGGGTTGCCGTACCACTCTGGTGCAGAACGTGTCCTTGTGGACCTACGAAGTTCAGTAGCAATTTGATCTGAAGTTTCATGATCATCATCATTAACTTCCTCTCTAGTCGATGCAGGCACTTCAGGAACAATTTCCTGAGCTGCGCCACTCTCCTGTTCAAGAGGTAATACTTCATCAAGTTCTACTTTCCTCCCACTTATTTCTTTCAACAGAAACTCTTTCTCTAGAAAGGATCCATTCTTGGCAACAAAGATCTTGCCTTCGGATCTGAGGTAGAAGGTATACCCAATAGTTTCTTTAGGGTATCCTATGAAGACGCATTTTTCCGACTTGGGTTCGAGCTTTTCAGGTTGAAGTTTCTTGACATAAGCATCGCATCCCCAAACTTTTAGAAACGACAGCTTAGGTTTCTTCCCAAACCATAATTCATACGGTGTCGTCTCAACGGATTTCGACGGAGCCCTATTTAAAGTGAATGCGGCAGTCTCTAAAGCATAGCCCCAAAATGACAGCGGTAAATCGGTAAGAGACATCATAGATCGCACCATATCCAATAGAGTGCGATTACGACGTTCGGACACACCATTATGCTGAGGTGTTCCAGGCGGCTTGAGTTGTGAAACTATTCCACATTTCCTTAAGTGTGTGCCAAATTCGTGACTCAAGTATTCTCCCCCATGATCTGATTGCAAGAACTTGATTTTTCTGTCACATTGATTTTCAACCTCACTCTGAAATTCCTTGAACTTTTCAAAGGTCTCAGACTTGTGTTTCATTAAGTAGACATACCCATATCTACTCAAGTCATCGGTGAGGGTGAGAACATAACGATAGCCACCGCAAGCCTCAACGCTCATTGGACCGCACACATCAGTATGTATGATTTCCAATAAGCTGGTTGCTCGCTCCATTGTTCCTGAGAACGGAGTCTTGATCATTTTACTCATGAGGCATGGTTCACACGTGTCAAATGATTCATAATCAAGAGACTCCAAAAGTCCATCGGCATGGAGCTTCTTCATGCGTTTGACACCTATGTGACCAAGGCGGCAGTGCCACAAGTATGTGGGACTATCATTATCAACCTTACATCTTTTGGTATTCACACTATGAATATGTGTAACATTACGCTCGAGATTCATTAAGAATAAACCATTCACCAGCGGAGCATGACCATAAAACATATCTCTCATATAAATAGAACAACCATTATTTTCGGATTTAAATGAGTAGCCATCTCGAATTAAACAAGATCCTAATACAATGTTCATGCTCAAAGCTGGCACTAAATAACAATTATTGAGGTTTAAAACTAATCCTGTAGGTAAATGAAGAGGCAGCGTGCCGACGGTGATCACATCGACCTTGGAACCATTCCCGACGCGCATCGTCACCTCGTCCTTCGCCAGTCTCCGCTTATTCCGCAGCTCCTGCTTTGAGTTACAAATGTGAGCAACCGCACTGGTATCAAATACCCAGGAGCTACTACAAGTACTGGTAAGGTACACATCAATTACATGTATATCACATATACCTTTAGTGTTGTCGGCCTTCTTGTCCTCTAAGTATTTCGGGCAGCTCCGCTTCCAGTGACCACTTCCCTTGCAATAAAAACACTCAGTCTCGGGCTTGGGTCCATTCTTTGGCTTCATCCCGGCAGCTTGCTTACCGGGCGCGGGAACTCCCTGGCCGTCCTTCTTGAAGTTCTTTTTACCCTTGCCTTTCTTGAACTTAGTGGTTTTATTCACCATCAACACTTGATGTTCCTTTTTGATTTCCACCTCCGCTGATTTCAGCATTGAATATACCTCAGGAATGGTCTTTTCCATCCCCTGCATATTGAAGTTCATCAAAAAGCTCTTGTAGCTCGGTGGAAGCGACTGAAGGATTCTGTCAATGACCGCGTCATCCGAGAGATTAACTCCCAGCTGAGTCAAGCGGTTATGCAACCCAGACATTTTGAGTATGTGCTCACTGACAGAACTATTTTCCTCCATCTTACAACTGAAGAACTTGTTGGAGACTTCATATCTCTCGACCCGGGCATGAGCTTGGAAAACCATTTTCAGCTCTTCAAACATCTCATATGCTCCGTGTCGCTCAAAACGCTTTTGGAGCCCCGGTTCTAAGCTGTAAAGCATGCCGCACTGAACGAGGGAGTAATCATCAGCACGTGACTGCCAAGCGTTCATAGCGTCTTGGTTCTCTGGGATGGGTGTGTCACCTAGCGGTCCTTCTAGGACATAATCTTTCTTGGCAGCTATGAGGATGATCCTCAGGTTCCGGACCTAGTCCGTATAGTTGCTGCCATCATCTTTCAGCTTGGTTTTCTCTAGGAACGCGTTGAAGTTGAGGGCAACATTAGCGTGGGCCATTTGATCTACAAGACATAGTGTAAAGATTTTAGACTAAGTTCATGATAATTAAGTTCATCTAATCAAATTATTCAATGAACTCCCACTCAGATAGACATCCCTCTAGTCATCTTAAGTGAAACATGATCCGAGTCAACTAGGCCGTGTCCGATCATCACGTGAGACAGACTAGTCAACATCAGTGAACATCTTCATGTTGATCGTATCTTCTATACGACTCATGCTCGACCTTTCGGTCTTCCGTGTTCCAAGGCCATGTCTATACATGCTAGGCTCGTCAAGTTAACCTAAGTGTATTGCGTGTGTAAATCTGGCTTACACCCGTTGTATTCAAACGTTAGAATCTATCACACCCAATCATCACGTGGTGCTTCAAAACAACGAACCTTCGCAACGGTGCACAGTTAGGGGGAACACTTTCTTGAAATTATTACGAGGGATCATCTTATTTAAGCTACCGTCGTTCTAAGCAAATAAGATGCAAAACATGATAAACATCACATGCAATCAAATAGTGACATGATATGGCCAATATCATTTGCTCCTTTTGATCTCCATCTTCGGGGCTTCATGATCATCATTGTCACCGGCATGACACCATGATCTCCATCATCGTGTCTTCTTGAAGTTGTCTCGTCATCTATTACTTCTACTACAACGGCTAACGCTTTAGCAATAAAGTAAAGTAATTACATGACGGTTATGTTGACACGCAGGTCATAAATAAATTAAGACAACTCCTATGGCTCCTGCCGGTCGTCATACTCATCGACATGCAAGTCGTGATTCCTATTACAAGAACATGATCAATCTCATACATCACATATATCATTCACATCCTTTTGGCCATATCACATCACACGGCACATGCTGCAAAAACAAGTTAGACGTCCTCTAATTGTTGTTGCAAGTTTTTACGTGGCTGCTATAGGTTTCTAGCAAGAACGTTTCTTACCTACACCAAAACCACAACGTGATATGCCAATTTCTATTTACCCTTCATAAGGACCCTTTTCATCGAATCCGATCCGACTAAAGTGGGAGAGACAGACACTCGTCAGCCACCTTATGGAACTAGTGCATGTCAATCAGTGGAACTAGTCTCACGTAAGCGTACGTGTAAGGTCGGTCTGGGCCGCTTCATCCCACGATGCCACCGAATCAAGATAAGACTAGTAACGGCAAGCAAATTGACAATATCCACGCCCACAACTGCTTTGTGTTCTACTCGTGCATAGAAACTACGCATAGACCTAGCTCATGATGCCACTGTTGGGGAACGTAGCAGAATTTTAAAATTTTCTACGCATCACCAAGATCAATCTATGGAGTCATCTAGCAACGAGGGAGAGAGGAGTGCATCTACATAACCTTGTAGATCGCGCGCGGAAGCGTTCAAGAGAACGGGGTTGATGGAGTCGTACTCGTCGTGATCCAAATCACCGATGACCTAGCGCCAAACGGACGGCACCTTTGCGTTCAACACACGTATGGTTGGGAATACGTCTCCTCCAACTTGATCCAGCAAGGGGGAAGGAGAGGTTGATGAAGATCCAGCAGCACGACGGCGTGGTGGTGGAAGCAACGGTGATCTCGGCAGGGCTTCGCCAAGCTCAGGGAGAGGGAGGAGTGTCACGGGAGGGAGAGGGAGGCGCCAGGGGCTAGGGTGCGGCTGCCCTCCCTCCCCCCACTATATATAGGACCCCTAGGGGGGCGCCGGCCCTAGGAGATTGAATCTCCAAGGGGGGGCGGCGGCCAAGGGGGGTGGAGTGCCCCCCAAGCCAAGTGGGGCGCCCCCACCCCTAGGGTTTCCAACCCTAGGCGCAGGGGAGGCCCATGGGGGGGCGCACCAGCCCACTAGGGGCTGGTTCCCCTCCCACTTCAGCCCATGGGGCCCTCCGGGATAGGTGGCCCCACCTGGTGGATCTCCGGGACCCTTCCGGTGGTCCCGGTACAATACCGATTACCCCCGAAACCTTCCCGATGGCCGAAACTTGACTTCCTATATATAAATCTTCACCTCCGGACCATTCCGAAACTCCTCGTGATGTCCGGGATCTCATCCGGGACTCCGAACAACTTTCGGGTTACCATATGCTAATATCTCAACAACCCTAGCGTCACCGAACCTTAAGTGTGTAGACCCTACGGGTTCGGGAGACACGCAGACATGACCGAGATGACTCTCCGGTCAATAACCAATAGCGGGATCTGGATACCCATGTTGGCTCCCACATGCTCCTCAATGATCTCATCGGATGAACCACGATGTCGAGGATTCAATCAATCCCGTATACAATTCCCTTTGTCAATCGGTACATTACTTGCCCGAGACTCGATCGTCGGTATCCCAATACCTCGTTCAATCTCGTTACTGGCAAGTCAGTTTACTCGTACCATAATGCATCATCCCGTGATCAACCACTTGGTCACATTGAGCTCATTATGATGATGCATTACAGAGTGGGCCCAGAGATACCTCTCTGTCATACGGAGTGACAAATCCCAGTCTCGATTCGTGCCAACCCAACAGACACTTTCAGAGATACCTGTAGTGTACCTTTATAGTCACCCAGTTACGTTATGACGTTTGGGACACCCAAAGCACTCCTACGGTATCCGGGAGTTACACAATCTCATGGTCTAAGGAAATGATACTTGACATTCGGAAAAGCTATAGCAAACGAACTACACGATTGGGTCTTGTCCATCACATCATTCTCCTAATGATGTGATCCCGTTATCAATGACATCCAATGTCCATAGTCAGGAAACCATGACTATCTTTTGATCAATGAGCTAGTCAACTAGAGGCTCACTAGGGACGTGTTGTGGTCTATGTATTCACACATGTATTATGATTTCCGGATAACACAATTATAGCATGAACGATAGACAATTATCATGAACAAAGAAATATAATAATAACCATTTTATTATTGCCTCTAGGGCATATTTCCAACAGTCTCCCACTTGCACTAGAGTCAATAGTCTAGTTACATTGTGATGAATCGAACACCCATGCAGTTCTGGTGTTGATCATGTTTTGCTCTAGGGAGAGGTTTAGTCAAAGGATCTGCCACATTCAGGTCCGTATGTACTTTACAAATATCTATGTCTCCATTTTGAACACTTTCATGAATGGAGTTGAAGCGACGCTTGATATGCCTGGTCTTCTTGTGAAACCTGGGCTCCTTGGCAAGGGCAATAGCTCTAGTGTTGTCACAGAAGAGAGTCATCGGGCCCGACGCATTGGGTATGACTCCTAGGTCGGTAATGAACTCCTTCACCCAGATTGCCTCTTGTGCTGCCTCCGAGGCTGCCATGTACTCCGCTTCACATGTAGATCCCGCCACAACGCTTTGCTTGCAACTGCACCAGCTTACTGCCCCACCATTCAAAATATACACGTGTCCGGTTTGTGACTTAGAGTCATCCAGATCTGTGTCGAAGCTAGCATCGACTTTACCCTTTATGACGAGCTCTTCGTCACCTCCATAAACGAGAAACATATCCTTAGTCCTCTTTAGGTACTTCAGGATATTCTTGACCGCTGTCCAGTGTTCCATGCCGGGATTACTTTGGTACCTTCCTACCAAACTTACGACAAGGTTTACATCAGGTCTGGTACACAGCATAGCATACATGATAGACCCTATGGCCGAGGCAAAGGGGACGACACTCATCTTTTCTCTATCTTCTACCGTGGTCGGGCATTGAGCCGTGCTCAATCTCGTACCTTGCAATACAGGCAAGAACCCCTTCTTTGACTGATCCATTTTGAACTTCTTCAATATCTTGTCAAGGTACATACTCTGTGAAACACCAATGAGGCATCTCGATCTATCTCTATACATCTTGATGCCTAATATATAAGAAGCTTCTCCAAGATCCTTCATTGAAAAACACTTGTTCAAGTAGGCCTTTATGCTTTCCAAGAATTCTATATCATTTCCCATCAACAGTATGTCATCCACATACAATATGAGAAATGCTACAGAGCTCCCACTCACTTTCTTGTAAATGCAGGCTTCTCCATAAGTCTGCGTAAACCCAAACGCTTTGATCATCTCATAAAAACGAATGTTCCAACTCCGAGATGCTTGCACAAGCCTATAGATCGAGCGTTGGAGCTTGCACACCTTGTCAGCATTCTTTGGATCGACAAAACCTTCCGGCTGCATCATATACAATTCTTCCTTAAGGAAACCATTAAGGAATGTTGTTTTGACGTCCATTTTCCATATCTCATAATCATAGAATGCGGACTTCAGCTTCGCTACGGGTGAGAAAGTCTCGTCGTAGTCAACCCCTTGAACTTGTCGATAACCCTTAGCGACAAGCCGAGCTTTATAGATGGTTACATTACCATCCGCGTCTGTATTCTTCTTAAAGATCCATTTATTTTCTATGGCTCACCGATCATCGGGCAAGTTAGTCAAAGTCCATACTTCGTTTTCATACATGGATCCTATCTCGGATTTCATGGCTTCCAGCCATTTGTCGAAATCTGGGCCCGCCATCGCTTCTTCATAGTTCGAAGATTCACCGTTGTCTAACAACATGATTTCCAAGATAGGGTTGCCGTACCACTCTGGTGCGGAACGTGTCCTTGTGGACCTACGAAGTTTAGTAGCAACTTGATCTGAAGTTTCATGATCATCATCATTAACTTCCTCTCTAGTCGGTGCAGGCACTTCAGGAACAATTTCCTGAGCTGCGCCACTCTCCGGTTCAAGAGGTAATACTTCATCAAGTTATACTTTCCTCCCACTTATTTACATCTGGAAAGATCATTAGATTCATCACAACATGTACTTACTTCACACTATCATTTATCTTTGGTATTGTAGATATAAGTAATTTGTTTATAAACTTGGTCAAAGTTTCAAAAGTTTGACTTTTAAAAAAATGTTGGAACTACATTATCGCAGGGAGGGAGTAGCTCTTTCTCTCTCTCTCTCTCTCTCTGTGTGTGTGTGTGTGTGTTATCTC
Organism: Triticum urartu; assembly: GCF_003073215.2. NCBI lineage: Eukaryota > Viridiplantae > Streptophyta > Magnoliopsida > Poales > Poaceae > Triticum > Triticum urartu. The sequence goes on from NC_053028.1 coordinate 394,462,356, forward strand.
CCACGGGCCTCCCCTCTCACACGAACACTCTGTACCGACGGATTATACGCTCACCGTGTCAGTGTATAGCTCCGCATATTGTTTAGTTGACCGGTCAACCAGTCCACATGCTGCCTTGTCAGCTCGTGTTCTGTATCTTCGTGTGCTGGCCCATGTGGCAGTGGGTGAAAATAAGTAAACTAGAGGCCCATCTGACACGCGATGAAATAAACAAAGTTGAAACCACTCGGGGTAGCACCCCGCACGCTAGTAAATTGAGGGCACACTTCTTCCGCGTGAAGGACGCACTAACGCACAATTCACCACTGCGCGGCGGCATGCACAAAAGGACGCACTCGCGCACACCCAGCACACAACACACACCAGCATAGGTGTACAACGGCGTCGCCGCCGGTTGAGATGGACGGCGAGGCAGCTAACAAGCGGAGGCGTCTCGAGCCAAAACCGCATCCGGCGAGCCTGGAATTCATCAGCAGCCTCCCTGATGACATGCTTCTCGTCATCATCAGCCTCCTCCCCACCAAATCTGCCATGTGGACCACCCTACTCTCCCGGCGGTGGCACCCCCTCTAGTGCTGCATCCCCCTCAACCTCAACGTCGACAGCTACCTCTGAGATGGGGATTGCAAACGCATGGCCGCAGTCTCCAAGATCCTTTCATCGCACCCTAGGCCAGCCAGACGGCTTGACATGCGCATGTTCAGTACCAACTGCAAGGTCCAACCCAAGTTCGATGAGTGGTTCTTATCCCCCGCCCTAGATTAGCTGGAGGAGCTCAGCTTTGAAGCTGGATGATGTCGCTCTCTGCCGCCGTCCACGCTCCGCCTCGCGCCAACACTGCGCCGCACCAGCTTCAGCTCCTGCTATCTTCCCCAGATTAATGCCGCGCCCGCCCTTCTTCTCCCTCAACTCAAGCGGCTCGACCTCTTCGACGTTGTCATCTCGAAGAAGGCTATGGAGCACCTGCTCCGCAGATCTACTGCGCTCGAGTACCTTCGTCTTGAGCAGATCCACGGGTTCATTAGCCTCCACATCGCCTCGATGAATCTCCGATGGATTTATGTGTCTTGCTGGCCCCGCAACAAGACATCAATTGGGAAGAGATCACTCCAGCTGTTCCACGTTATGGTCATTGAGAATGCGCCTTTCCTTGAGAGATTGCTTGTATCGGATCTAGAAGGTCCAACAAAAATCAGGGTCATTGACGCGCCAAAATTGACAGCATTGGTGCACTCGTCTGCCAAATTCTCCGAACTCTTTATTGGATCCGTAATCATTCAGGTACAACACTCATCTTCTTCCCTGTCTTCTTGAAATTCACATTTTTAAATTTCTTCTTGATGTATTTATGACTGTCTTCGAGAAAATGATTCCCACAAGCTTGACCCAGTCTATGCGCATAGTGAAGATCTTGGCAATAAAATCTATCAGCCCCAATTTGGATCAACTTGTTGGATTTCTTACATGCTTTCCGTGCACGGACAAGCTACTCATTGAGGTGAAACTTCTTTCCTATTAGTAAACGGCAATCACAACGTAGATCAAATTTTTCGTAATTTTCCCAAATTACGATGACAAGTGTAGTGTTCAAAACTGCTTCTACGCACTGCACCGAAAGAAATGTTTTTAGTATTTTTTCTCACATGACCACCTGCATCGTTTTTTTGTTGTACTACTGTAGTAGCCTAGGCTAGTCATAGTGGAAAGTAACTTAGACTACTCCAGTAACTCTATGGTTACCCTAAGAGCAAGTACTACCTCCGTCCGGGTTTACTCTTATTTTGTAGTATCAAAATTTGACCATAGATTTAACTGACAAAATGTTAATGCATGTCACTAAGAACTATATCGTTGGATTCATATTTGAACATAATTTCAAATGGTGAAATTTTTAGTGACATGCATTGGCATTTTCTTACATAAATCTATGGTCAAAATTTTATACTAATTAAGAGGTAGTAAAAAAGTGGGCTATAACGGCCCTCCACTATGTAGGGCAAAACACGTGCCAAATTCACTTGTGATGCATTTGGCATCGATGCCCCTCCATTGCTCACCTGGTGCCCCAATATGGATCACCTACTTTGCTCCGGTGCCAAATTAATAACTCACGCAATGAAAAAACACTTGCATGGGAGAGAGAGAGGACTGAGGCAATAAAAAACACTTGTTTGGGAGAGTGAGAAGCTGGTGTAGTTGGTTTGATTGATTTGTTTACACATGTGGGTCTGTGTGCACAGCAGTGCTTACTCTCTCACACTGCGAAAGCGGTGCCAAAATCTTTTGATTTGACATTGATGCGTATTATGTGGCATACTTTTGCGAAATATGGCATGGGCCACATAGTGGAAGGCAACAAATTCCCAAGCTCTTCATGTACTCCTAGGTAAATGAGAGGAAAGAGAAAGATAGAGAGAGAGAGAGAGTGAAAAAATATCACTAGCCATCCAACCCTATCATATGAGCGAATGAAATTGGTACCTCTTGATGACACGGCAATCTTATACAGCCAGCTGCTCTAATATGTTCTCTTCTTTTGCAGATAAAAAAAGACCTGGAAGTGAAAAATGTGCTACACTATAACAATCTAATCGAATGCCTTGATCTCCATCTTATAGAAATTGATTTGATCGACTACCGAGGTAGCACATCTGAGATTAAATTGGCCAGGTTCTTTGTTCTGGAGGCAAGTGTGCTCAAGGTAATGAGGTTTGGCGTTCTCTGGCGCAACAATGAATGGGGTGCTGATCACCTCAAGCGTCTAAGCCTAAATGAAAAAGTCTCCACATAAGCTGAATTTGTTTCTGAAACATCAACAGGCCAGAGACTCGAAAACTTATTTACCCATTAGTGACTTGTCAGGGCGGTGGATTTTAGTTTGTACGATAATGCTTCCTAGTAATTCCCTCTTCGTAGGTGCAACATTACTCCTAACATTTGTAATATCAGTTTAAAACTTGTAATATTGCCGTGTGCTATTCCCGTGTCTTCAAAATCGTGCGAATCAAACATGTCCAGAGTTGGTGATGATGTTGTGCCTTCCATCTTTCACCAATAGCCGTCGGATCTAGATCTGACGCATACAAACCAAACTTCTCCAGTTTTGCGAAAATATGCCCGCACTTGTTCCCTATTTACAAACAACTCCTTGTCTCTCACAATCAGCCTTACCTCCTCCCCACCACATCTAGAAGGCCATGGAAAAATCTTTCGCGATGGCCGCTGCCGGCGCCGTCCACCCCCCAATCTTGGTGTTCCGTGCAATGCACGAGCATCTATGCACGAGAAATTATGTCGAATGTGGCTAGTTGTAAGCAGGCTAGGTCTACAGCCATGATGATAGTGACTGCAGACGGTGAGGCTGACTATGGTATGCTGAACACGATGCCTCTACTCAGGTGTCATCTCCGGCGTAGGGTCTTGTCACTTCACTGTGAGGAGCAGCACATAATAATTTGACCAACGGGTAGTACTGTGCTACTACATTGGTAGTACTACTACTAGTACTAGCACCACCATCTAGATTTAGTAGTACTACCACGTCCATCTGGATTTAGTATTTGACTAGCAATATCTAGTAATGCATGTCACAAAAAATATACTACTCCCTCTGTAAATAAATACATGGTGTATTGTTTTATTCCTATCGGCGAGATAACTTAATGTCTTTTTGTTACTTAATAGGATTACATGCAATGACCTAACCATTGCATGTGATGTTTGGTAGTCTCAAGTCATTGAAAGCAAGCACGGGCATGGAGGGGGACACAGCTTCATTGACTTACTGCACCTGCCTTTGGATGTATGACACGTGGGCCCAACGGGTGGCTGGCCAACCTGTCATACAGCCAAAGGCAGGTGCAGTAGAGGGGCGAGGAGTAGATGGCCAACACGCACGTGAATTCAACACAGTTTGCACTTCTCATATAAAGTCTCCCGCCAGTCCAGTCTACGAAATCCTATGCACCAACGCACCCAAGGGCTAGAGTGATCCCTCCAATCACAAGATTACTTGACTAGAAGCTAGACCCATGGAGGCGATGAGCGCGAGCATCAGCCGGCTGTGCCAGATGGTCCACGACATCGGCCTGCGGTCCAGCACCGAGGAACGTCTCTAGGTAGTGCTTGAGGCTTCCAGGGCGAGGGGCCGCTTGGACGACAGCTTCGTCTCCTTGTTCGATGAGGTCCTCGTCGGCTTCCTCGACAAGTTCACCGTCGTCAAGAAGCTCGTGGACGACCTTGACGTACGCCTCCAGCCCACGCGCCCAGGCTCTGCGATGCCTGCCACCCTCAACTGCCTCTATGCTGACAACCTCTTCGACGCACTGGTGGCCCTGCGACTGCCCGCCGTCGCGCCGGAGAATGTCCACCTCGAGGTCGCGCTCTCCGCGCAGCGCCTGGCACAACAAGACACCATCGACATAATCAGCCACGTCTACGCGCAAATCGTCCACAAGGACTACTACATGCAAGAGGAGGACGATAGGACACTGGCCTTCACGGACCGCAGGGCAACCTTGGACGGCATTGTTCAGAAGCACGTTGAGCTTGCCGCCAACGCCGCTGCTCCTCACACGTCGGTTGGTGACCCGGTGCACTAGGGCGTGAGGATGTCGTTGATGGATCCGTATGTATCTTTATCTTTCCGTCAAATCCATGTAGTAGTATACGGTACTACTAGTAATTATCTTACCTTTCACATCAACTTCATAATTTTCCTACATACTCCATGCATGAACCGCGCCAGAACCAAACTTCTCATTACTCCAGGGAGAATCGTTATTTCTATCTATTGGTCCCGCCATGGAGAAGAACCAAATTCTACAAGTTAAAAGTTCGAAAGGAAAAGCCTGTCGTGTTCGCGTCGCACCCCCACACGGTTGGTTCGGCACACCGCTCAAGGGGAAATGCGTGCTGTGTTGCATTTTCACTTACAAGTGGGACCGCAATTGAGCAAACCGACTATCGGCAAACCCCCACCCCGCCCACCGCGCGATGGCTGAGAAAACAGGAGGGAGAAGAGATAGCTGTAGCACGGACTCCAAGAAAATTGGTGTCGGATGGGACTCATGTGGGTGGCGTGTGCCATACTGCTAGACATGAATGCTAGTTATGGCCCATGCCACCCCACTATATCGAGGTGCTGGTTACGTAGAACAAATTTCATGGAGTCCGTGCTCAGCCCTCCTCTATCTCTCTTCTCAGCCAGCCAGCAGACGCGTGGAGCCCATCGTGTGTTTGCTCATATGCGGTCCCACATGTCAGTGAAAACACAAGAGGACCCACTGAACCTGCACATCATTCACCTCGACGTGCTGGTGATGAAAAACAAATCCAATAAAGATCTTTGGTGGCCGCTTTTGTAGTTACTCAAGAGTAGTTAGATTCTATTTACAGTTTAACCCAAGATGTACATCACGTGGCTTCAACTACCACTCTATTTTCTTGCATGACACAACCTGGATGCTAGATGTCCCACGTGTCGGCAAAAGGAGGAAGAACTTGACCAAATCTTCGGTTGTGCTCTCGGATTAGACTAGTTGTGCTAACTTAAAATTTTATTGTGTAGAATGGATGCAAGTTTTGGTATTGGGAAGAAGAGTACAACGATATATTGTTACAGCGCAATTTAGTAGATGTTCTAGCACTTTTAGCTAGCATAGAGGCTTAGAGATGAGACTAGTGCACTTGTTGATAGAATAGAGGCTAGACACGTCTACTTCTTTACACTCGAAGAAGAAAGAAGCACGCAGGATCGAGCCTCCGCAGATCAACAATGAATGCATCGAGAAGGCACTAATCCAACTTATAGGAGCAGTTATGGAAGTTGGATATCTTCTAAAATGTATTCTTGTTATTCTTGTTTTTCTAGTCAAAATTTTTGTGATGTATTTCCTTGTACCAAAAAATCAATGATGAAAAAAAGATATGTGTTTGCAAAGAAAAATGTATGTAGTCGGGATGCGTCCGCGCGTTCGGCGCACAGCCACCGCATCCGAGAAATGGCCCGGACACGACCCCATTGCCCTACCCAAACGGGCAGAATCCGGGCAAAACGAAGGTTCGTTTGGGGTCGTGCATTGGAGTTGGCCTTACAAGTGGGACCGCAGTTGAGGAAATCGACTATCAGCAAACCCCCACCTCGCACGCCGCGCGATGGCTGACTTAGAGAAACGATGAGGTTGAAGAGATTGTTGTAGCACAGACTCCATCAAATATGGTGTCAGATGGAAGTCGTGCTAGTGGCGTGTGTCGTACTCCTGGACGTGAATGCTTGTTCTGGCCCATGCCACCCTACTACTCCTACTACTTATAGTAGTAGTATTGAGGATTCGAGGTGCTGGTTACGTACAGCGAACACATTAACATATGGCCCACCTCACACTGTGGCCAAATTTCTTGGAGTCTGTGCTAGGTTAAAAAGTGTTCTTTGTGAGGATGGGTGGCTGGTCTCAAGTTTAAAACTTGTTGTATTACGTACATAGACGTAGACATAGTGCAACATGTGAAGCTAGTACAAATAGTGTACTATTGTTGATTGGCCTCATCCCATAACCTGTTGCAATGCACGTACAATTATGTATTTGAAAAATATTTTTTTGCCTTGTCGCAACACCCACTCAGAGAAGCGACTCGAAAGCCATTCATAAATTTAGTAAGTTTATCACAGGCATATCATTTTATTACATACAACAGGTCATCAACCCACAACGACAACAAGGATACCTTATGAATACTAAAGTTTTCATCGCACAACAAATAACAAGCAATGAAATGAACTTCAACTCAACCAATCCTCAGCGTTGGAAACGCTTGCTTTGAACCACAAGTGATTCTCTGGGAATGGCCAGCTACTATCAATCTCAAGACCAACGTAGGGTTGATCATCCAGGCTGAAGCGACCTACTATATCACGACCAGGGTATGGAACCACATCAATGTCCGACGTATAGATACAGTTGCTTCTCATAAATGGTAGTAACGTTGCATCAAGAGCAATTGGATCGCCTTCCACCATCATTGAATAGTTTTGTCCAAGGAAGAGCGAGTTTGCTCCAAGACTATCAATACTATACCAGGGAGAAGGTGTTGGCACTAGCATAGTAGTATCCATCCTGAATACCATACAACAGGTGTTGGAATAGGTCCGGAGAGTGCAACCATGGGAGACAACACCTGCTTCCTTAGTAGTAACATCAGCAGTGTTCTGTATACAGACAAGAAGGAGTGATCCATCGGAAGTTGCCAGGCGCCACTGAGTATATCGGCCCTCCTCGTCCTCATCTCCCCCTTGGTTATAATTTTTTTCAAGAATAGGTGGTGGAATGTCCATAGGACCTTGGAAACACAAGAAGAAGGTTAATTAGTAGAGAAGGGGAACTTGCTAACTCGCATGCATGTGGATGAAACAATTATAATTATGGTGGAAGAAAAACATACCGAAACTACGAGGATCCCATGCAAAAACAATGCCACGAGTGGTGGCAGCAAACACAAGACCCTCGTATTCAATTGCATCACAGTACACATCTGAGTATAGAAACTGATTTTTGAGCAATATCCATCTAGTCGAACCATGACAGACAACAGCAAACTTGTCGAAGATAGCAATAACCTGATAGTTCTTGTAATTCCAAGAGCGGCTGGAAACTCGAGAAATTGCTATCTTTCGTAGACGACAGTCACCATGATCATATTTGAATGTACATAGATCATCTGTGTGCTCAACCTCAGGGCACTCGGAGATTTTTGGAAGTGGAATGCACTGATGAGTGTACACATTCACAAGTTCCCACTCGCAATTGTACCCAATATAAACAACTCAATCTCCATTTGTGCCTGCCCAAGCCTTTCCCTCAAGCGATGGCATCTTAACATCATACGTATCATTATCAAGCGGCATCAACTTGCACAAGGCGAGGCTTCCCTCGTTCCCGCACCAGTCAACAGGGGCACGGCGAAGAAGATAGGGGAGATCAAACCGCTCCTGGACCCTTGGGTTCCTTGTAATGATGTTATTAGTTGAGTCGAGAATGTTCTTGAAAGAACCTGCCATGCAAGCCGAGGTGATGACATCGCACCGATCAATGAGTTCCCCCACCACGTCATCTTTCAGATCAGGGCAAGTATAACGGGGTCGTTTCCGGCTGGTTCCCTCCATGGAGAAGATGATCGATCAATGGCAGAAGGAAGGGTGAAGGCAAATGGAGGAGGGAGTAAGAGCATGCGACAGCAGTTCCAAATCGAGAGGGAAAGGCGAAGAGTCGGTGGATGGTTGCCAGTTTGCCACGGTACACGAAGAGGCGCCCCGTCCTACACGTCCTTTAAAAAATTGTACAAAAGGACTCGCCGTCGTCTCACTGACATGTTGGAACGGGACCACATGTCAATGAAACATGGTGTGTAATTTCTCGTGCAAAATGCGATCTGGCCGGGCCGGCCCGAGGTGCCGCATTAGTTATGGACCTTTATTTTTTTAACATACAATCTGAGTGGATAGCTCCTGTGGTTATCACACGTGAGCGGATATATAGGTGGGCTAGGTGGACACGCGGCAACAGTCTAAGTGCTAAAAGAGTTGATCTCGAAAAAAGAGTTAATCCAATCAATGCTTGGTTTTGTTTGGATTTCCCAACTATGACCATTGGATAGAGTGAATCAATGGCTTACGTTCAAAGTGATTCTCATAGTACTATAGAATGGTATAGGAGCATGGAGAGATTTGGTTGATTTTATATCGCTGAATAATATTAAATATTATGAGTGCAGACGCTCCACCCCGAGGTTTGTAGCTCCTTCTCGGTCGTCGGGAATCTATGTTCTTCCACTCTTTTGTTTAAGACATGAGCTTTGTTCATCCTGTTGACGGCAAGCGGGACATCTATATGCCTCCATTTTACAAAATCATACTATATGCCTCCATGACACGCGGGATATCTAGCATCAAGGTGGCGTGTCATGTAAGAAGATGGAGATATACAGTGCGTAAGTGAGTCGTGTACTTCGATGGCACATAGTACTACGCAATATTTTTTCTCCTCGATGGCACGTGAATAGTGCACGTACTCTATGATAGAGCACAGGATGGTAGCCATGGACATGGTCGGCCCTTTTTGAAGAGAGTACTAATAAATACGTAACTTTGATGTGTCCTGTCAACTCACAGAACGACGAGAAGCTTACTTACTACGCCTTCTCCCTCGCCAACGCGTGCGCTGTAGCTCGTAGCACGAGGAGTAACTTTTGCTTACAAGTGGTGGACGTGCAGTAGTTCATTTGGTGTCAGATTGCCAGAAGTAGTACTATCATTATTGTTTGACTTCCGGAAGAGGACAAGAGCCAAGCACAAGGTCACCTACTAACCTAGTATAGTACTACTATAGCCAAAGCTGCTCCACCTTTTAGAGCATGGTTAATTAATATAGGCGGCTCTTGCAGCGGCACATCATTTAGAGCAAGTACTCTCTTTGTAGGATCAAAGGAAGAGAAACAAAAGTTGGACTCGATGCTAGATTTCCAATTAAAACCTGATTACATAGGGAAAAAATCCTATATAATTCTATCCTATGAATCAAACGACCAATGTAGGAAAATTATGAGGGGGGTCTCTCCAACAGTGTTCCTCGGCTCGCACCTAGCATCACGGTGGTCGAACTTGGAGTCATTCATCTGGTACACGTGGCATCTCAGATCTTGTACTCCAATATTAGGTTGGCTCTATGCGATGTGGCAACTTCATATACTAACTGGATGCTGGCTATACTACTACGGTACTCACACTCCAAGAAGTGACTCGAAAACCATTCGTAAATTGAGTCTATGACACGCATTTGCAAATGTACCATTCATTACATACAACAAGTCATCAACACACAACGACAACGATGATACATGTTGGATTATAGATTATTTCCAACAAAACATTCTTGTAAATACTGAAGTTTTCATCACACAACAAATAACAAGCAATGAAATGAACTTCAACTCAACCAATCCTCGGCGTTTGAAACACTTTCTTTGAACCATAGGTGCTCTGGGAAGGGCCAGCTATTGTCAATATCGAGAGCAACGCAGGACTGATCATCCAGGCTGAAGCGGCATATATCAGGACTAGGGTAGGGAACCACCGCAATGTCCGAGGTATAGATACAGTTGCTTCTCATAAATGGTAGTAACGTTGTGTCAACAGCAGCTGGATCACCTTTCACCATCATTGGATAGTTTTGTCCAAGGAAGAGCGAGTTTTCTCCAAGACTATCAATACTATACTAGGGAGAAGGTGGTGGCGCTAGCACACTAGCATCCATCCCGAATACCATGCAACGGGTGTTGGAATAGGTCCGGAGAGGGCGACCATGGGAGAGAATACCTTCTACCTCAGTAGTAATAATCACAATGCACTGTATACAGACAAGAAGAGGTGATCCATCGGAATTAGTTGCCAGGCGCCACTGAGTATATAAGTTCTGCTCATCATCATGCTCGTGATCACCACCATCGTCATCTCCCCCTTGGTTATAAATTTTTTCAACTATAGGTGGTGGAATGTTCATAGGACCTTGGAAACACAAGAAGAAGGTTAATTAGTAAAGGGAAACTTGCCAACCCGCATGCATGTGGATGAAACAATTATAATTACGGTGGAAGGAAATCGTGCCGAAACTACGAGGATCCCATGCAGAAAAAGTTCCACGAGTGGTGGCAGCAAACACAAGATCCTCGTATTCAATTGCATCACAGTACTCATCCGTGTACAGAAACTGATTTTTGAGCAATATCCATGGATGAACCATGGAATCATTAAGGAATGCAACAAGCTTGTCGAAGATAGCAACAACTTAATAGTTCTTGTAATTCCAAGAGTGCTTGGGAACTTGAAAAATTGCTATCTTCCGTAGACGATAGTCACCATGATCGTATTTGAACGTACGTAGATCATCTGTGTGCTCAACCTCAGGGCACTCTGAGATTTTTGGAAGTGGAATCTGCTGACGAGTATACACATTCACAAGTTCCCACTCGCAATTGTACCCAATATAAACAACCCAATATCCATTTGCGCCAGCCCAGGCCTTACCCTGAAGCGATGGCATCTTGACATCACACGTATCGTTATCAAGCGGCATCAACTTGCACAAGGCGAGGCCTCCGTCGTCCGCGCCCATGCGAACAGGCTTATAGCGAAGAAGATAAGGGAGATCAAACTGCTCCTAGACCCTTGGGTTCCTTGTAATGATGTTATTAGTTGAGTCGAGAATGTTCTTGAATGAACCTGCCATGCTAGCCGAGGTGATGACGTCGCACCGATCAATGAGTTACCCCACCACGTCATCTTTCAGATTGGGGCAAGAATAATGGGTCCGTTTCCGGCTTCTTCTCTCCACGGATAAGACGATCGAACAATGGCAAAAGGAAGGGTGAAGGAAAATTGAGGAGGGAGGAAGAGCATGCGACAGCAGTTCCAAATCGAGAGGGAAAGGCGAAGAGTCGATGGACGGTTGCCAGTTTGCTACAGTACACGAAGAGGCGCCCTGGCCTACACGTCCTTTTGAAAATTGTACAAAAGGACTCGCCGTCATCTCACTAACATGTTGGAACGGGACCACATGTCAACAAAACATGGTGTGTAATTTCTCGTGCAAAATGCAATCTGGCCGCGCTGGCCCGAAGTGTCGTATTATTTCTCGACTTTATTTTTTTAATGGCGTGCCGTTCAGTTTTGAAGCACGACTAACTGGTACTGTTTGGAGAGAAAATATAAACTACTCTACCACTACTCCACCTCTAGTACTAGTAGTATAAAAAAGATATATAGGCTGGAGCTTCAGAGCTTTCTTGCTAAGGGCTGCCCACTTGCTTCTCACACTATCACCCTCTCTCCAGATCTAAAAAAGACGGCCTCTCTCTCCCTCATCACCGGTGGTCACAGATCTGCCGGGGAAGAAAAGGACGTGCAGCATTGACGCACTCGTCGTCGGCAAGCGAGGTCATGCACTAATGACAAGGTCGTCCTCTCAGACCTAGCGCCCGCGCGGGATGGCCTCCGTCCCCAAGCTCGCTACCGTAGTGCGTGCGGAGGACGACGACCACGAGCGAAGCCACTTCCCGCCGATGTAGACGAAAACCTTAATTTGCACTATTAAAGGAAACCCTACTTCATGCAGAGTAATCCATGTCTGGGTTGAATAAGGAAAGGAAGGGAGACTGTAGTATCCAAGAGAGTAGGCATCGAACCCGCATCTAGGTTGAAAATAGGAAAATCAGTAGCTAAGGAACGAGTCTCGTGTCTCTTGGTCGAAGAAGGGTAGAAAGGCATGACAACGCAATAGAGAATGACCAGGTCGATCGGTTTGTTGTCCTCACATAGGAAAAAGGTGGCTAAACATAACAAAAATGGGACGTAATCCACATATGCTGCCTGGATATTTGTTGCTCTGGGCAACCATACCTCCCTCACCACTCTATGCGTCCGTGGAGGTACATCATACTGGTGCGCCCACTATCCAAATGGGCCTCCCATGCTCTTATTGTCACTTTTTTTCTGTTAGTATAATGCCAGCAGTCAAGTCAAGCAATGCTACTGCTAAAGTGATGCCACATTCAACTAATGCCGCACTCAGTCTAATGCCACCGATAAATTTAAGCAATGCCATTTTATGTCACTAGATTATTTCAGGGTTAGCTGTTGATTGTGGATGTATTAAAGATTTTTCAGCTAAGGCATTCTAATGTTGTTGCACAGCCAGTATACCAACGATGAAACTTGTTACTACCTTCAGATTTTTTCACTATTAATGCTTATAGATTACATACCTCACTTTAATGAGATAAGTTAATTTTTGGTACAGTGTCACCAAAATGCCAAGGCGCTGTTGCCATTTTATTTTGGTTAAACTGCACAAAAAATTATGAAGACAAGAGGAAAGGTCAAGAGTGGGAACCTCCTCCTCCGGCCGTTCTCTTGATTCGTTCGATTATCAAGATTGGGATGGCAATTTCTAAGGTCCCCCCGAGATCGAAATGATATTTACCTTGGAGGTACATGGTTTGCAATTTTTTTATGCTGTCATTAGTTAATAATGCTAGTTACCTTCAGACTTTTGTATTTGGTTTCATGCTCATGCACAGCTATTATACCAATGCTGAAACATGTTACCTTACATTTTGTATTGTTAATTCTTATAGAAATCTTCCAGTGCCAGAGTTTATTGAAATCTGTTCAGTAAAACCATTGTACTGTACCCTGTAATAAAATAACTACTCTACTGTTGCACTAGCCACTGGATTAGTGTATATTTGTAGTATTCGAACTTTCGAATGGTGTTGCATTAGCGTATGGACATAAATAAAGTGTGGCAAGCTTTCCTAGATATGTGCTCAAGAAAACTACTACCTGTTTTTCTAAATACTAGACGTTTGGGTACTTTAAACTGAATCACGAAAACGTCTTATATTAAGGAATAGAGGGTGTAGAGTTCACTCAAATTATCTCGGTAAAGCTAGTCACACCTTTGTTAAAATTAATGTTCATTATGTTATCGGAGGAGGTCTGTAAGTTTGTCTCTAATGCCTGTCGACTACATACCTGACATCATGATGTAATGTTAAGTCATTTCCTTTTGTACAGTGTCACTGAATTGTCAAGGCGGTGATGGCATTTTATTTTAGTTGAACTGCACAAAATATGCTTAAAAGAAGAGGAAAGGTCAGGAATCGATCATTCTTTCAGAAAGAACTATATATGCCTTTTTGACATCAGCCATTGTTGCCTTATTTATTCCTTCAAACAGGTGGTTAGAAACAGTCTTGCAACCTTTTCCCATTAAGAAATTAGAATGCTTATATTTGTGAGTCTATGCTTCAACAAGTGCCACTTTTATTGTAATCACACTTTCAATATCTATGCAAATAGGGATGCTCGATTTTAGTGGAACTGCACAAAAAGTCCAACTGGTTCAACATTAGGAGCATGTTTTCTTCCAAACCTTTATATCCAATTGGTGGCACTATGAGCTGTTCATTAAGAAGGTACATGGTTTGCTACTATCTTTCTACTCTTTTTGTACTGTCATTAGATAGTAATACTATTGGTAGGGTGGACCTACATGGGAGGTGTAGGACAGGATTCAATGATTGGATGCTCAATTTCGGTTGTATCGATTTCACCTCTTCCATCACTACGAACATGGATATCCTTGGTCTGATGAAGAATAGGTGCTATATTTATGCTCTGAACAAGCAAATCAATTCAGTATGAAATTGTCCAGGGCAAAACATGACTGTATCAAATTGTCCAGTGCAAAACATGGCAGATGCTAAGCGGAAGAGACATGTTTAAACCGAAAATACAAGGTGGGGTATATGTTTACTAGCTGCTTGATATTTGTGCAGATAGAGATGTCTGCCCGTTGCTATTTGTTAAACACACAAAGTGACTGCAATTTTGGTTGAACTGCACAAGAGAATAGTATAGTCACTGCATGTAGTGCCATTTGAAAATAGACACAGAATGATTGGATAGTCACTTCATGGACTGCAGAAAAGTAGTACTGTACTATTTATTGGCTAACACTAGGTGCTTCATTGCTTTGGTATGATTATACAATGGGCACCATTTTGCCTAAGTTAAAGTTTGTATTCCAAAAATGGTCTCGCCGTGTGATCGAGAGAAGACCAAATCATATTGAAGTGGATGTTCCTCCATCATGTGTGGTTCATTCTCATGGTTCCAACTGTTGGTGAAACCACTTACGTTTGCAAGAGGAATTGTAGACTTCACAAACAAATTTGTCTTTCAGTCTGTACTGAATGTTGGCCAGGAGAACCATCCATGTTAGTAGGAAGAACATATTTTTTTTAGATCTTTGCTTTTGGAGCTACATATTTGTATATGATCTATGAATCATTGAGATGCATTAACATGTTGATCTTATGCATGGGAATCGTACTAGTTGTTTTAGTTGTGGCTGATCTTTGCTTTTGGAGCTACATATTTGTATATGATCTGTGAATCATTGAGATGCATTAGTAGTTCCTTATATCTGTTCGCTCAGTGTTTACAAGTTACTGATCAATCACTAGCTAGCCTATTAATGCGCTCCTGGCAGTTTTAGTTGCGACGCAAGATCCGAAGTGGCAGTTTTTTGAATAAAAATGCCTACCTCTGAAGAAACTGACAAGCTGCTCTGAAGAAAATGCCATGCGAATCTGAAGAAACTGCCAGCGAAAATGTTCGCAAATGCCTTATCTCCCAGCCAAAGTTCATCAACTAATGCCCTCATCTGCGACTCGTTGCATGCTGCTCCGCATACTGGCTGCGAGCGATTTTGAGTGCCTGCATGCAACCGGCTATAATTAAGGCAGCTAACTAATGCGAAAAAGATGCACTTTAATTTTTGCGGGCCTTTTAAATCCATGGAATCATTATTGGCAAGGAGGGAGATGATTCGAGTGCACTCGTTTGAGCGTCATGCTGGCGTGCAACCCATCACGGACGGGACGGGACGGCATAGTCAGAATTTCAGTTTCTCTAGTTTTCCACGGCAAGCTGGCACGCTGGGCCATGCCTTCTTAATTATGAATTGAATTCCGATGACCATCGCGCTACCTTCTGCCTATAAGTACTGTTTCCCGGCCTTCTATGGTGGCACCGTGACCCAACTCGCCCTACCCTCATAAGCCCCCACTGGACTGACGTCGCTCGCCACTTATCCTCGCTCTCGCCACGTCCGCCATGCCCCCGCCCGTCCGCGATAGGTGAGACCGGAGGCGGTCACCGCCTGAACTAGTGTTCGGTTTTTCACCGAAAGACAGACGGAGGGAGGAGGCATTCTATCGGTCTTTAGATGGCAATGCGGAGATCAAGGACTTGTTGGAGCGTGACTGCCTGGCGGAGGAGCAGCAGTTGTTGGAGCGCGACCACTTGGCGGAGGAGCAGTGTATCGCTGATTTGCGCCGCCAGCGAGACATGGAGCAGCAGCGCACCGACGCTCTGAGTCGTGAGCAGAGCACCCGCAACTGGGCCGACTACGTGTAGGCCGGTGCCCGGCAAATAGCCATAGAGGCTGTCGGGCACGCACGTGTTTGCGACGCCGATTTTCACTACCAGCTCGTCAGGCGGGTTTCCCGCTTAGAAGCCGAAGCTCCGGTGGACCACGCCGGCATGGAAAGGGACAACGCGCGCGAGCAACGTGCCCTATCGCACCTCTGGCAAGTCCGAGGCGAGGCGGAGGATGCCAGTGCCAGCCTTTAGCGTGTACCATAGATGGCGGTCGGCATCGTCTAGTTAGCTAAGAGTAAGTTAGTACTTGTACGCTACTAGAGTATTAGTGGGAGTAGATAGTTAACTTGGCTATGATGGTTGTCAACGTGGAAGTTCAGTACTCTATATGTCGATCAGACCTGTTACTTTGCTCTGAATGTTGAACTTTCCGTTTGAACATATGGAATGGGCTATTATTTTTTTAATTGGGTTGTATTTGTCCTCCACGGGTTTAAAGGCTGACTTGTGGGCCTACCTAGTTGACGCGTACACAATAAGGAGATGATTGTACGTGGAGAGGATGACAGCAGGGACCCGCCAAGGCCTTGGCAGTACACAAGCAAGTGCCTCTTTATTTCAAGCCAATAAAAAAATGGCTCCTCCTAATGGATTTCTGACATCTGGGTCCCATGCCATTGTCAATGTAGTCAATAAACGAGAGAATTGCACAACGAGCGGCTAACACCAGGGACCCAGCAGCTCACCCAGTTATTTTTGTTTTGGGTTAATTTGATAAATGCCACTCCAAATCTGGTGTTTCTGAGAAATGCCACTGCAATTTCCAAACTTTGAAAAATGCCATTTCATGCCATTTCCAGTGGCATTTTTTGAAGTCTGGAGTGGCGTTTTTCAAAGTTTGCAAATTGCAGTGGCATTTTCCAAAGTTTGCAAAAATTGCAGTGGCATTTTTCAAAGTTTGTAAATTGCAGTGGCAATTTTATGAATCGCAATAATTGGAGCGGCATTTATCTAATTTGTTTTTGAGATGGAAGCAGTGTGTCAACTGTGCTGTGCGGGGCACTCTGGCCTGTCTAGAGAGCCTTCTCTTTTATGTTTACCACACACCAGCCCAGTAGTTTTGTTTCTTTCTGAAAATGGCTAGCCCAGCTTTTTGTGATTTGCCAAGTAAGTCGCTTTATCAGGCCTGTTGGGCTGCAAATCTTTCAAGACAAGGAGAGCTTCATTCGGCTGGACGAGATAATGGTCTATCAGTAATGAGAAATGGGCTGTACATTTTTAAAACACATCAAACCGGCAATTAGTTTCAAATTTCTTTTTTTCATTTAGAGATTTTAAATTTCATTAATTTTTATGCGTGGAGAATTTGTTGGATTATATATTGATATACATTTATTTTTAAAATCACTTTGAATGTGACTCGAAATTTCGGGATTAAAAACAGTTCGGACCGCACCGAAATATGCAAAATTTTGTATAATTTTTTAACCGTGGCCACAATATGGGCTGTAAGGCGAACGAGTGAACCCTCATACTCCTCTACACGTGGGCATCCACTGCCGCGTCTTCCACTGCTCCGCGTCGTCCCCTTCCTAGGCCTCGCTGTCGTCCACCGTGCTGCAGCTCTCGGCGCGGCGTGGTCAACATGGTCAAGGAACGACTTCCATCGGAAGAGTACTGTATGTTGAGAGGCTGCCAGCTGGGTCCGCGACAGCCACAAGGAAGTGCCTCCTTATTACGCCGAAAATAATTATTCCTCCACCTGACAGCAGGGACCCACCGTACGGTCCACTGTATTTGGCGAAAAAATGTTTCCCCCTGACTGCTGGGACCCACCGGATGTGCCACCGTATTTCACGAAAAAAACGTTCCCCCCGCTGTCAGCTCGGACCCACCGGAAGTGTCGCCTTATTACGCACAAAAAAATGAATACTCCCCCTGCTAGTTGGGACCCACCTTGGTGGGTGGCTGACTTGTGGGCCTACTAAGTTCACGGGGACAGAGTGCTTTGTCAACTTAGTCAATATGAACGATTCTAGCTCCAGTGACTGTACAATGTCCATCCAACGGCCATAGTGCTTCTTCAACCTCTCGTCTTCTTGCTCCAGCCACCCAAAGTAGCGCCGGTCGTGCCACTTGCTCTTGCCTCCCGTGGCTGGCTGTGCTGCCACGGAGGCCTCACCGCCTCCTACTATTCCCACCGCTGGCCAGGCCCTGTGGTGACAGCAGCCTCACACCGCAACCGAACCAGTGAACCCTCGTACTCCTCTCCGTTTGGGCTTCCACTGTCGTGTCTTCCCCAGCTCCATGTCGTCCCCTTCCTAGGCCTCGCCGTCGTCCACCGCCCTGGTGCTCTCGGTGCGGCGTGGTCAACGTGGTCAAGGAACGGCTTCCATCAGACCTGGACTTTACGTGGAGAGGCTGACAGCTGGGTCCACGGCCGTATCAAGGAAGTGCCTCCTTATTACACGCAAAATAATTATTCCTCCACCTGATAGCGGGGACCCATCAGACGGGCCACCATATTTTGTGAAAAAATGTTTCCCCCTGACTGCTGGGACCCACCAGCTACATCTTTGCACGCAAGGAAGTGCGTCCGGGCAAAAAAATGATTCACCCCCTGACTGCTGGGACCCACCAGCTACATCTTCGCACGCAAGGAAGTGCGTCCGGGCAAAAAAATGATTCGCCCCCTGACTGCTGGGACCCACCAGCAACATCTTCGCATGCAAGGAAGTGCCTGACAGTCGGGACCCACCTGGTCGAAGCGTACATAGCGTTGTCATTCGGGTCGCAAACGTGTACATATATACTGGTCGATGTAGAGGCGCGCACGTGTCGTAGTAGAGGCGCACACGTAGCATGTACACGTACGTACAGCAGCCAGTGTGCAAGAAAGAAACTATGGCCACGTACGTACATACGGGCATGGTCTCGAACGCCTACTCGTGCATACGTATGGCCAGGGCTCATGTACATGGCTATGTCGGAACGGAGAAACAGCATCGTCGTCGTGTTCATGGGGATCCAACCGGCTGGGTCGGAACGGAATGCATCGTCGTGTTCATCAGGAGGGCTTGGACGGAATAGCCGATGGAAACAAGGCCTGGCGTACCGCAGAACGGAGGAAACGGCATTGTGTTCGACCGACCACGGTCGAAACGGGATCCTGTTCATCCGGAGGGGTCTGGCGTACCGCAAAATGGAGGAAACGGACCTCCTACGGTCGAAACGGGGGTCCTGTTGATCGGGAGGGGTGTGGCGTACCGCAAAATGGAGGAAACGAGCCTCCTACAGTCGAAACGGGGGTCCTGTTGATCGGGAGGGGTATGGCATACTGTAAAACAGAGGAAACGGACTTGTGTCGGAGCACTACGGTCAAAATGGAGGTCCTGTTCATTGGGAGGGGTGTGGCGTCCCGCAAAACAGGACTCCACGGGATACTGTTCATCTCCACCGTCGACCCCCTCGAGCCTCCACGGGCTACTGTTCATCCACCGTCGACCTCCTACAGCCTCCACCTGCAGTTGTTCATCCACGGGCTCCTGTTCATCCAGCCTCCAACGTGCGCTACTCCACCGGCTACTGTTCAACCAGCCCTCTCCATGGGCTCCTGTTCAACCACCCCTCCACGGGCTACTGTTCAACCACGCCTCCACGGGCTACTGTTCATCCTACCCTCCACGGGGTGGTCCTGTTCACCAGCCCTCCATGGGGTCCTGTTCATCCAGCCCCAACCGGCTCGATCGATCGGGGTCTTGTTCATCCAGAGGCAACACCACGGGGTCTGGTTCATCCACCCCCATCGGGAACTGTTCATCCAAACCCCCCCATCAATGCTCACTGTTCATCCAGAGGCAACACCACGGGGTCCTGTTCATCCACCCCACCGGGAACTATGCATCCAAACCCCCCAGGAACGCTCACTATTCATCCAGAGGCAGCATCGATCGGCTTCAGTTAGCAACAGTAGCCATCGATCAATCGCTAGGGTTCAGTTAACAGCCATCGATCGATCGCTCGGGTTCAGTAACGCATAGCCTACAGTGCAATCACTCGGGTTCAGTTAGAGCCCAACGCCTCGCTCGGGTTCAGTTAGAGCCCGACGCATCGCACCCATGCGCGTGCGTGTACGAGAGAAACGCACATCGCTCGGCCCCGACCACCCACCGTAACTAGGAACACGCCGATATTTTCCTCGCCCTTGCTTCTACCATGATTATTTCCATCATGGACGACCCAAAGAATGTCATGCAGCTGCGTCTCCGGCCCGCCCAGGACGAAAAGCCCATTTTCTATCTTGATTTTTTGTCATAGAAGTAGGACCCCACCACATCTATGATGATACCGGGTTTTGTCACAATTATCGTGATAGAAGTGTCATAAGTATGACATAAAAAAATTTCGTTCGGCCCAAAATGTCACAGATGTGTCTGTTTTTGTAGTGTAGTCATCAGCTTTGCTCTGCCAGACGTTCATAACATCTGGTGTTGCTAGCTCCTGCAGCGGGTTTTTCACCTAGCGGTGCTTCCAGGATGTAATTCTTCTTTGCAGCAATGAGGAAAATCCTCAAGTTACGGACCCAGTCCGCGTAGTTGCTACCATCATCTTTCAACTTAGCTTTCTCTAGGAACGCATTAAAATTCAACAGAACAACAACACAGGCCATCTATCTACAACAACATAGACATGCAAAATACTATCAGGTACTAAGTTCATGATAAATTAAAGTTCAAATAATCATATTACTTAAGAACTCCCAATTAGATAGACATCCCTCTAATCATCTAAGTGATCACGTGATCCATATCAACTAAACCATGTCCGATCATCATGTGAGATGGAGTAGTTTTTAATAGTGAACATCACTATGTTGATCATATCTACTATATGATTCACGCTCAACCTTTCGGTCCTAGTGTTCCGAGGCCATATCTGCATATGCTAGGCTCGTCAAGTTTAACCTGAGTATTCTGCATGTGCAAAACTGGCTTGCAAATTTTTGGTAATGTATTTTACATCATCTATTGGAGATGCTATTAGAATCCCACTTGAGATTAACGATGTCTGTCTTGTGCTACTTCAGCCTCGACATCTTACGGCTCGCCGGAGCTGCTCCAATGACGGAACTATCCATCACAACAGAGCAGTGCCCTGGACGCCATCTACAAATTCCTTAGATCTCCGTCCACACCTCCGACAGCCACCTCTATCTCAACTTCTTCAGCGACCAACCCAATGATGCTGAGGTTGACACGGCTATGGCAAAGAGGTTGTACACTTTTTGGATCACTTATTACTCTACATTCATGTCGATCCATTAGGGCTATTATGGTTGAACGAAAAAACATAGCAATAGGAAATTTTCCTATGGCTCTCTACTATTCAATTATTATGCATTTTGTTGAAAGGAATGGAGCAAAACATCCACCTGGGCCTACTTATCAAAACTATGCATGAAAACAAGATCAAGTGCATTAGTGGCAGAATAACATTCTAACTGTACACGCTTTCATATGGTTTCACTTTATTTTGGCCATGTTTCTTTGCATTCCTCTGCTCTTCCAATTCCTGTGAACCAAACACCCAAGTTGACAGAAATCCTGTGTGCACAAAAGCTTTTTTCCCATGTGTATTCCTATCCTATTCTGGTGTTTTTCCTATCCCTGCGTTTTTAAAATCATGCAAGCCAAATGAGCCCTTACATAATTACTTCAGTTACAAGTAGGTGTCGAAGAAAACTTTGTGTGGTTTGTCCTGCTCCTACCACGATGTCGTCCACCTCACCTGGGCTACTCCATTGACAGAAGCATCCACCAAACCAGACATCATGACTTGTGACCATCTTTTGCTGCCTCAGATCCCCTTCCCTGCCGCCGGCACCCACCACAACGGCATCACCATCATCGACTCAGCAGATGAACCTGAGGAGTACATAGGTCCACAAGAGAGGTCACACTCTTTTGTTTCTGCTTGTGTTATGCATTGCTTAATATTACCTACTACTTTATTATCCTGTTCACCTCTTAGACTCCAAGTCAGGTCCAAATTAATGTTCAAACTTGAGTTCAAAAATTAGTTGTGGGGCACATATCGAGGCAACAATGAATAGTATCTCTGTCTAATATCTAGTTCACCTAGGGTATGCCTATATTGTTCATCTTGGGTGGGAAATAAATAGTAAAGAAATCATCATCTTTTTTTTATTAAATTAAAGCAATCATCAGCCTGCTATCATTATTTTTGGATCCATCCACTGGTTGTTACCATCACTCTAGATTTCTGCATGCTCTCCTTACATAATCTCACTATATTTTTTGGTATGCATGTTAGATATTGTACACGGTCATGCTGAGCATGTAGAGAAAAATAGAAGTGTTTTGCGCGGCAATACAATGTCATGTAGACATCGCTCCATGGTGGGTTCAATGGCAAACTCTCCCCCCTCCAGATTGTAATCCAGAGGAAGATATCTGTTCTGAGGAGGATTCAGATGCAGCTGACAACTCCTATTTACCCCCCCCCCCAAGGTGTTTGCTCTAACTACATGATGATGTTAGTCATATCATGCATATGTTGCCTTGCAGTGCCTACTTTTGACATCATATATGTCATCTGCTTAGTTTAGACATGTTCTGTAATGCCACCTGTTTAGTTTCAATATCATATATGGGAATTATGCAGTCTCATGTCTTTTAGCCAACCATAATATATGTGAAATGTGCAATGCCATCCCGTTTAACCAGGCATCATATATTTGAATGATATCTTGCCCATCCTTTTCTTCATTACATTTCCATTTGTCGACAATGTTTGTACATTAAACTACTCTTTCTGTGAATCATCCATTTCAGTTGGTGATGGAAAAATCTAGAGTGAAAACAAGGGCTTCAGAGCAGACAGTGCTACCTATCGAAGTAGATCTCTTGCTAGGTCCTGATAGTTCCTCGGAGATGGATTCAGAGACAGATGACTAGTCCTATTCCCCCATCGAGGTGTATGCTCTAACTTGGCACAGTTATACTGCTCATATCATGCATATGGTGTCTTGCATTGCATAGTTTAGACATCATATACACAATATTCAATGCCATGTTCTTAGTTCAAATGTCATATATGTGAATGCCCTCTACTTAGCATATAAATCACATATGTGAATTAAATCATGCGATCCTGATTACTTAGATAACATGTATGTGAATTATGCCATGCGATCCTATTTAGTTAGTCATAATATCTTTGAATTATTTTATGCTATGCTATCCAGTTTAGATAGACATCATATATGTGAAATTATGTCATGTTATCCGTTTTAGTTAAACAATACACATGTCAACTATTTCATGCCCTCTTTTTCCACACTATCTATTGCATCTGTCTCTCATACAATGTTTGTACATTCAACAATGTTTCCTCTTTATCAGCCATTTGAATTGGACCAGGTTATGGCAATATCTAAAGGAGTAAAAACACGGTCATCAAATAAAGCAATGCTACCTCTTGGTGGAGATAGCACGTCGGTTGTACATGCACGAGAACCAACCCTACCACACATAAACCAGACTCTCGCTGATTGTACCCTACTGCGATGGACAGAGAACCAGCTTCACCCAATCTAACCCCAAACCCAGAAGATAGTAACCCAGTTCTTGTTGACACAACACCATCTCCACCACAGATCTCCCAAACAAGAGCAGTTGGTAAGGCAGCTCCAGTGCCCAAAGCGCCAGTACTACCACGGCGAACCCCAACTCCACCAGTTAGTACACCTATTCCTGTGGAGGAAGCACAACCAGTCATTCATAGTTTAGCATCTATCGCATTTGATGTTGTTAGATCCTATGTGTGTATCTTCCCATCATGGAAATATTATACTGAAGATGATGGAAAATGTCAGTTGCAAGTGTTTGTCCAGGAGTTATGTGTAAGTAATGTTATTCATGGCAATTACTCCCTCCGTTCCGAATTACTTGTCACAGATATGGATCTATCTAGATATATTTTAGTTCTAGATACATCCATTTCTACGATGAGTAATTTGGAACGGAGGGAGTACTTTGCTTTGTCCCATACATTCTACCTCCATGATGGTTATAATACAGCAAATTTTCCCATTTTTCTCTGTAGAGAAGGACCGATTTGGAAACTCAGGATGAAGTAACCTGTGCTAATACCTCTGCTATCTTCAAGAATGCTTGGTGGCAGTGTCAGAATTACCTAAAGAAAACGTACTTCACTGGCAAAGAAACTCATCAAATTCCCTTACGTTCTCTTGAGACACATTTATTGGACGATGACTGGGAATGCCTTGTTCTGTAATGGTCCCGAACCAAGAATGTGGTAAGGTCTATGAGCTCATTTTCTTAAGTACTATATGCTTGCGTCTTACTGTACTCTGTTCATGTAGAACAAGTGCTTAAACCTGAAGAACAACTGTTCTCATTTAAGATTCCATTGCTATCGTGCCTACTGTTTTCCTCTTGTATCACTGTATTTAGACATACAAGCTTATTTTTAAATTGAAACTCCAATGGCACAACATGTATGTTTGAGCATGTTTATTTAATAGGTTTGCTCTTATAAATAGCTCTGTTGATTTCAATTTCAATTGTGTATACAGTTGACTTCTCATATCATGCACATCTGAAATCTTGTATATAGTGTTGTTGTACATGTAGACCCGTTGTACCCATCTGAAATCTTGTTGTGTCATGTAGTTTCCCACGCTTTGTATTCTTTCAGTGTTGCTTTCTCTTGAACTGATGTGATTTGAACCGTGTCTCTATTTTGATTTGGCAAGACAATGCATTGACCATAGGACATAGATATATGTTTGTTTGATGCTTTTATAATGTACTACTTGGCAATAGAAGACTTGGTAGTTTAATCTTGTCCACCTTACTAATGAACTGGTTCACCGAAATGAGTTCCATATACTGCTAGTACATGCTAAACCTGTTATGTGTCTGCTTGTTTCTTCTTTTAGAATGCTGACAGAATATTGGGGAAGAGTGCCTTATTAAGAAAAGGTAAAGGAAGTAATGCATATAAGGTTCAGGATAGTGAGACATCCTTGTTGGTCTCCAAAAAAGCTGATAAAATAGCTAAGGAAAACAATATTGAAGGCAGTGAGACAACCCTAAAGTCCGGTATTGGTTTAGTGTTTGAGTTACTGGCCACTACTGCTTGCAGAAGCTATTCCAACTCACTGTCTGAATCAGTTCGGTTTCTTGAGTGTCAACTACAAGCTGAAAGACATCGATCGGCTATGCTACGACAAGAAGCGGAAGGACTGCGGAAGTCCCTGGAGCATTCAGATGCATACTTTCTGGTGCAACAGCAAGCGTTGGAGGATTTTAGCGCCAAACAGGACAAAGCTAATAAGCTTGCTAAGCTTATTGCTAGCATGGTGGATACCCAGGATAACATTTCCTGAGCTCTTCTGAAGTTGTTACAGTTATGGACTTGTTTTGCTGTTGCGTTTATTTGCACTGGTGGCCAATTTTGACGGCCAGTGTATGTAATATGCTGCTTTGTTCCCTATATTTGCACTGGTGGTGAACTTTGATGCCTAGTGGATGTAATATGTGTAATAGTTGTAATAGGCTAGCGTTAGTTGATTGCTTATTTATTTCCTTATTGTCTTGTTTAGTTATTTGCTTGTAGTCACTACAGTTCTTTTTCTGCGTTTTTCTAGTGCCCACAATAACCTATTTTTGGTAACTAGGCCACAATAACCATGGCAACACACGGACTGTTGTAACCATGGGCCTCCTGCGGGCCGTAGGATCCATGGGCCTTCTATGGGCCATAGGATCCATGGGCCTTCTATGGGCCATAGGATCCATGGGCCTTCTATGGGCCGTAGGATCCATGGACTTCCTACGACCCGTATGCTCCATGGGCCTTCTACAGGCCGTAGGATCCATTGGTCTTCTACGGGCCGTAGGATCCATTGGTCTTCTACGGGCCATAAGATCCATGGGCCTTCTATGGGGGTATAATCTTTTAACCAAACATGGGACGTACTATTCGTGGACCATAACGGGCCGTTAATAGGCCGTGTTTGATAACGCTATGAAAACAGCCCAACGGGTTAATGGGCCACAAATGGGTCGAATGTAACCACGGCCTGAATTTGGTCCATAAACGGAACAGGCCAGTAATAGTGCATAACTAATCGAATTCTAGAAATGAGCCCAAGAATAAATGGGCCCTTAGAAGGCCGAAAGTTAACACAGGCTGGAAATGGCCGACGGAATAATGGGTCGTTAATGGGTATAAAGTGATACACTATTCATTATGTGCTAGTTTCATCTTGGGCCTTTAATGGGCCTAGAGTTACAAAGGGCCTCATATGGGACGAAAGACATCATGGGCCATACATGGGCCGAAAGTTACAATGGGATGGAATCATATTGGACGGCCTAGATGATGCTACTGGGCTTAATTCCGATAGGACGTAACGGGCCGGGAGTTAGCGGGCCGTAAATGGGCTATATACCAATAGGCTGTTAACAGGGTTTCTGTGGGCTGGCCCGTTACCTTTTGACCAAGTCAAACAAGCCGGCCTTTTCACTGGAATGGGCCTCTGTTGGGCCATGCCACGTGTCGACGTAACATAAGCGCCTCCTGTCCAATGAGTGGATGACATCTATCCCAACGGTGAGCCAACACGTGTTTCCTCCGGCCAATAAGAATTTTACACGTGGAAAATCCCATTGGTCCAGGCTGTTAACGGGTTATTGGATCCAAAACCGGACCCGATAGCTGAACAGTGACCTCTTACGGTGGATGCCAGGTATCGGTTACCCTTGACAAAAACACTTCCATGACGCGCCATTTATCGTCATGGAAGTGGACACTTCTGTGATGATAATTTTGGTAATGTCATGGAACACTTCTACGACAGCACAGATATGACTATCTTGATTCTGTCATAAAATCGTCATGGATGTACATACATGACAGAAAATGTGACCTACTGTGACAAACACGTATCATCACGGAAGTGTATTTTTTAGTGTATAGACGTATTTTAGAGTGTAGATTCACTCATTTTCTTCCGTATGTAGTCCATATTGAAACGAATGTAATAGTACGCACTCTCCCTTGCCCCTCGCCCACGTGGTGGACGTGCAACAATTCATTCGGTCTCAGATAGCCAGGACAATATATATTGCAGTACCATTATTGCTCGACTTCCCAAAGAGGCGAAGAGCCAAGCGCAAGGTTAATATTTTGGAGATGCCAAGCGCAAGGTTAATATTTTGGAGATGCCAAGCGCAAGGTTTATAGGAGAACAAGTAGTAGTAGTACTAGTAGTACGTACCAGTAGCGCGTACTATATGAAGAACAAGGCAACAATATATATGTTTTGTGTGACTGTCTCTTCATATAGGATGTGCTAGACCTAGTGGACCTCATTGTTACAATGGAGTACTCCCTGTCATAGATGGCACGATTCAGAGTGGTGGGCAGCAGGCATTATTCGAAGCTTCGTAATCTTAAACCCCATGAAGAAGTCCCATCGAAAGGAATAGCCATCCTCTACATGTGCTCCTATGTAAAATGAGTAAATGAGACAAAGTAAAAAAATCACCAGCCATTGATCCATCCCTATTGTATCAGTGAATTATATTTCTACGTCGTGATTGACATGGCTATATTATTAACCATGCTACGGAAGTAGACGCGGATTTTTATTTATTTACAGAGGTAGCAGCGGATGGATATTCAACGAGGAGTGAAATGATGGATGCTTCCTCGGTCAAACATAGAGAAAGGTGGGACTCATGATTTGACGGCTTATTAGTTATTATTACTGCCTATACTCTTTGCCCATATATAATAACCAGGTGGTACAGTAGTGGGGTATATTTTTAATAACCATGCTTGAAGAGAAGAGGTGCACGCACCAATGCACGTAGTACTAGTACACTCTTTGCGTCTTTTGCGTCTTCCCCAACCACACACGTGACACGGTGGAGCTCATTTCTGTAAGATGATGCAGGACACATGATAATTTGACGCGTCTAGTAGTAGTTACTCACTTATAAATAATGGAGGGTCGGGAACCATGCATGAACGGTGCCACATCATTTATAAATAAAGTTTTTTCTTTAGTGGCACGTACTCAATATAAATAGGTTCATATGGAGAGAAAAGGAAACCGCTCCACTATATACATAGCCAGGACGAGCCTATAGGGTTGCTCTCTTCACACTCTCTCGCACAAAACGACCGTGGTCACATCTCTAACATCCGGACGGATCACGTCCGCCCGGGAAAGCGGTGGATGCTTTGTGTAGATGTGGTCACCGTCGCCGACCGTGAAAAGCCACTGTCGGCACGTCCCAATCAGGGGTCCCCGCTGTTCTCTCTCACAAAGCCGGTGAGGTTGCCTTTGTCCCTTGCTCATTGCCGCGACATGGATAGTTGTCGCCTCCCGCCGCCCTCCTCTAGGTTGAGCTATGTCCCGACACCCCTCAGGTGCAACTTCCTTGCAGCCAGCTTGCACCACTGCCCCAGCTGCCCACATCGCTCCATGTGAATATTTCTCTACTTCTTTGACCCGCACATACCTCTATTGGCTTCTACTGTATTTGTGATGAGTTTATATCTCATCAACTAGTTCCGATAATCTTATTCTAATCATGCTTCTTCAATTTCTTTGCTACAGGCATGCTCATCTCGATTTTGGTGAAACTGCACAAAATGATCTGATGGTCAAAGGGTTGCAAACTTCATTTCTTCAGAAGCTTCAACGTTGCCAGCAAATTAAAGCCTGGTTAGGGTTTACGGTTCAAGGGCTAGGGACTGCATGGATCGTTTTTTCTTTAGTTGTCTCTGTTCCAGAATAAGTGTCAACTTTAGTAGTAGTACAACTTTGTACTAAAGTTTGCATAAAGTTGAGACACTTATTTTGGAACGGAGGTAGTACATATTGGCTATGATTTGTCAATCATTCCAATGAAATAGCATGCATGTTAGTCTCCTTTGTATTTGATGAAATGTTGCAGAAGCTGGAAGCTTCATAGCATTGTACAAATTTATCTCGCTGAGAAAATACAGTACGTACTATACTACTATGTAAAGAGTTAGGTGTCGCACGGTGTCCAGAAAATATGGTGATAGTGTGAGGTGGGCCATGTAATCACTGATCCTGCGTGTTTTCACTGCTTTCGCACTCCTCCCGCTGTAAGTATGGAGAAAATTGTAATCTAGTACCTCCTTTCGCTGAAGCATGGGACATCCAGTAGTCGTACCACCTCAATAATAATGGCCAATGAGCCGTCAAATCACATAGACCCAGTAGTAAGTTGGACAGATGAAGAATCATCACTCTTGAATCTGCTTCTCCCTTCAACGCAGGCGCCAGTGAGAGGTCGCGCCCACTCTGCTCGGGCATGAATGCGGCACCGATTCTTTGGAGTGGCGCTGACCGTTTTGGGAGGGAACCGCGCGCGGGCGATGGAGGGGCTTTGGGTGGGCCAGGATGGTCAGGGGTGGGTGTGGTATCTGTCCCGACTGGACGCCCAGAAACGAGAGGATGCACCGACTCTCGCGGCTAAATCATACACTACACGCCATCTCTCTGTAGGAGTAGATCGATGTGTGACTCTCTCTAACACACACATGCTGTTAAACACACACGCACACGCACACAGGTTCATAGAATACGAATATCGTGCGAGTGCAAAGCCACGGGAAGTGAGATACAAATGGAGTACGGACAAGAAGAGAAGAGGTGATGAATATTCCATCAAACCTGGACTGAGGAGTTGTAATCCCTCCGTCTAGGTGTTAAGTCATCTTACGAAAATCAGATATTCCAAAAATGTTTAGGCGTCGTCCATTAACTTCGCATCTCAATCCCCTCCTAGCCTTGTTGCTAGTGAGCATTGTTACTTACTCTGCCTTGTTATCTCCCCCGAAAACCCAATGCATGGAGCGCACCTACGTGTTGATCAGTCAAGAAATCAAAGTCGGCTTGCATGCGAGTTAATACGTGGCCTTGCATGGTAGCTAAAACAACATCTCTTAGTTTTCGTGATTAATTGTTGCGTTCAGAGACAGAAATCAGGGCTTTGATTGGAGGAAGGACCGGTCAAGTTTCTCCTTCTCGTCCAATCTGCTTGCACCTTGGTCCCGCTGCACCTTCTAACGTGACTTACACCTAGACGGAGGGAGTAGTACGAGATACGGTGGCACACTGACTTAGGTCGAATACAAGTGCCCAAAATTATTGCAAGAGAGCAAAGTGTACAAACTAAATAATTAAAAGCGTAAAATGCATTATTGGTCATTGAACTTATCGTATAAGTTCAGTTTGGTCACTGCACTCAAGAATACAGTCAATACGGTCACTATATACGTGATGAGGTGATTATACAGTCAATGCGAGTTCGTATAGCTCTGTATTCATCCATTTTGACCAATCAAAGAATCCTCCTGGCACCTTGTTAGATCAGTTTTCTCTCTTTGTCATGCGGGTCCTACCTGTCATTGGGTGGAAGAAACAAGTTGAACGAAAATAAAAATATGCATGGGGGTGTGGTTCGAACACTAGACCTCACGCTTTATACGGACATCATGCTTTATACGGGCAAACAGGCTAACCAGCTACAACAACCTCCGATTGTGATTAACTAGTGGCCAATATAGTTTTCTACCTTTAGTAGCGGCACATGTATGCAGCGCGCAGCTTGCAGTGCATGCACATGCACTAGCATGGAATGAAGTCGCACGCTGGCCTCTATTGCCGCAAGTTCGTGCAGTACCTCGCCTGTTGTTCGCCGTTCCCGTTGTTGACCCTGTCACTTGAGGTCGTCGACCCGTTGCTCTACCACTATGCCAAGTCCGAGCTCTCGCTTCTTGTGGCGCAATGCATACGAATTCCATCTACGTGAGATGATGTAAGTGCATCTAGTTCCACCCCTAGTTGGTTTTGGAGTATTGACGACAAACCTAGTTGAGGGACTAATGTGTTTGTGAGAATTGCAGGATAACACAGGTAGAAGTCCCTCATTGATTCGGTTTTCCTACCAGAGATGATCCCTAAAAATGTATGAAGACATTGATGTCAAAGGTGGTATATGAAGATATTCTCATTGAAGACTATGACAAGAGAAGACATCGCATGAAGCCTATGGAGCTCGAAGACTCAGATCTTTCGTAGTTCTTTTTCTTCTTTATTGAGTCATAGGAACCACCGTACTGTTAAGTGGGGTCCAAGAGAACCAGTCAGAATGACTGAAGTGATGCTTAACCAAAAGCTATGTCTTCGAGTGAAGACTATGAGAGCGAATCTTGTCCAGAGTCGGACAAGTCAGCCTTGCTTGTAGCCCAAGTAAAGTTGCCGTGTGTGTTTGAAATCTGACCATTAGAACACGTGTCAGTTCCTTAGTGACCCAAGGTCATTTCGGACAAATCAGGTCGGGTTGCCTAGTGGCTATAAATAGCCCACCCCCTACAACCATAAACGGTCGGCTGCTCAGAGTTAGACTACAGCTTTTGTCGTTTGAGACAACCCACCTCGAAGCCTTTGAGAGAGAATTCCTTGCGAGGATAAAGCCCTAACCACCCAGAGCCAAAGAGTGTTAGGCATCACTTAAGTCTTCCTATCTGTGTGATCTGAAGACTTATTACACTTGAGGACTGCGAATCCTCCAGCCGGTTAGGCGTCGCGTTCTGAGCATCCAAGAGTCATTGTGGATTGCCGGTGAACGAAGTCTGTGAAGGTTTGGGAGCCTACCTTGAAGACTTACCAGAGTGATTGGGCGAGGTCTGTGTGACCTTAGCTCAAGGGGAATACGGTGAGGACTGGGTGTCCTGAGCTGCGTGTTCAGGACTGGGTGTCCGGGACTATGTGTCCTCAGGTTTAAATACCTAGCCGCCCTAATCAGACGTACAGTTGTCACAGCAACTGGAACTGGTCCAACAAATCATTGTCTTCAATGAGTCACTGGTTTCATCCTTCCCTTCCCTTTACTTACTGTTGGTCCTTGTGAAGTCATTGTATGATTGCACTATCTCTTGTCTTCACTGAGTGTCTGCTTGTTCTAATTGGCTTCATAATATCTTCCTACCTGATCCTTACTACCTAGCTGCTATTAGTCATTGTGCTTTCACTTCATTGAATACTTGACTATGGTTTGCCTAGTGTAGTCTACCTTCCGCTGCATGGTAATAGGTTTATTTCTATCGTTTGTCTTCGAAAGTTCCACATTTTGAATTCATAAAAATCTCCTATTCACCCCCTCTAGTCGATATAACGCACTTTCAATTGGTAACAGAGCAAGGTACTCCCTTGTTCTGTGTGATTCGGTTTAACCACCTGGAGTTTTAGCTATGTCGACTGCAGGGATAATTAAAGTCTCCGCTGGGTGCCCCGTTTTCGATGGAACTGAATATCCCTACTGGAAGAATAAGATGCGTATGCATCTTGAAGCCATTGACGTCGACCTATGGTATGTCGTCAAGAACGGCGTTCCCAAGGCTGGAGAAGGTGTCACTGCTGCTGATGTCAAGAAGTTCGTTCAACTGGACTCTACTGCCAAGAATATCATCTGTGGTCATCTGACCAAAGGACAGTATGGCCGCGCAAGTGCTTTGGAAACATCTAAGCTAGTCTGGGACTGGCTCTCCAAGGTCAACGAAGGCGTCTCAACCCAGAGAGATCAGAGAATCAGTGTCCTTCGCAACCTCTTCAACCACTTCAAGAGAAATGACAATGAGAATGTCCAGCTCATGTTTGATCGACTCACTAACATCACAAATGAGCCTCAAGCCCTCGGCGCTACTGAGATCACCAAGCATGAAGTCGTTAAGACACTCCTGAGATCACTTGATAGTTCGTTTGACACCCTAGACCTGATGATTCAAGAACGTCCTGATTTCAAGACACTTGATCCGTCTGACATACTTGAGAGGCTCAACACACATGAGTTTCAGCTTTCTGAGAAAAGAGATATCTACGGTCTCAACTATGGGCGAACTCGTGCCTTGAAGGCAAAAGCTGTCTCCTCATCTGAAGAAGAATCTGATAGCAGTTCTGATGATCCTGAAGACATTGGAAAGGAGCTTGCTATGCTTGTGAAGAAGGTCCAAAAATTCACCAAGAACAAAGTCTTCACGATCAAGCTCAAGGAATGATGAAGCTTCTGCTCATGACTACAAGAAGAAAACATGCCACAAGTGCAAGAAACCTGGCCACTACATCTCTGAGTGTCCGTAGTGGGAGATTGAGAACAAGAAGAAAAAGAAGAGCAACGAGTATGATTCTGATGACAAGAAGAAGAAGAAATACTCAAAGTCTTCTTCCAAGTCCTCCTCAAAGTCTTCATCACACAAGAAGAGCTCATCTGGCAAGGCATGTGCATTTGTTGGCAAGGAAATGGATTCAGAGGAGGATTCCGCTTCTGAGGAGGCGGAGGTGGAGTCTGAGGAGGAGTCCGACTCTGGCGTTGCGAGTTTGGCTACAGCATACGTTGCCAAGTCCATCTTCAACACTGAAGACAATGACTCCATCACCGACACCGATGCAAATGGCAAAGACTACTCCGCTCCTACCTACTGCTTCATGGCACGCAGTGCCAAGGTAAACACACGCACTACTCACTATCAAACATCTAGTGACGATGACTCTGATTGTGGTTCCAAACCCAGCTACAAAACGCTCGCTAAAATTGCAACTGAACAACAGAAAACCATGGAACACATTCAAAAACTGTTAGACAAAAGCGATGATCTGTTAGACGCTAAAATGACTCGATCTCAGTCCTTAATTGAAGACATAAAAAATCTTCACGTTAAGTATGAGGAACTTGAAAGTCGTCATGAAACGCTCTCAACAGCTCATGAAAGGCTTTCCTATGATTATCTTCAAAGCAAGCAGGATCTTGAGAAATTGAGAGCGGCTCATGGAGATCTTCAGAAAGAAAACGAGTCGCTTCGCGCCGAACAGATCAGTTCAGCTCAGGAAAGATTTGAACCACCATGTCTTAAATGCATTGAGCGTGATAATGCTACCTTTGTTGCTGAATGTTCTACTGCTGCTACTGTTGCAATATCTTCAACTGTTGATGTGGGAACTAACCCCTCTGCTGAGGATACCACTGCTATTGCTGATGAGAATGCTAGGTTGAAGACATTGCTTGAAACAGGGATGTACAAAAGTCTCAAAGGGCATCAGACACTATGTGATGTCCTCGAAAGGCAGATCCTGAACCGAAACCCTAGGAAAGAGGGTGTTGGGTTCTTAAGGAAAATGAATGCTGATGGCTCTTACTGGAAACCTGAGCAGTACCCCAAAACCACATGGGTTGCTACAAAGGAACCTTCAGCAGATCCATCCACTCTATCTGGCTTTACTTGTGCTAACCCCATTGTCATTGATGAATCCTTTGATGCAAACTATAAACTGTTTAAGAATCACAATGGTGAAGTGTTTGCCAGGTATATTGGTACTAAATGCAGGAATGGACCGCCTATGAAGAAGATCTGGGTGCCGAAAAAGTGTTTGGAGAATCTTCCTGTGAATGTCATCATGACACCACAGGTGAAGAAGATAAACCCCAGACCACAGGCTTCATACAGTCCAAAGGCTTCATACAGACAGAGGACTCACCTGAGTCGCACTAACGCAAATGTTTTGCAGGAAACCATACTCAGGCCTATGAATATGAGCGCGGTTCATCAAACCGCCATGTTCATAAGACCAAGAATTATTCTGCTTATTCTTATGAGTACTATTGTCCTCCTGCAAGACTTTTTGCTAGGGCTCCAAAGCCAAAGTTCTCTGATGCTGCACTTAGACTTATTGTTTCTAAGCCACCCTTGAGGATGTGGGTGGCTAAGAAAGCTTAACTCTCTTTTGTAGGGAAGGGTCTCCAGAAGAAAACCAAAATCGTCTGACGCTATTGCTGGGGACCTTAAACATCTTGTAGGGTGCAAGATCAAATGCCCGAATGGTCTTATTATGTACTTCGTTCCTGAATCGCTTGCTACTCTCCCTATCAGTCCAAATCTCGATCTAAGATTTCATAACCCACTGGTTCGTCAAATGTTTTTGCTTCACAATTCTCTTCGTGAAGCCTATCCCCCTAACTGCACTCTAGGGTATGACACCAGCAGCTTCAGAATGGATTATTGATAGTGGGTGTACCAATCATATGAATGGCAAGAGAAGCCTTCTTATGGACTCAACCTTACGTCCATCCGACAAGAGTCACATCACATTTGCTGACACTGGTAAAAGTAAGGTATTGGGTCTAGGTAGAGTTGCAATCTCAAAGGATCAACACATGGATAAAGTCATGCTTGTTAAATCCCTTGGCTTCAACTTAATGTCTGTCTCAATGCTTTGCGATTTAAATATGATCGTAATGTTTGGAAAATATCGTTGCCTTGTTCTAATGGAATCTGACAAGTCTATAGTGTTCGAAGGGTATAGGAAGGATGATTTGTACGTGGTAGATTTTTCAGCAGGACCACAGCTTGCCGTATGTCTTCTGGCAAAAGCTTCAGAATGCTGGCTCTGGCATTGGAGGCTAGGGCATGCTGGCATGAGGAACCTCCACACCCTTGCAAAGAAGAAGCATGTCATAGGCATCGAGGGCGTCAAGTTCAAGAAAGATCACTTATGAGGTGCCTGTGAAGCAGGAAAGATTACGAGGGCCAAACATCCCTCGAAGACAATCATGACAACAACTCGACCCTTCGAACTGCTCCACATGGATCTTTTCGGTCCCACTCATTACTCAACTCTTACTACTACTGCTTGTCTCTATGGCTTTGTCATTGTTGATGGTTATTCTAGATATACTTGGGTGCACATAATCCTCTACAAGACTGAAGTGCAGGATGTCTTCAGACGCTTCGCCAATCGAGCAATGAACAACTATGGCACCAAGATAAAGCACATCAAAAGTGACAATGGCACTGAATTCAAGAACACTGGCCTTGATACATATCTTGATACTTTGGGCATCACACATGAATTCTCAGCTCCATACACTCCACAGTAGAATGGCATCGTCTAACGCAAGAACAGAACACTCATTGAGATGGCCCAAACGATGTTTGATGAATACAAGACTCCAAGAAAATTCTGGCATGAAGCCATTGATACCTCATGCCATACAATCAATCGTGTTTATCTTCACAAGCTTCTGAACAAGACATCTTATGAGCTCCTTACTGGCAAGAAGCCAAATGTCAGTTACTTCAGAGTATTTGGCGCCAGGTGCTGGATCAAGGATCCACATCACACTTCAAAATTTGCACCAAAAGCACATGAGGGTTTTATGCTTGGATATGGAAAGGATTCACACTCCTACAGAGTCTTCAATCCCTTTCATTATAAAGTGGTTGAAATAGTGGATGTGCGGTTCGATGAGACTAACGGTTCACAAAGAGAGCACCTGCCAAATGTGTTAGATGAAGTTCCATCCAGTGAATCAATCAAACTTATGGGAACTGGAGAAATCATACCCTCTGAAGCTCAACCTGAAGAGGAACTTATCATCTCCGCACCTGATCAACCTGAAGACAATGCTCAACCTGAAGACAATCCTTCTAACAATGATAATGATCAGCAAGAGCAAAATCTTCGCCCTATACATCCTCGTGTTGCCAATGAAGTGCAGATTGAGAGAATAATTGATAGCATCAATGCACCCGATCCGCTCACTCGTTCAAGGGCAACACAGCTAGCAAATTTCTGTGGGCACTTCGCATTCGTCTCAATAACAGAACCCAAGAAAGTTGAAGAAGCCTTCATGGAACCTAAATTGATTCAAGCTATGCAAGAAGAGCTTCAACAGTTTGAGCTGAATAATGTATGGGAACTGGTTAAGCGTCCTGATCCTCGGAAGCACAATATAATAGGCACCAAATGGATATACCGCAACAAGCAAGATGAGCATGGTCAAGTTGTCAGAAACAAAGCTCGTATCGTTGCTCAAGGATATACTCAAGTGGAAGGGATTGACTTCGATGAAACATTTGCTCCTGTGGCTCGACTTGAAGCCATACGCATACTGCTGGCCTATGCAAATCATCATAACATACTTCTATATCAAATGGATGTGAAGAGCGCTTTTCTCAATGGCAAGATTGAAGAAGAAGTGTATGTTGCACAACCGCCTGGCTTTGAAGATCCAAAACATCCTGACATGGTATACAAGCTCAACAAGGCACTGTATGGCCTCAAACAAGCCCCTCGGGCTTGGTATGACACACTCAAATACTTCTTGAAGAGCAAAGGCTTCACGACGCCAATGCCAGCCAAACATCATCTAGGTCCTGACGACAATGGTAAAGAGTTCGATCAAAAGGTATACCGCTCCATGATTGGTTCTTTACTTTATCTATGTGCATCTAGGCCAGATATTATGCTTAGTGTTTGCATGTGTGCTCGATTCCAAGCAGCACCAAAGGAATCGCATCACTTAGCTGTGAAGCGAATTCTTCGATATTTGGCTTACACCCCAACTCTAGGATTATGGTATCCAAAGGGCTTAGAGTTTGATCTAGTTGGATTCTCAGATGCTGATTATGCTGATGACAAGGTGGATTGCAAGTCTACATCAGGCACATGTCATTTTCTGGGACGATCACTTGTATGTTGGTCTTCAAAGAAGCAGAACTGTGTATCTCTCTCCACTGCTGAATCTGAATACATTGCTGCTGGATCTTGCTGCCCTCAGCTTTTGTGGATGAAGCAAACACTCAAATACTATGGCATTCATCTGAAGCAAGTGCCACTCTACTGTGACAATGAAAGCATCATCAAGATTGCCAACAACCCAGTTCAGCACTCAAAGACAAAGCACATTGAGATTCGTCATCACTTTCTCAGAGATCACGTTGTGAAGGAAGACATTGATATCATACACGTCAACACTGAAGAGCAATTGGCAGATATCTTCACCAAGCCCTTGGATGAGAAGAGATTTTGCAAGTTACGGTGTGAGCTAAATATCTTGGAATCCTGCGTTACATTTGCTATGTCTTCACATTTGGTTTGGCTTCAATCTCAACATGTCTTCATGATTATCTTCACTATGTTGATTATATATATATACTAGTGTTCTGTCCTCTACAGCATTCACTTATAGCTATGTCTTCTTGTTGAATCTTTTGAACTAAGTGAATGTTATCGGACCCTAACCTCTCTATGCTCTCTATCTCAAACTCTATCTCTCCAAATCATATGCATTCTTTTGAAACTGTCAAATCTCTTCTCTGTGTCCTTGACAGCAGAAGATACAGAGACAAACATTAAGTTCGCTTTCAATGCTAATTCCTTCACCTGAAACCCGGAGAAGTGGGAACGGCCACCCGACAATCCAGGCGTGCGTGGGACGTGGAACAACCTCCGACATGTTGCATGATGTCCACGTGTTCCTCAGATGAGAATCGCCAGGGGCACCTGTGTAATAACACTGAGCCGCCCCTGTCCCTATAAATACATGCCTCACCACAGTCATTATCTCTTCTTCCACTCTCGCACGAACCCTAGCGCCACCGCTATCCCTCGACGACGCCGGTGACGAAGCGCTTAGCTACCACAACCTCTCCGATGCTGTCTTCACGCCGACCTCGGACATCGTCTTCTCCGCCATCGCCGTAGGTGTCCTCCGTCGCCAAGTTAGGGCATGGACGATCGGACTGCTCGGCCTCCTGTTCCACTCCGTCTAGCAGTTCTCCGTGTGGTAAATAAAACTTCCTTTTTACGGACCCTTTGATCCTATAGATTCGTCACTTTCTATCACAAGCAATTTCTCTTCACACAAGTTGGATCTATTTCATACTGCATCTCATAATATGCCTAGTATATTCACTTATGCTTCACAAAGTAGTTAGATTCCTCACTTGTACTGATCCGTGGATTCATACAAATCTGGAACCAACTCCTTATCTATGAGTGAATGTCTTCGCACGATGAGGTCAATGTCTTCTAAACTGATTTATCTTCAAAATCTTCTGAGAATGCATATGACCTCTTCCTCTTCCCTCGCACCTTAATGCTGTCACAGGTACATGTCCGTGGGAGAATCCCTTGGTTCTCATAGTCTACATTCATTTGCAGAATTCTTACAGTATCACATAAATTCTCCCGAAGCCAGTTCATGTTTGTCCAGCAAGCGAAAGCCTTTGAAGCCTTTGAACATATTGAAGCCATTCAGTTTAAAGTTCATGGCTGCAGAGAAATCAGCAAGGAAGGGTGGCAGAAAGCATCGAGGAGAAACATCAAGAGATCTGCCCGATGACCTCTCAGAGCTGTACAAGACAGATCCTGAAGAGGATTACAATCAGCGCAAGACACGAATCCAATGGATTCAACGATATTGGGCAGAACAGTGGTTCAAGTACAGATTTGTGACAAAGGAATATGCTGAAAAGAATGCCATCAAGCGACCATGGGGAGACATCCTCTACAAAAATCTTCAACCCAGGTCCAGAGATGAAGCCATTGAACAAGGCTTCTATCCCTGCATGGTCCGTGGACCACAGCCTACGGATGCTGACCCATCGTCACTGCTATGGTGTCGTGACGACAATCTGTTCAAGCGCAACTTCCAGTTTGCCTAGAATTCGGCAAAGCAGAACAAGAAGTCTTTGGTATTAGACTTCAACCCTGGTCCCCCTGCTCCACGTGCCGATGGAACTCGCGAAGCTGAACCCAATCTTCTTGGGCCCTTCTACAACTTGGAAGGTCTCATCTGTTGGGGAACGTTGCAGAAAACAAAATTTTTCCTACTCGTTTCACCAAGATCCATCTAGGAGTTCATCTAGCAACGAGTGATTAGATGCATCTACGTACCTTGTAGATCACGAGCGGAAGCGTTCAAAGAACGGGGATGATGTAGTCGAACACGACGTGATTCGAATCACCGATGATCAAGCACCGAACGGACGGTGCCTCCGCGTTCAACACACGTACGGAACGGATGACGTCTCCTCCTTTCTTGATCCAGCAAGGGGGGAAGAGAGGTTGATGAAGATCCAGCAGCACGACGGCGTGGTGGTGGATGCAGGGCGTCACAGTAGCAGGGCTTCGCCTATACTACGAGAGAGAGACGTAACGGGGAGAGAGGAAGCACCAAAGGCTGAGGTATGAAGTCCCTCCTCTCCCCCACTATATATAGGAGGGCCAAGGGGGGGTGGTGCGCAGCCTAGGAGATCCAATCTCCTAGGTGCGGTGGCCAGGGGAGGGTTTCCCTCCCCCCCAAGGCACCTCGGGGTGCCTTCCACCACTTGGACTCCTCCGTGGTGGAAACCCTAGGCGCATGGGCCTAGTAGGGCTGGTGCCCTTGGCCCATGAAGGCCAAGGCGCACCCCCTACAGCCCATGTGGCCCCCCGGGACAGGTGGCCCCACCCGGTGGGCCCCCGAGACCCCTCCGGTGGTCCCGGTACAATACCGATAACCCCGAAACTTGTCCCGATGGCCGAAACAGCACTTCCTATATATAATTCTTTACCTTCGGACCATTCCGGAACTCCTCGTGACGTCCGGATCTCATCCGGGACTCCGAACAACATTCGGGTTACTGCATATTCATATCTTCATAACCCTAGCGTCACCGAACCTTAAGTGTGTAGACCCTACGGGTTCGGGAGACAAGCAGACATGACCGAGACGACTCTCTGGTCAATAACCAACAGCGGGATCTGGATACCCATGATGGCTCCCACATGCTCCATGATGATCTCATCGGATGAACCATGATGTCGAGGATTAATCAACCCCGTATACAATTCCCTTTGTCAATCGGTATGTTACTTGCCCGAGACTCGATCGTCGGTATCCCAATACCTTGTTCAATCTCGTTACCGGCAAGTCACTTTACTCGTACCGTAATGCATGATCCCGTGATCAACCACTTGGTCACCTTGAGCTCATAATGATGATGCATTACCGAGTGGGCCCAGTGATACCTCTCCGTTATATGGAGTGACAAATCCCAGTCTCGATCCGTGTCAACCCAACAGACACTTTCGGAGATACCTGTAATGCACCTTTATAGTCACCCAGTTACGTTGTGACGTTTGATACACCCAAAGCACTCCTACGGTATCCGGGAGTTACACGATCTCATGGTCAAAGGAAAAGATACTTGACATTGGAAAAGCTCTAGCAAACGAACTACACGATCTTTGTACTATGCTTAGGATTAGGTCTTGTCCATCACATCATTCTCCTAATGATGTGATCCCGTTATCAATGACATCCAATGTCCATAGCCAGGAAATCATGACTATCTGTTGATCAACGAGCTAGTCAACTAGAGGCTTACTAGGGACATATTATGGTCTATGTATTCACACGTGTATTACGATTTCCGGATAATACAGTTATAGCATGAACAAAGACAATTATCATGAACAAAGAAATATAATAATAATGCTTTTATTATTGCCTCTAGGGCATATTTCCAACATCATCACTCATATCGTGGTTCAAGGGACAGCCGTGAATGAGCCTGCAGATGACGCTGAATCAGATGAAGCGCCTGCAGCGCCGAAGCCAAAGAAGTTGAAGCAGGCTAAAGCTTCAAAGCCTGCCTCTACACCAAAAATCTCACAGGCGAAGCCACTGGCTACTGCACCTCCTGAAGACAGTGTGCAGTCTGAAGATTTGTCACGCATCTCCAAGCCCAGAAAGTCAAGATGCCTCTGCCACACACCGGCCAAGAACTGACAGCTGCTGCTATTCTGCGCAACGATGCCATCGATCTGTCCAGTGATGAAGATCTTGCAGATGACGCTCTTGAGCAACTGATCAAGAGCAAAGAAGAAGCAGAAATCTTCAATGATCTACCTCTCTTTGACGTGGCAATCATCCACAACTTCATTGATGAGTGGTTTGACACGCCCAACCTCAGCTTCAAAGATCTGCAACTTCCAATTGGCCTCAGTGTCGCCTTCCATGGCGCCATTGACTCAGAATTAGCTATCGCCCAGCACATTGTTGAACTGAAGCAAAAGATTGACTTTGAGAAAGCTCAGTTCAAGAAGCATATGGCCAAGCTCAGTGTGCAAGAGGTGAAAAACTTCAAGATTATGTTGCACGAGCTCAAAGAAGCTTTTCTCAAGAAACATGCAGAAGCTCAGGGTTCTCGTGAGCGCATGAAGATCCTGGTTGACAAGTGTGTGCAAGGCTACAACGAGGCTGAGAAGCGCAAGGCCCTTGGGCGTCCGGGCATTGATCCCAGGATGGCTGCTAAGCAGAAGAAGAAGCCCACTGTGGCCGAACCCAATGCACCAAGGCAGGAAGCAGATCCCATTGTCTTCCCAACTAGCATGACTGGCTTGAAGCCAAAGGCCAGGTCAACCGCTTCAGAACTGAAGAAGACGAGGCCTGCTGAGGCTGAAGCAAGAAAGAGGAAACATCCTGAAGCCTCTGCTACTGCTCCCTCCAAGAAGAAGCGGAAGACCAAGAAGGAACGGGCTGCTCCCACAGTGCCCTTAATTGTTGAACCTATCTCCATGGTTCGCCCTGCCACTAAACATCAAGAGCACCAACTGACTGTCCATGAGCCTTCTTTCACAGAGGCTCATGAAGCTGAAGACTTTCCAGTAGCTGATCCCACCGCTGCTGAAGACATTGGTCACCATGACCATGTTGAATATGATGCAGTTCTTCCTCAGATCGAGCACCAACAGGTATCATCGCCTGTGCTAACGCACAGCGAACTCATCAACATTGGTCGTCCTCTGACACCAATTGCTCAGGATGCATCATGGGCTGATCACCCATAAGCACAAGAGGAAGATGACTTTGAGGCCCAGCCAACTCCAACTCCACAGGCGTCGCCAGCGTTACGCAGGCTTTGCAAAGGATCAAGGCCTCCAGTCTCCGAGTCTGAAGCTAAAGCTGCTGAAGACATTCTGGCTGCATCAGCCGATGAAGAAGAAACCCCAAGAGTTGCTACTCCCCCGTCTCACCAAGAAGCTGTTCTCGAGGAGAACGTGACTGTGACCGACCCTCCAGCTCATCAAGTGGAGGTTGAGAATCTTGAGGCTGCAACCACCAAAACAAATGAAGCCACTTACGCTGTCATGGCTGAAGCAAATGTGGAGCCTACACCAACCCAAGAACCAGAAGTCAGCAAAGCCAATGATGCTACTGCTTCTATTCCTGTGCCTGCTACTGGTCCTCAGTTTGACTATCATGTTGAGCATAGGCCGCAGGTACAGAAGCTAATTCCAAGGTTGCCCAGGTTTCCAAGTCCTGCATCAGCACCTAGATCTTTCAATGTCAATGGCTTCAAAGCAGACAACAGTTTCTTCAATAGCTCCAAGAACCCCTACTCAAGGGAAAGAATATCTTCTGATCGGTTCTGGAGCTATCCGCAGCGAAGCTATTACTCCTACATTCTGTACAATCAAGGTCGCATCTTCCCACATAAGCGTCTTGACACCGAAGCAATAGCTGGTCTGCCCTATCTGGAAGAAGCTCTGGATTGCTTCAAAGAGGTTGGATTGTTGCCGTTTGTCACCGACCAAGAGCACTTGAATGAAGAGTTACTGCTCCAATTCTATGCCACACTTCACATCTGTGGGTACAACAGAGATCCGAAGACTTGGGTCCTGGAGTGGATGATAGGAAGTGTTCATCATGAAGCCAAAGCCTTTGATATCATTGAGCTCACTAGTCTTCCCACTCCTGGCGATCTCTACGAACCTGGCTGTCAGCTTCACAGTGAAGCTATGGAGAGCATCTTTCAGAAGCCTGAACCAAACATGAGTCAGATGCTCAGTATGATGAAGCCCTTGCCACAAGATGCTGCATATCCTAAGGAGTTCTTTGTTGAAGACCTTGAGTATCTGCCAAGGACTATTTATCACATCATAAGGCGAACTTTCTGGCCCATCAAAGGACATTCTCCACATGCCAAGCTGGAAGGTGCAATGAAGACTTTGGTCTTCTATATTCTTCATGGCAAATGCTTCAATGCACAGGACTTCTTCATCCGCCAACTTTCTGCATCAGGCTCTGATCTTTTTGGCTTGAAGTTCTACGCTCCATGGATAATGCGGCTGATTAAACTCCACTCTGCTATCTCATATCAGCCATCTGCTCGCAATCATCGGATCTTTCTGCCTGATGTGGATATGTCCGTTGAAGCCATTTATCCTGAGCCTGCCAAGGATCCTCTTAGTCTTCAGAATGCGGAGCATCAAAGTTTCTCTCAGAACATTGAAGGAGTTGAAGTAGTCACTCGGGTTTATCCTCTGGCTGGAACTACATGTGCACCTCATCGTGCCCTTACTGAAGCCACCGAAAGCACTATTGCCCAACGACCCAAGAAGCGATCTCGTGTTCTCAACGACCGAGAGCTTCTGGTGGCTCTTCATCAGAAACAGGATAGGCATCATGACTGGCTGAAGCGCTAAATGCAAAGCCTCTTGGTGGATGTCAACCGCATTCGCAATCTTGCCACCAAGAATGCCTTTGTTGCAAATGAAACCTCTCAACACACATGGAAAGGGCTGACGCTTATGTGCTCTGAAGATGATCTTCAAGAGGATGGTTTCTCTGAACGCTTCAAGTTTGACTCCACACCTCCTCGAAGGACAGTGCTGCGATGAACTCCATCTCTTGAAGACTCTGAGTTCTCTTCCTCTGCGGCAACTATGAATGCCAGAGTGATCGAGGATGAAGACGACGCTACTTCACTGCCACCTCCTTCAGCACGCTTTGACACTGCTCCAAGTTCTTTTGCACCGCCGAACACCACCGACGACCCTGCTGCTTCACCTACTCATCTTGGGAACGAGTAGATGCTCTAT
Source organism: Triticum urartu (assembly GCF_003073215.2). Taxonomy (NCBI): domain Eukaryota; kingdom Viridiplantae; phylum Streptophyta; class Magnoliopsida; order Poales; family Poaceae; genus Triticum; species Triticum urartu. Next base: position 394,507,163 of record NC_053028.1, read on the forward strand.
GTCTTCAAACCTTTTTGGTCCTTACTGACAAAAGGGGGAGAAGCATATGAGTTTGATAGTCTTCAAGCGGGTCCACATGGGCGGTTGCTTTATATTTTGCCTCGTGTTTACAACTCTCATTTTGATACATTTGGTTCTTTGAGTTGTAACACCTAAACTCGATGGTCGTCTGCTACTTATTTGCTACTTTGTGATGCGATGATAAATTCCACATGTGCGACGATAAATTCCCGACATAGATTATTTTGCAGACGTCCATTTTCCATTATGCATGTCATTATCTTCACATACCTTCACATGCATAATGAATTGTCATCATAAGTTGAAGAGGATCTCCACGAGTACAACCTGCCATGTGCATTTGCATTCCAAAAGCAAATTACTTATATGCACATCTTCAGGGGGGAGCCCTTGCAACTTATGAAGACAATTCCTTATCCTTTACAATTCACATATTATATTCCCCGTTGAAAACTTCAACTAGTTTGTCATCAATCACCAAAAAGGGGGAGATTGTAAGTGCATCTAGTGCCACCCCTAGTTGGTTTTGGAGTATTGACGACAAACCTAGTTGAGGGACTAATGTGTTTGTGAGAATTGCAGGATAACACAGGTAGAAGTCCCTCATTGATTCGGTTTTCCTACCAGAGATGACCCCTAAAAATATATGAAGACATTGATGTCAAAGGTGGTATATGAAGATATTCTCATTGAAGACTATGACAAGAGAAGACATCGCATGAAGCCTATGGAGCTCGAAGAATCAGATCTTTCGTAGTTCTTTTTCTTCTTTATTGAGTCATAGGAACCACCGTACTGTTAAGTGGGGTCCAAGAGAACCAGTCAGAATGACTGAAGTGATGCTTAACCAAAAGCTATGTCTTCGAGTGAAGACTATGAGAGCGAATCTTGTCCAGAGTCGGACAAGTCAGCCTTGCTTGTAGCCCAAGTAAAGTTGCTGTGTGTGTTTGAAATCTGACTGTTAGAACACGTGTCAGTTCCTTAGTGACCCAGGGTCATTTCGGACAAATCAGGTCGGGTTGCCTAGTGGCTATAAATAGCCCACCCCCTACAACCATAAACGGTCGGCTGCTCAGAGTTAGACTACGGCTTTTGTCGTTTGAGAAAACCCACCTTGAATCCTTTGAGAGAGAATTCCTTGCGAGGATAAAGCCCTAACCACCCAGAGCCAAAGAGTGTTAGGCATCACTTAAGTCTTCCTATCTGTGTGATCTGAAGACTTATTACACTTGAGGACTGTGAATCCTCCAGCCGGTTAGGCGTTGCGTTCTGAGCATCCAAGAGTCATTGTGGATTGCCGGTGAACGAAGTCTGTGAAGGTTTGGGAGCCTACCTTGAAGACTTACCAGAGTTATTGGGCGAGGTCTGTGTGACCTTAGCTCAAGGGGAATACGGTGAGGACTGGGTGTCCTAAGCTACGTGTTCAGGACTGGGTGTCCGGGACTGTGTGTCCTCAGGTTTAAATACCTAGCCGCCCTAACCAGACGTACAGTTGTCACAGCAACTGGAACTGGTCCAACAAATCATTGTCTTCAACGAGTCACTGGTTTCATCCTTCCCTTCCCTTTACTTACTGTTGGTCCTTGTGAAGTCATTGTATGATTGCACTATCTCTTGTCTTCACTGAGTGACTGCTTGTTCTGATTGGCTTCATAATATCTTCCTACCTGATCCTTACTACCTAGCTGCTATTAGTCATTGTGCTTTCACTTCATTGAATACTTGACTATGGTTTGCCTAGTGTAGTCTACCTTCCGCTGCATGGTAATAGGTTTATTTCTATCGTTTGTCTTCGAAAGTTCCACGTTTTGAAGACTTTCATAAAAATCGCCTATTCACCCCCCCTCTAGTCGATATCGCACTTTCAGATGACATGGCCATCAATGATGATTACGATGAAACCCACACATTGGTGCACGTCGGTCCTAAACAAACGGTTTTTAATCCCTTTCCGCGATGGCATATGGAACCGTCTCCCAGTGAGTGTGGGGGATAGGGGGGTCCTTCCCACACGACCCAGAAACCGTCGGGGATAGGGAGCCTTGATGCATACAGTTGTCCCTGTATAACCATTTCTGATATCTCGAACCTCCCAAACGCTTCATCCTTGCTACTCGTTTGTGCTCGCATTGCCATCGTAGTCAGAGTTTTGTGGTTCTGCCTAAAACCAGGCAGATTCTAGGCACAAGAGCTTTCCAGGCAGATTCTAGGCAGATTCCAGGCACGGGAGATTTATGATGCCTGGCACATCACAAACAGTTCATGATTATAAACCGTGTACGATAGGTAGACAATCACACACATTTAGTTTTCCGGCACTGAATGTGATAGTGTCTGACATCACACACGCTTTGCGAACGACAACTATGTGCATTCTTGCACAAGTTTCCTCTCTGTGAACCATCTCGGATTATGGTGTATATCGCAAACGTTTGTGTTTTACCAATCGTGTGTGATGTAATGACCTCCACAACGTAATTTCTCCCTAATTTAATTGCTGTTATTTAAAGTTGTACCTAATTTAAACTTGAAAGTAGGCTATAGCTTTATTAATATCCATCAAGTTCAAACCACCAATGCATTATTTGATTCACAGGCACATATGTTTAATAATTACAGAAGCACCAAATAAAGAATGATGTACCAGGGTTCTATACTTGTACTATTACAGATGGTAAAGAAAGAGGCGACAGACATTCTAGTTGCTGAACAAGGTGAAGCGGAATGGTCCTATTGTGCTCTCCTAGATGCAGAAGGCATGCAGGACTCTAGTCCAACCCCTTGTGATGGCCGGCCACCAATCATGTAGTTTGAGAGGTAATCTTGAGTAAACTTCTTCAGGATGCACTACAAAAGAAAAAAAGATTCAGATATTGTCATCTAACACAACTCATTACGGGCAGTAAAAAGAAGGCTACAGGGTTCTTACTTACCATCCTGCAGTTCACTGTTGTCTTGCATAAAGTGTAAACAAATAGTTCGATTGACATCTTTTGACCCATTTTAGTGACAATCTTTATCGGTTTCCTCACTTGATGCTGGTTCATGAATATCTCATTGCCCCATGCATAGAAAGGGTCGAAGTGTGGATCTTTGGCAATGATATATGTACCTAAACACACCAATTTAATATTAGAAGCTAAACAAAAATTGAAAAATTATGTAGTACAACATTCCATCCATCCCATTATATAAGATTTTATTACATGTATATCTAGACATCATCAGAACATTAAGGTAAGACTCTTCCTTGTTGCTATGTAGCCTGGGATTGCATATTTAGTCATTCAGAACAATGCATGTTGATAAACAACAATTGAGAAACGAAAAGGCATGTTAGCTGCAATATCCTTAACAACATCCAAATATCGTAATTCATAGTGGTATTGTTGAAACTGTTTTTGATGAAATTTAACTGCACAGCAAATAGTTGCACATATAGAGCATCACATTGTAAAGAACTGAAATACACAAGTCATAAGTACATCTCTAGGCGATCCTTAAAAAGTTAAAGGACTAAAACCCTTAGTGGATATATATATATATACTCCAGCAATTTTTGGCCTTTTTCTAGTCGATCCCCTAAACTTAAGGTTGTAAACTTCAATTTGATCAAGTTCAAAGTACGTTCAACAAAAGTAGCATGCATTAAAACATAAACACAGATAGTTTTGCATAACCGAACATAAAGCATAAATTTAAACTAAGCTAAACTACTTTCGGTCGAAGTAGAGGTCGAGCCAATTCTTCCTCGTCATGTACGGTGTGCCGCGAGCCGGGTCCGGGCCAGTACCGTCGTCGGCGTCGTTGGGGAAGGCACTCCTGCACCCGTCGATGTCGATCTCCTCGTCCTGGGGGCCCACCTCGATGCCCTCCACACCGCCTTCACCGCCGCCTTCGACCTCGCCATTAGAGGAGAGCGCGATAACCTCGCCGCCCTCCGTGCCGCCATCCTCACTACCTTCGACCTCGTCATCGGAGGAGAGCGTGATAACCTCGCCGCCCTCCGTGCCGGCAAAGATCGCCCGCTCCGCCTCCACGAGCTCCGGGTGCTGCCAGCGGAGCTCTTGCATGTAGGCCTCGGCGGCGGCCTCGGCCCCAAGACGCTCCCATGCCTCGCAGTCCTCCTACGCTATAGTCGAGCTCACCACCCCTGGCTCCGGCGGAACGAGGTGGACCGCATGTGTGCCAAAGGGGAAATTGAGCCTAGCCGCGGCGCCGTGGTAGCGGACCTGCCAGCGGTCGTACTCCATGGCCGCGAGCTCAGCCGTGTGGAAGCTACCGAGCCACCGGTGGGTGTGGGTCTCTCGATTTGTAATCTAGGCAACCCACGTCCCCCACCGCTGCTGCCGGACCCCGAGGTAGGACTTCGTTGGCTGTCGGGTCCGGGGGAGGACGGGGAAGTCCTCGAAACGGCGTAGGGGCGCGGCGGCGGGTGGATCGGGGGACCGACAACGACAGATCGGGCCTTCGGAGGACGACAGGGACACCTCGGCGGCCACCTCGCCGGCGTCGGGCGAAAAGGCGGCGATAAACCTCCTTTTGGCCATTGCTACTTGAGCTCCCCGGCACACAGGCAGAGGTTGAGGATGGAGGCACCGGCGATGGCGGCGACCTACCAATGGTTTCGAGGGTTGTGTGTGTCTGTGTGAGCGGGGGTTGTGTTTGAGGAAATACTGCGGCAACTGAAAATTTTACTAGGCGGGAGTAACAAGGCGGGGCTACTAAAAATTCGGATCAAGGGCGAGCAGATATTTTTGAGATTACGAGGGATTCACAGGCGGGAGTAAAATGCCGGGGTTACTGAAAATTTGAATCAAGGGACTGAAGAAGAGAGGGATGCAGAGGCGGGAGTTTTTGGGGAGCGAGCTAGTGTGCTTGACATTCTGGCTGTGGACTGTAGCCGATGCACCTTCTCGCGTAAGCCATAGGCATACTATACACCAATGGTGCTCCAAGATATTTTGTACTACATCTCACACGGTTGCTGATAATAAACTGTGTGCGATCTACTTGATTTTTCATCTTGATTTGAATTACATAATGGGGTCACAGCGGTAATGGACTATGTTTGAATTGCTAGACCTTTTATCTGCGTTTGGACATTTCATACATTAAACTGGTTTTCTAGCCAATTCAGGTGCACAATTCAAAATTAAACTACATGCACATGCTCCGGTGCATAAAAATTGGTTGAAAAATCAAATATGTGTCCTTCAGTGCATGCTTAGGTCCCATGGTAGAAATAGGAATGAATTTTTCGGGCTTTGTTTGGCCTTTTTTATACATTAACTGGGTATTCTAGGCATTTTATGTGCATAATTCAAATTTGAACTACAAGCACATGCTCCAATGCACCAAAGTTGGTTGAAAAATCACATGTGTGTCCTTGGGTGAATTTCTAGGTCCCATGCAAGAGATGGGAATGAATTTCAAACACCAGGGCACTGTTGATTGCCGGAAGAACGTTGAGATTCCAAGTTTTTAAATTCTAGTAAATCCAAAACTCATCTGAAATTCATGAAACTTGGCATGCTATCATGGAGCGGCATCAACATGCCATGGTGAAAAGTTTCCCCATTTGAGGCAGGTTTGGGTATAAGCTTGCCACAAATAAGAGCTTCTCACAACAAGCATGATGGTTTCGATTGGGAACGAGACGACATATGTTGCCTCTTATTGCATTCAAAAAAATTCCAGTGTCAACATAGAACAACAGGAGTGTTGTGTTCAATCTTGGAATTTTCCGGGGTTCGTTTGGCCTTCTTTATACATTACCTGGGTTTTCTAGGCATGTGCATAATTCAAATTTGAACTACAAGCACATGCTCCAATGCACCAAAGTTGGTTGAAAAATCACATGTGTGTCCTTGGGTGAATTTCTAGGTCCCATGCAAGAGATGGGAATGAATTTCAAACACCATGGCACTGTTGATTGCCGGCAAAACATTGGGATGCCTGGTTTTTAAATTCTAGGAAATCCGAAACTCGTCTGAAGTTCATGAAACTTTGCATGCTATCATGGAGCGGCATCAACATGTTGTGTTAAAAAAATTTGTCCCATTTGGGGCAGGTTTGGGTATATGCTTCTCACAAACCAAAGCTTCTCACAACAAGCAAGATGGTTTCGGTACGGAATGTCCCACCTTTGGGGATGAAATGGTATCTGTTGCCCCTTATTGATTTCAAAAAAATTTCTCATGTCAACATAGAACAACAGGAGTGTTGTGTCAATTTTTGGGATTTTCGGGGTTCGTTTGGACATTTTTATGCATTAACTGGGTTTTCTAGGCATTTTATGTGCATAATTCAAATTTGAACTACAAGCACATGCTCCAATGCACCAAAGTTGGTTGAAAAATCACATGTGTGTCCTTGGGTGAATTTATAGGTCCCATGCAAGAGATGGGAATAAAATTCAAACACCATGGCACTGTTGATTGCCAGCAAAATGTTGAGATGCCTGGTTTTTAAATTCTAGTAAATTCATGAAACTTGGCATGCTATCATGGAGCAGCATGAACATGCCGTGGTGAAAATTTTATCCCATTTGGGGCAGTTCGGGTATATGCTTCTCACAACAAGCATGATGGTTTCGATAGGGAACGTACCACCTTTGGTGACGAGATGATTTCCGTTGCCTCTTATTGCTTTAAAAAAATTCTCGTGTCAACATAGAATAACAAGAGTGTTGTGTCAATTTTATGGATTTTTCGGGGTTCATTTAGACATTTTTATGCATTAACTGAGTTTTCAATGCATTTATATGTATAATTCAAATTTGGACTACATGCACATCCTCCAGTGCATATAAATTGGTTGAAAAATCAAATATGTGTCCTTGGGTGCATGCTTAGCTCCCATGCAAGAAATGGGAATGAATTTCAAACACCAGGGCACCGTTGATTGCCGGCAAAACATTGATATGCCTTATTTTTAAATTCTATTAAATCCAAAACTCGTCTGAAATTCATGAAACTTGGCATGCTATCATGGAGCGGCATCAGCATGCCATGTTAAAAAATTTGTCCCATTTGGGGCAGGTTCGGGTATATGATTCTCACAAACCAGAGCTTCTCACAACAAGCATGATGGTTTTGGAAGGAACATCCCACCTTTGGGACGAAACCATATCCATTGCCTCTTATTGCTTTCAAAAATTTTCTCATGTCAACATAGAACAACAGGATGTTGTGTCAATTTTTGGATTTCTCGGGGTTCGTTTGGACATTTTTATGCATTAACTAAGTTTTCAATGCATTTATGTGCATAATTCAAATTTGAACTACATGCACATGCTCCAGTGCATATAAATTGGTTGAAAAATCAAATCTGTGTCCTTGGGTGCATGCTTAAGTCCCATACAAGAAATGGGAATGAATTTCAAACACCAAGGCACCGTTGATTGCCGACAAAACATTGAGATGCCTCGTTTTTAAATTCTAGTAAATCCAAAACTCGTCTGAAATTCATGAAACTTGGCATGCTTTCATGGAGCGGCATCAACATGCCATGGTAAAAATTTTGTCCTGTTTGGCGCAGGTTTGGGTATATGCTTCTCATAAACTAGAGCTTCTCACAACAAGCATCATGGTTTTGGTAGAGAACATCCCACCTTTGGGGATGAAACGATATCCGCTGCCTCTTATTGCTTCCAAATTTTTTCTCATATCAACATATAACAACAGGAGTGTTGTGTCAATTTTTGTGATTTTTTGGGGTTGTTTTGGACATTTTTATGCATTAATTGAGTTTTCAATGAATTTATGTTCATATAAATTCGTTGAAAAATCAGATCTGTGTCCTTGGGTGCATGCTTAAGTCCCATGCAATAAATGGGAATGAATTTCAAACACCAGGGCACCGTTGATTGCCGACAAAACATTGAGATGCCTAGTTTTTAAATTCTAGTAAATCCAAAAATCGTCTGAAATTCATTAAACTTGGCATGCTATCATGGAATGGCGCCCGACATGATGTGGTATTTTTCATGTCCATTTTGAGAGAACGCGCAATTGAATAATGATAGCCAACAAAGGCATTTTGAAAAAATAGTTGCCACTTAATATCTCAAACGTTTGTATAATTCAAAAGGTATGCGTTCTCTTAACCATTCACGTGATGCCACGTGTCTCCGTTTTAATGGCTATAGGAGGTGCCATGCGGACAGCTGCTTGACCTTGACTGAACGGGAGGTGTTCGAGTGCAGTCCGGTGTGCAGGCTGACCGAGAGGCATGCAAGCTGTCCTCCAATGCGCCGACTCACCAGGAAGTGTGCAAGCTTTATGTTGCGCAGGCTCACTGGGAAGCGAGCCCTGTGACTTACATGGTCGCCCACCTTCCTCTCCATTAATGGCGCTCAAGCAGCTGTTTAATACGGGCAGCCCTACTGTTCGCCTTCCATTCCCCTCCTCCCCGCAGACCTCCATCACCATGGCGCAGAATGATCATCTGCCACTAGTCTTCAAGTTTGGTGAAGTCGACTCTGAGCCGGAGGAGATACAAAATAAGGAGGAATGGGGCCTCATTGACATGGCCCAGAACGAGCTGGACACAGCGGTTGCTGCCCCCGTTCCTGTCCCAGCTCCCATCCACGCGCCCGCGCCAGCGACCATCACCGTAGCATTGACTGGCTCGTCGCCGAGCACTATCGCTGAGCTGGAAGCCGCAGGCGTCAGCGAGGTCTCCGCGGATCCACGCGAGCTTGCGTACATGCCAGCGCCAGTGCCCATGCCCGCGTGCGTCCCTCCACCCACCGTGACGCCGACCCTCATGCATTTGCCTGCATCCACCACGCCCGTGTGCACCCCTCCACCCACCGCGGCGCCGGTCCCCGTGCGTTTGGCTGCACCCGCCGCGCTCGTGCCCGTGCCCCCCCCCCTCAGCGGCATGGGACGCTGCCGTCGACTGCTACCTCTTAGCGGCGCCAGTTGACGTCCTCCCGCGCCCCGCCCGTCGATCATGCGACGACATGATGTTTAATTTACAAGTGAAGAACATTTTGTGCTGCCTTGAAGACTTCAACAACGGCGTCTCGGAGGACGACAACGACAACGACGGCACGGCACGCTGCCTTCGCCGCCGCCGGAAATATTTTTTTTGGGGTTTAATGCTGTATCTCGAATTCTCAATCATATGAATATAAATTCGCAATGTGACTGAATGAAAGATATGGTTTTGAACAAACTTGCGTTTTTCTCTCTTAATGTATAGATTTATCAAACGATTTTCTTTTGAAAAAATGTCAATGATTTTTAAATATTAAACACTCATTGCAAATGTTTTAGTTAGAACACTCGTATGCAAACCGACGGCTTCCCCAGGAAGCCAAGGGAAAATGTGATGAGAAGGATTTCTGCACCCCTTCAACGCAAACGATTGTTTTGCATGACCCGGGTGCAACCACGTACAAACAATTGGGTAAGATTTGCATATCTGTTATTTTGGGTATGTTGCCATTTCTCAAACTGGAAAGATTGACATTTGTTTATCTAGTAACATTGCCATTTGTCAACCTTGTATCACTGGATTTGTCAAAATATGCAGCTACAAATCACTAGCACTATCTAATTTTTGCAACTAAAATCACTAGCACTGTTCATATGGACACCACTAGTAGGCGTGAGTTCATGGACGCATATGCAAATGTACCATTGATTACATACAACAAGTCATCAACCCACAAGTACAACGAGGATACACGTTGGATTATAGATCATTTCCAACAAAACATTCTAGTAAAGTTTTTCTCACACAACAAATAACAAAGCGATGAAATGAACTTCAGCTCAACCACTCGTCGGCATTGGAAACGCTTGCTTTGAACCAGAAGTGATTCTCTGGGAAGGGCCAGCTACTGTCAATCTGGAGACAAACGCAGGAGTGATCATCCAGGCTGAAGCGGTCTACTATACCACGACCAGGGTAAGGAACCACCGCAATGTCCGAGGTATAGATACAGTTGCTTCTCACAAATGGTAGAAATGTTGTGTCAAAAGCAGTTGGATCGCCTTCCACCATCATTGAATAGTTTTGCCCAAGGAAGAGCGAGTTTCCTCCAAGACTTTCAATACTGAACCAGGGAGAAGGTGTTGGCACTAGTACACCAGTATCCATCCCGAATACCCTGCAACGGATGTTGGAATAGGTCCGGAGAGTGCGACCATACGAGACAACACCTGCTTCCTTAGTAACATCAGTAGTGCCTCTTATATAGACAAGAAGAGGTGATCCATCGAAATAAGTTACCAGGCGCCACTGAGTATATGGGTCCTGCTCATACTCATGCTCGTGAAAAACATTTGCAAGTATAGGTGGTGGAATGTCCACAGGACATTGGAAACACAAGAAGGTTAATTAGTAAAGGGAAACTAGCTAACCCGCATGCATGTGGATGAAAAAATTATAATTACGGCGGAAGACAAACGTACCAAAATCATGAGGATTCCATGCAAAAACAGTGAACGAGTGGTGGCAACAAACACAAGATCCCCGTATTGAATTGCATCACAGTACTCATCCGTGTAGAAACTGATTTTTGAGCAATATCCATCAAGGCGTGGATGTAAGGAAGGCAACAAGCTTGTCGAAGATAGCAACAACTTCACAGTTCGTGTAATCCCAAGAGCGCTTGGGAACTCGACAAATTGCTATCTTTCGTAGACGACAGTTACCATGATCCTATTTGAACTCACGTAGACCATCTGTGTGCTCAACCTCTGGGCAGTCTGAGATTTTTGGAAGTGGAACACGGTGACGAGTGTACACATTCACAAGTTCCCACTTGCAGTTGTACCCAATATAAACAACCCAATCTCTATTTGCTCCTGCCCAAGCCTTACCCTCAAGCGATGGCATCTTAACATCATACGTATCATTATCAAGCGGCATCAACTTACACAAACCGAGGCTTCCCTCGTCCCCGCGCCAGTCAGCAGGGTCACGGCGAAGAAGATAGGGGAGATCAAACCACTCCTGGACCCTTGGGTTCCTTGTAATGATGTTAACAGTTGAGTCGAGAATGGTCTTAAACGAACCTGCCATGCTAGCCGAGGCGATAACGTCGCACCGACCAATGAGTTCCTCCACCATGTCATCATTCAGATCGGGGCAAGAATAACAAGGTCATTTTCGGCTTGTTCCCTCCATGGAGAATACGATCAAACAATGGCAGAAGGAAGGGTGAAGGAAAATGGAGGAGGGAGGAAGAGTTAGCGTGTGACAGCAGTTCCAAATCAAGAGGGAAAGGCGAAGAGTCGGTGGACGGTTGCCACGGTACACGAAGAGGCACCTAGGGAGTGAACGGTTGCCACAGAGGTCACACACTGATGACAAGGGCCGAGTGAACCGCATGCAATCCCATCGCACAACACACACGTCTTGTTAAGTTGAACAGTTTCTGTACTCTTGTGTCAACGCAAACAGTTCATCCGAGTGAACCGCATGCCGTATATCCCACACACCTTGATCTGACTGAATGTTTCTTTTGTGTTGCCTAATCGCAAACAGTTCATCCGAGTGAACCGAATGCTGTATATTGCACACACCTTCATCTGGCTGCCCGTTTCTTTTGTGTTGCCTAATCACAAATTGTTCATCCGAGTGAACCATATGTTGTGTATCACACACGCCTTCATCTGGCTACCCGTTTCTTTTGTTCCTCCTAATCGCAAATAGTTAATTGAACTGAACCGTATGCCCTTCATCACACACACAACTAAAACCTGAATCGTGTTTGATGCATCCGTCATCGCAAATGTTTTATACATTTTTGACGGTTTTCATATAGCACCATTTGCGATTATGGCGTCACACATAGTTTCTCGAAGGGTCTCTGATCGAAGTGTCGCGTTAGCAGCATCATGCAGTAGTGACACTAGGTCACTCTACTCACCTTGTGCGCACAATTGTCGTGCGGCTGCCGAAGTACGACCCTGCTGCCTCAATTTAGTCGCCGGTGTGTGTGTGATGTGTGCTAACTAGTGTGTGTCTGCCTGCTGCGTGCTAGTGTGTGAGTGCATCCATGTGTATTGTGTGCATGTTATAATAAGAATTCACTTAAAATAGTACTTGAGCGAATAGAGGGATCAATTGGATAGTGTTCACGAGCAGTAGTGAGATGTGTGAGGTAAGATACACCGATGGTGCTTTTAAATTTTCTTATTAATTTGTTTGTTTCACCATATGACTGGTGGGACCCAACATACTACATGGCGAGAGGTAAGATAACTAAGGCTGCATTATTTCTGTACTACCAACACTGCTTTAAATCCCAAAAGACCTTACCACCAAGGTCACATGACATGATTATGATTTAAATCCCAATGACTCCCACACAAAAAAACACGGCATGCCTGTCACACAAATGCAGGAATGTACAAAAGTTTATTTTCCTCTCATTAATCATAACATGAGGGTGGTGTAGCTGGTTAGCCTGTTCGCTCATCAAACCTGAGGTCTCGGGTTCGATAACCGCACTTGAGCATAATTTTATTTTTGTTCGACTTCTTTCTTCCACCCAATGACAGGTAGGCCCCGCATGACAGAGAGAGAAAGTGATCTGGGGTGGTGCCAGGAGGACTCTTTGACTGGTCAAAATGGATGGATACGGAGCTATACGATTTCGCAGTGACCGTATAATCACCTCATCACGTATATAGTGATCGTATTGACAGTATTCTTGAGTACAGTGACCAAAGTGAACTTAGTAATTACTCTCAATATGCCCTAGTTTCTTAGCACCCGCTATAACCCTTAGTACATATGGTGGCATACTGACTTAGGACGAATACAAGTTCCCAGAATATTTAAAATTGGAGGATGGTGCAGCCCACCTTTCCAATATTTTGGCCATGTCTGGTTCAGTTGTTGTTCACTTCGGAGGGTCATGCACCACACATGAACGTTACTAAGTGCGATCGGAAGGCGTGTAGCGTTAATTGCAAGTTGACTCCTTCGAGCGTTAAATTTTCTTCACGTATTAGCATTGCCCCTAGTATTTTTCTTCACTATGTTAAATAAAGAGTTCTGTTTCGTGCACAATTTAAAATGATTTTTATGGAGAGAAAAAGAGAACCACTCCATCTAAATACACTGATGTCGGGGTGTCATGCGACATATGACAAAGGATGGCTTATCATGGTGGGGGAGAGTAGTACATTGCCGGTGCCTGGAAACGGGATAAGGCGTGGATAGGTACGCCGACGCATCTTACCCAGGTTCGGGGCTCTCCTAGGAGATAACACCCCTAGTCCTGCTCTGCGGGGTCTCCGCATGATCACTATCTCAACAAGTAGCTACAAGCTTGCTCCTTGAGCTCTTAGGCTAGAGAAGGAACAAGGGCAAGGCTAGCTCTATTCCTCCTTCTATGTGTGTGTGCTCTCTAAGAAGCTGAACCCTTTGCATGGGCGCCCTGGGGGTATATATAGGCCTACCCCCCAGGGGTACAATGGTAATCTGGCTAGGTGTAGGACCCAGTCGTCAGTGTCTCTGGTGGCCAGCTTCACCGCCGACTACTGGGGCCCTGTAACAGCCCCAAAATTGGGTTATCATTTTTTGTGTTGTTATTCCTTCCTAGCACTCATTTTTCAAAAATTTCTCCTGAGTTTGTTGGATGACTCTGACAATTCTTGTCATTTTCAACCTATCAAAAACCTTGCTCATGTATTTGTCAGTGGGAAAGCCTTCATTTTCCTCATATCAACCCTCTCAAACCCTATTTCCAAATTTCTAGAATTTGGATATGTCATTTGTGCTTACAAAGGAGCCATCATTTTCCTTTATCTGTTGATCCTCCCAATTGTTCCCAGAGATCCTCCTATCTTTCTGATCCTTGGATGTGCAAAAATATTGCTAAGTCCCATGCAATATTTTTGAAATGTGATTTATTCCTTTTCTTTCCTTTCTGAGGAATAAAATCCAAAGGCATAACTAGCCATCTCCTAAATTCATGAGAATTGGTGGAGTTGATGCTTATTCCTAACCAAAGCTCTGGCAAATATATTGGCCATAATTAAATAAGGAAATTTGCCTTTTTCTATTTAATGCTAATATTGCATTTCTGACATTTTCCAAAGGAACTACTATTTTTATAGCAGAGAAAATTCCCACATGAATTGTGGAGATTGTCCTTGCTATATAATCAGTAGTTCCATCCTTATATCATGTTCCACAGATCCAAAATTGGGCACATGATCCAATGCAAGTGTCTGCCTTCTCTGAAATTTTGCAAAGGAGGTGCTTTATTCCTAATTCCAATGGAGCTGCAATTTGGCAGGGTGATTAACATGGATAAATAACCCATGGAGGCCAAATATGAGCTCAATCCATTCATCCTAGCTCCCTATGCAATTTTTGAAAGTTTCTGACCAGAATACAACTTTGTGAAGGTAGTACCTTCATAGAGTTTCCAAATGGGATGAAACTTTTCCATCTTCTAAAGTATCTCAAATCTTTAGCCTCCACCTAAATTCAGTTCATTTCATTGAACTATGTGAGCATAGGTGCAATTCTTCAGTTTGTGAAGCAAGTGCATTTTATCTTGCTCCATTATGGCTGAAAATATTCCCGGGCTTTCTCCTATCTATATGATCCATGCCAAAAATATTTTGGCTCATTTCAGTTAGCCATTTGTCGTGAGGGATTTTCTGAATTTTCTGCTTAGAAATAATAGCTGTGAAAGAAATACCATTTTGGCAAGCCATTTGGTATGAAATTTATACAGCATCAGGGCATGTTCAAATCATCAAGCTTTTCCAAGTTTTAGCTCAATCCATCTCTCCTAGTGAGTGCTTTTTCATGATTCAGTTTCTGGGTCAGATTTGGTAGTTGTACAGCAACTATGGTAAATAGTTGTCCAAATTACCTCATAATCTCTAGGACCGTAGTCCTTGCTACCCTCAGCCTCACATACATCAAATTTACCTTTTACCCTCTCCGATTTACTTTCTAGAGTGTAGCCAAGTTTGCAACAGCAAACTTGTGAAGCTTGGTTTACTCAGCTCCATTTGTCTCTGCCCTATCCTTTACTGTAGTAACAATCTATCTTCGACGGACTACGCGGTAGACATGAGCTGGCATCAGTGAAAACTCTGGAGCGCGCCTTGTCCTTTGTGACCACGGGTGTACCCAGCCCAAAACGGTGGTCTAGCCACTGTTCGCATCGGCATCGCTGCTCCGATCGGCTCTGCCTCGCCATTAATGCCCAACAGTTACCCCTCGCCGTCCTCTTCCCGCTGGACCGCTTGCCCCCTCTATTTTCTTCTCCAGCGAGCCGTACCAACGACCGAACAGTGAGCGCTCCTGTGCACCTTCGCCTTCCTCCTCTGTTTTCTTACTCCCCAAGCCTCCTTGGCCTTGTGTTGCTCCGTGAGCCTATGCCGCTTGGCTGCTTCCTCCTCGTCGCCTTCCCGCCGCTTCCCGTGAGCCTTGGCCACGCTTGCCGACACTGCACCGTTGCCGACGCACGGACACGTCGCCTGTCACGTGCCACCTCCTCCCCTCCTCATCGAGCCCTCCCCATGGCTATTTAAACACGCCCCTGGCTCCCTCACAGTCCAGAACCCCTTCCCAACCCCCGCAGCTCCTCCTCGAAGCCTTGGTGCTCCCCTGTCCCCTCCAATGGCCGAACCGTCGCCGCTGATCCCCCACGGCCGTTTCTTCCCTGTGGCCTTTCCCCTCCATTCCCTGGCGCCCTCAATCCTCCCCTGGATCTTGCATAGCCACCGCCGCCCTTTGTTTGCTCCGGGAAGCCCTGCCGGCGCGCCTTCCCCGTTGAAGGTTTCGGCCGCCGTAGGCTTCCCCTGGTCCAGGCGCTGCAGCCCTTACCGAGCGGCCCCGCGGCTACTCGTGGGTGCGGCGTTGAGTGGCGGAGCCCCTCCGCTCGTCGGTCGGCCCTGGGGAGCAGTGAGACGATGGCTAGGCCGGCGTCCGACTCCCTCTATTGCCGGCGTCGGGAGCAAGAAGAAGACAGGAGGAGGCGTTGACCTGGCCAGGAGGGCCCGCGCCTTTTCCCCGACCCCACTTGGCAGCGACCCAGGTGCCCGGCCCCGCTGCTGCTGTGTTGACCCGATCCTGCCAGCATGGATAAGTGGCGGCGCCCCCACCGCGAAACCACTTTCCCCACGGGAAAGCGTACTCCTGGGAAGTGCGCTTTCAATCGCCGAAAACATACTCTTCCTATTCTTCGATGGGGACTACGTTTTCCTCTCTAGAAAATGTATTCTCAGAACAGACATGTTCCGTTTAAACTACCAGGGACCTGTTTGTAGAAGTATTTTTACAGACTAGTTGTTAGGACCCCGATCCTAAGTCACACCGATCTAGCATGTAACACATCATATCAATTTGCGGCCTGACACACGATATTCCCACGGGTGCCACCTTACCTGGCCCGGGACCGTTTGCGCCTTTTGGCTCACGTATATGATAGTGTCGCTAGCATCCATCTGACAGAGAACCCGGGCCATCATGACTAGGCTGACAGGACTCCGGGAACCCGGGCTATAGCAGGCTAGCAGGACTCCGAAAGTCACCGTGTGACATTTCCCCGAAGGGACAGACACAGGAACGAAGTGGATCACATGCCAGCCAGTCTAAGTGTTCCGGTGCAGTGGTAACTAGGCTAGCAGGACTCCGGTAAACCGGGTTGTAGCAGACTACCAAGGCTCAGTGGAAGCACTAGACTACATTTCCCCATAAGAGAGGCTACCAAGGATAAACAACTAGGTTGTCGGATCCCACACATACCAACCA
The DNA here is from genome assembly GCF_003073215.2 of Triticum urartu. Classification (NCBI taxonomy): domain Eukaryota; kingdom Viridiplantae; phylum Streptophyta; class Magnoliopsida; order Poales; family Poaceae; genus Triticum; species Triticum urartu. Next base: position 394,523,936 of record NC_053028.1, read on the forward strand.
TTTCAATCATACACACAATATGCCCGATATGTGTAAATACAACATGGCATCACAACAAAACTCTACAACTCAAAGTATTTATTCGTTAGACTTCGAAGAGCCAGATATTACAAACATGGGTCTGATGACCCAGCATTCAAGTCATACAAGCAACAAGCACATGCGGAATATTATCTTGTCTGAGTACATACAACTACAAATGAAAAAGGCTAAGCGGCCTGACTGTCTACAAGACCCTGCCAAGGGCACAAGATCGTAGCTGAGGTAACAAGCTAAACGTCGAAGTCCATGCAGAACTAATAGTGAGAATGACGTCTCTCTGCAAAACATTAATTAAGCAAACGTGAGTACAAATGTATCCAGCAAGACTTACATCAGAACTAGCTACATATGCATCAGTATCAACAAAGGGGGTGGAGTTTAACTGCAGCAAGCCAGCTTTGACTCAGTGGCTATCCTGAACTACGACTGCAAGTAACTCTTTTGAGGTGGCGCACACGAGTCGACATATTAACCAATCAATACACCACAATGGATCCGATCCCGTCACCCTACGAGAAGGCCATCCATAGCACTCACGCTTATCTTGCGCATTTTAGAGTATCCACTTTCACTTTTCTATGAACTGTACAGGCAACCCAGAAGTCCTTTATCGCGGACATGGCTATTCGAATAGATGATGTTAACCCTGCAGGGGTGTACTTCTTCACACACGCTCTCGCCACTTACCACCATGTACACATCGTGTATCTCGGCAACCTTCAAGCGGAAGCCTGGCGAGGGAGTCGGCCACGACCTGACTAACCACACAAGTCTCTAGTCCAGGTTTATCGCCTATTCGGGTTCCATCCATGAGGAGATCCGGCCGGGGTTTCGCTCATAGCCCCAAATGATGTGTACAGGGTTCCGCATACACCAAACGGGCGCCCGGCATACCCGGCCACGGTGTATCTACCGCATCATAGCCCACCCCTAGGGTCAGCGCTACACACGGCCTCCAACACATATCCTACAAACACCAGAAAATAGTTGCAACTCCTGGACAAAGATCAACGCGATTAATAAGTCGAGAGGGGCACTTAAGCATTCCAATGCGTGGTAGTAACTGTTCATGGATCGTAAACACAGAACTCAGTTCCTGAGGACGGCTGCAATGAGACAACCCACCATGTACTCCTACATGGCCTCTCACCGCTACCTTTACCAAATCATGTTCACACACTTAGCTCTCAACAGTAGGACATGTTCACCACATTCCAATTCATCCCCGATGAATCAGACCTGACTCAACTCTAAGCAGTAGTAGGCATGACAACAAGCATGAGTGAGTAGGCACATCAGGGCTCAAACAATTCCTACTCATGCTAGTGGGTTCCATCTATTTACTGTGGCAATGATAGGTCATGCAGAGGAAAGGGGTTCAGCTACCGCAGCATGTAACAGTTGAAATGTTGTTGTCCTAATGCAGTAAAAGAGAGCAGGAGCGAGAGAGTGGGATTGTATCGGAATGACCAATGGGGTTTTGCTTGCCTGGCACTTCTGAAGATAATATAGTTCTTCATCGGTGTCATCGATCTCATCATCGGAACCACGTCTATCAAGAGGGGACAAACACCGGCAACAGATAAGGAGAGCACAATCAATGCAATGCAACAATATGATGTATGATCATGACATGGCAACATGCTGGTGTTTGGGCTAATGCAACAGAAAGTCATTTTAATTGAAGTGGAATTCAAAACTACATCAAATTCCAACTCCAAACCTATTATGAAACTTGCCCTAATCATGTTTCATCCTAAGAAGTGAGGTTAACTTTCTCAAACATGCATGAACATGGCATAAACAGATTCTTTGTATTTTTTTGATCATTTTTCATATATAAATTATTTCATTTGGAGTTATGGTTGATTTTCTATGATTTTTAGAAGTTTGGGATATCTTATAAAATAAATAAATCATTTATTATTTATTTTAAATCCTAGAAAATATTTACTGCATCAGCATGATGTACCAGTAACGTCATAGGTCAACGGGCTGGCCTAGGTCAAACCAGACCAGTAGGGCCCACTGGTCAGTGATACATAGTCACCAACAGAGGCTGACACGTGGGACCGGGTCAATGCTGACGTGAGCAAGTCAAACTGACCAGTGGGGCCACGACATTAGCTTAATCTAAGTATGGAGATAAACCTGTGATTAATTAAGGGCGCGGGGCCCATTTGTCAGTGACCTAAGACTATTAGGCTAGCGCCTAATCTGCAGTTAGGCCGGTGTTTAACCAGTGTTAACTCGTCGGCGAGGTGCCGCGGCGGCAGGGTGGCTCGGGAATCGCCCACAGGGCATGGCTTGCGACGCGGTTCAGTCCTACGGCGAGCTGGGGCTGATGCGCATCCTGCGGTGGCAGTGAGAGGACGCGAGGTGGTCTGTAGCGGCGGCAGCGACGAGTTGGGAAGCGGCCGGAGCTCGGGTGTCGACGGAATCGACGACACGGCATGCGGGAGGACTAGAGGTTTGCACCTATGTGTTCTACGAGAGCTCACGAACCCAACAGAGGCACGCACGGGACCATTTGGTCACCGGAGCACCGTTGGCAGCGAGCTCGTCCGGCGGCGGCATACGGGACTCGCGGTCATCGGCGTTGCAGCGAGAAATTGACCATGGGGAGAGGGGGGAGATGATGGCGGGGCTCACAGGGAGTTGGATGGGCGGCTCGTTTGGCTCGGGGAAGTGTCGAAGCGAGCGGCAGTGAAGGGGATCTCCGGCGACCTGAGGAGGAAGAAGGGGTCGGGGACATCGTCGTGAAGCTCCTGTCGGCTCCTAGCTTGGTGCAGAGGACGCGGGGGTCAAGGCGGAGCTTGTGGCATATCCGGATGGGTTGGGAAGGCCGGTGGTAGCGGCGAATGGCGACGGTGGCAGCGGCTCCGTTAGGTGGTGAGAGAGAGAGGTCTAGGGGAGAGGATGAGTATGAGGGAGAGCGAGAGAGCGTCAAGGGGGTCACGTGGCATCCTCAGGGCGATGGAGAGACAGGCAGGGAGGCAGGAGGTGGCCAGTGCGCAACGAGCACGCGCCCCTGCCTTCTAGCGCGAGGTAGGGGGTGACTGGCGCTGGCCAGTCGGCCGGGCCGGCACAGTGCCAGGCCAGCAGTGGCCCAGGTAGGCGTTCTCTCTCTCTTTTCTAAATTGTTTGGGGCCGGGTCAATGCTGACGTGGGCAAGTCAAACTGACTGGTGGGGCCACGACATTAACTTAATCTAAGTAGGGAGATAAACCTGTGATTAATTAAGGGCGCACGGCCCATTTGTCCGTGAACTAAGACTATTAGGTTAGCGCCTAATCTGCAGTTAGGCCGGTGTTTAACCGGGGTTAACTCGCCGGCGAGGTGCCGCGGCGGCGGGGTGGCTCGGGAATCGCCCACAGGGCATGGCTTGCGACGCGGTTGGATCCTACGGCGAGCTGGGGCTTGTGCGCATCCAGCGGTGGCAGCGAGAAGACGTGAGGTGGTTTGTAGCGGCGGCGGCGCCGAGTTGGGTGGCGGCCGGAGCTCGGGTGTTGATGGAATCGACAACACGGCGCGCGGGAGGACTAGTGGTTTGCACCTACGTGTTCTACAAGAGCTCACGAACCCAACGGAGGCACACACGTGACCATTTGGTCAACGGAGCCTCGTCGGCGACGAGCTCATGCGGCGGCGGCAGATGGGACTCACGGTCATCGGTGTTGCAGCGAGAAATCGACCATGGGGAGAGGGGGGAGATGACGGCGGAGCTCACAGGGAGTTTGATGGGTTGCTCGTTTGGCTCGGGGAAGCGTCGGAGCGAGCGGGCGACGAAGGGGATCTCCGGCGACCCGAGGAGGAAGAAGAGGTTGGGGACGTCGTCACGGAGCTCCTGATGGCTCCTAGCTTGGTGCAGAGGACGCGGGGGTCGAGGCGGAGCTCGTGGCATATCCAGATGGGCATGGGAAGGTCGGTGGTAGCGACGAACGGCGACGGTGGCGGCGGCTCTGTTCGGTGGTGAGAGAGAGAGGTCCAAGGGAGAGGATGAGGATGAGGGAGAGCGAGAGAGCCTCAAAGGGTTCGCGTGGCATCCTTAGGGCGACGAAGAGACAAGCAGGGAGGCAGGAGGTGGCCGGCGCGTGGCCGGCGCGTGACGAGCATGCGCCCATACCTTCTGGCGCGAGGTAGGGGGTGACTGGCGCTGGCCAGTCGGCTGGGCCGGCACAGTGCCAGGCCAGCAGTGGCCCAAGTAGGCCTTCTCTCTCTCTTTTCTAAATTGTTTATGTTTCCTATTTTCTTTAACTCTGTTTTGATTTGATTTTCAACCCAAATCATTTTCTGAGCTTCTGTAATTGTTGTATGGAGTAGTGACATTAATCATATAAAGCCCCACAACAATTTCTAGAATTATTGGATCATATTTGAAATATATCAAATATAAATCCAATGCAAATAATTATTGAATTAATTCCAAATGCCCAAAATAAATATTTATGAGGTCCTGAAAATATCGGTTTGAATTTTAGCTCTAGCCAATATTTTTAGAGAGAAACATGAACATTTTATTGGACCTATTTGAAGTAATTTTTATCTTGGTCATTTTCAGAAATGATTTCTGAGGCTTCCACATGTCCCCATTTCAAATTCATTGAAATTTAAACATGATGCACACATGACTAGCTAGTCTAGGTCATACCAGAACTAGGGATGTGACACTAGTCCCTGAGCTTTAAACGTCCGTATCTTTCTACCCGTAACTCCGAATGAGGAGATTCCAACGCTCAGTTTCTCTGTTCGTCGAGCCATTTTCAATGGGACCATTTTCTTGATGTTTGCACATTCTGAAAATGACCATTTTTCCCTTGCCCGTAAACAGGCCCCTCCGAGAGAGAATTGTTTCCGACAAATCTTTCTGCGATCTTTCACACTTCTTCCCGGAGTATTTGTCGACCCCCAGGCAAGCCAACCTCTTATCATGAGCCCCGAACTTGCATGTTGACTTTGCTTGCACCTTGTGTGTGTGTAGTTGCAGTTGTTTCCTTTCGCTTTCGTTTGCAGTCATTCCGTTATGCTTATCTTGCATGCTTGTGTTTTCAAGATATCTTTTGCCATGCTAATTAGAATGTTGTTATTGTTAATGCCATGCCACTACTCTACTTTATTTTGATGTCATTGTTATAAAATGCCATGCTGATTGTAAGGCACCGTTGATATGCTAGTACTTGGTAGTGTCATGTTCTTTGTGCTATAGTTGTTCACTAGAAAAGCTTGGTATTATGTTCAAGCATTTGTATGATGCATGCTCATTGTTGCATTCATGTTAAATATGTTCATGATGATGGAGAAGATAATAAAAATGACTTAAAGATAACAACCTCCTCTGTCATCGATGGGATTGAGTCATAGTGCCACCAAATCAAACTTTTTCAGTGCAGCCACATTTGCCTTTATGGGAAGGCCTTAATGCGATCTATTGTCATGCCTCTCACCAGTGCCTCCAAAGAGGGAAGGCTATGGGCACGCGCTACGCTGATCAGGTAGGCGGACATAAGCCTTATGTACCCGTTGTTGTTGTTATGGTACCGGGTCCCCGTTTGGGACCGTTTATGTTTTGGCCACGACGGTGGTCGTTGTGTCTTTGGTAGACACAGGGCGACCCAGGACTAGCCCAGTGGGGAGTGAGTCGGAGTGTCCGGGACAGTGTCATGGCAGTAGGTCGGTTTCGTCGGAATGTCATTGGTCCACCCAAATGGGATGATGAGGCAATGAGTTCTGTGGTGTGCGTACAGTGCGCTACCTCTGCAGAGTGTTTCTAAAGTCTATCAATATCAAAATAGTTCGTAGTAGGTCACACTATTGGGTCTTGGTCGAAATGGAGGATAAACCTGAAATAATTAAATAAATTAATGTGATAACAAGAATGTGATGATTTGGACTATGAGATAGTCGTGAGAAGTCATGGCGATGTTTTGATATGATCACGAGACGAGGTCTCGGATAGTGTTGGAGACCAAGTGTTGGTCATGGTTGTGATCGTCGGAAAGATCACCGTTTGAGACCAATTGTTGGCCGTGGTTGTGATCGCCGGAAAGATCACCGTTTGGTTGCGAGGCAACTCATTGGTAAGAGAGTACGAGGGACTCAGTGCACAAGTTTGATTGCATTGCATGAGTAATATGTTGTCATTTGCATTTAAAGAACCATGGCAGAACAGAAGATGGCCGCATAAAGTTAACATGTTATGTCTGCATTGAATATGATCGGTAGTTTATTTTCAGCATAGTTTCATGATGCCATGCCATGCTTGGATGGATTATGCCATGATTGAGATGATATTCTATGTTTTGCTATTGCCATGTTAGAAGCATGTTTGGATACGCCATGTTATTGCCATGATAGTAGATGATATGAGGTTCAAGCTTAGTTGATCTTTATCATGCCATGGTTAGTAATTTATATGAGATAGGTTGTTGAATGCACTTGGTTCTTACCTTGTCTTCTGCTTGTTTGGATGCTATATATTTGGTTGTCTTGCAAGTACATTCAATGTACTGACCAGGCGTGTCATGCCAGTTTTGTAGGTCATACCCGAAGTGTTCGCTTGACCCGTCGTGCTAGGCCGTAACCTTGCCAGTCCTATGAGTTCTGGAGCCCAGCCAGAGTTGTTATGCTGCCAAACCAAGACTTCCGCCGCCTTTTAAATAGATTTCTGCTGCCATTAAAATATCCTTAGAGCTATGCCAGATAATTGTATTCATCAACGATGTAATCTTCTATACATGTATTTGCTGAATATTCTTGTACCTGGAATGCTGTATTATGGACCTGTCATGCGTCAGGTGTTATCCTGGGCTGACGTGCGAAGGCCCCCCTGCTCCATGTGGAATGGGGCGCCACAGGACATGGTATCAGAGCAGCCAGGCTGGCATAGGTTATCCTAGTATTAGATCACCGCTCCCATTAAACCGTAATGACCCTAAGGGATTTGACTCATCCCTGGCATCCGGCATGGCCATTGTTAATCCAAAGGTGGCGCAGTCGAAACCGACACGTCCTCACCCCGTTGTCCCTGCCTAGTTGTCCGTGGAACAAATAGCAACCATATCCTTTCTGGTCGGCTGCACCACTTACCCTTCGCCATTAAGGGAAAGGGGCCACACCATGCGGGCATGTCCCGCATAGCTGCCTATAAAAGCCTCCTTTCCGCTAGCCGTATCGCTCACTCCTCATTCAGCCATGTCCCTACAGAGAAGCCTAGCTAGTAACACTCTAGCCATGGCTAGCACCCTCAAATTTACCAAGTTTCACACCCGCACAAGTGTCGTCAACCATACTGGCTTTCCACCCCTTCTTGCTGAAATGCTCGCCAAAGCCTTTGTCTATAATGCTAGCCCCGATTACCTGGTGTTCCAGTCGACACACGTTCCTCACCTTCATTGCTTCGATGTAAGAGTGCACATTGGCCCAGGTCCCACAGCAGATGGCCAGCCGTTGGTTTTTCAGGGTAGAGCCATGCCTACCACTGATTTGGACATTCAGGTCGCTGAGCCTATCCTATACCTCCGAACCAAGTTCCCGCAAGTGGCAGATCGGAGGGAGTTCTGCTTCTTCCCCGTGGTGACAGAGTCAGGAATTCAGCCTTCTCCCACTATCCAAGGAGATGACCCTGCAATCGCTCGCCTGGTGCAATATATCACTGCCCAAGGGATGATGATTTCAAAGATGCTTGCCGAATTCAGAACCTTGGACAACGATGCGGTACGAGTTGTCAATGAAGCTTATCGTGAGGCTCGTAAATTGGCATCTCAAGCTATTCACCCAACGCCACCTGAGCCAGTGCTACCCTCTCAGCCTGTGTTGTGGCCTCGGCTAAACATCATCACCCTTGACAAGACTCTTTTCTAGATCCACCAGCAACATATGCTTGGATCAATTTCAGCCACACCCCCAGTAGCCGAACCCCAACCCATAGTGATCTTGGATGATGAGGATGGAGATTGGCTCAGTCTTCGTCCTCTTGGAGAACCCCAGCAAGGCAAGTCCTCTGCGTGACCTCGGTCACGCAGCAAGATGATCAGTCTGTCGTTCATCCCTGATATGAGGATAGAACCATCTATCCCAGAGTGAGTAGTTTCGTTTAGCGCGTAGTGCGTTCATGCTTTGTTGTATGCTTGCACTATTGTAACTCGTATGATGTGTTTTATGTATGCTTTCTTGCTTTTGATTTTTGTGTTTGTTTTTGTTTGTCTCTCGGTCAAACAGAAATGTTTGTCGGGGTTGGCAATGGGTGCTAACAGGATTTTAATCAATAGAGCACATACACTAAAAACAACATTGGCTCGTCCTGAGTCTTTAATAAAATGCGAGCTAGTGTAGGTATATATATATACCAGGATTATATATACCCACTAGCATTAAAACACCTTAGAATGATTTGTCTGCTATGTTTTTCATTGCATGTTTATTGCCTCTGTCTGTTTGCTAGTTTAGATTATTCTGCATACTACATGCATACCTGGTTCGCCCACGAGTACCTTCGGGCAGTACTCGGGGAAATACAAAATCACATGTTCCTTTCTATCTGTGCATACCCCGTGTGCTGGATTTTCAAATTCAGAACCTCGTAGAGGCATTTTCGTCTGGCAAATTCCTCGTCTCTAATTCTTTCTCCTGATTTCATTTCTGGGGTAACACTACCAACTTTATTTCCCTTGATCCAGTACATCTACCCCGATACAGATTTCAACTCCGATTCTACCTCGACACCTACTTTTTCGTGGAGCCATCCGCAAAAAATTTCCCATACCCCAGTGTGATTACTCATATAAATAGAACAACCATTATTCTCTAATTTAAATGAATAACCGTCTCGCATCAAACAAGATCTAGATATAATGTTCATGCTCAACGCTGGCACCAAATAACAATTATTTAGGTCTAAAACTAATCCCGAAGGTAGATGTAGAGGTAGTGTGCCGACGACGATCACATCGACTTTGGAACCATTTCCCACACGCATCGTCACCTCATCCTTAGCCAATCTTCGCTTAATCCGTAGCCCCTGATTCGAGTTGCAAATATTAGCAACAGAACCAGCATCAAATACACAGGCGCTACTGTGAGCATTAGTAAGGTACACATCGATAACATGTATATCAAATATACCTTTCACTTTGCCATCCTTCTTCTCCGCCAAATACTTAGGGCAGTTCCACTTCCAGTGACCAGTCCCTTTGCAGTAGAAGCACTCAGTTTCAGGCTTAGGTCTAGACTTGGGTTTCTTCACTTGAGCAGCAACTGGCTTGTTGTTCTTCTTGAAGTTCCCATTCTTCCCTTTACCATTTTTCTTGAAACTAGTGGTCTTGTTGACCATCAACACCTGATGCTCCTTCTTGATTTCTACCCCCACAACCTTTAGCATTGCGAAGAGCTCGGGAATAGTCTTATCCATCCCTTTCATATTATAGTTCATCATGAAGCTCTTGTAGCTTGGTGGCAGTGATTGAAGAACTCTGTCAATGACACTATCATCAGGAAGATTAACTCCCAGCCGAGTCAAGTGGTTGTGGTACCCAGACATTCTGAGTATATGTTCACTGACAGAACTATTCTCCTCCATTTTGCAGCTGTAGAACTTATTGGGACTTCATATCTCTCAACTCGGGCATTTGCTTGAAATATTAACTTCAACTCCTGGAACATCTCATATGCTCCATGACGTTCAAAACGTCGTTGAAGTCCCGATTCTAAGCCGTAAAGCATGGCACACTGAACTATCGAGTAGTCATCAGCTTTGCTCTGCCAGGTGTTCACAACATCTGGCGTTGCTCCTGCAGCAGGTTTGTCACCTAGCGGTGCTTCCGGGATGTAATTCTTCTATGCAGCAATGAGGATAATCCTCAAGTTATGGACCCAGTCCATGTAGTTGCTACCATCATCTTTCAACTTAGCTTTCTCTAGGAACGCATTAAAATTCAACGGAACAACAGCACGGGCCATCTATCTACAACAACATAGACATCCAAAATACTATCACATACTAAGTTCATGATAAATTAAAGTTCAATTGATCAAATTACTTAAGAACTCCCACTTAGATAGACATCTCTCTAATCATCTAAGTGATCACGTGATCCATATCAACTAAACCATGTCCGATTATCACGTGAGATGGAGTAGTTTTCAATGGTGAACATCACTATGTTGATCATATCCACTATATGATTCACGCTCGACCTTTCGGTCTCAGTGTTTCGAGGCCATATCTGCATATGCTAGGCTCGTCAAGTTTAACCCGAGTATCTGCGTGTGCAAAACTAGCTTGCACCCATTGTATGTGAACGTAGAGCTTATCACACCCGATCATCACGTGGTCTCTTGGCATGATGAACTGTAGCAACGGTGCATACTCAGGGAGAACACTTGTACCTTGAAATTTAGTGAGAGATCATCTTATAATGCTACCGCTGAACTAAGCAAAATAAGATGCATAAAGGATAAACATCACATGCAATCAATATAAGTGACATGATATGGCCATCATCATCTTGTGCCTTTGATCTCCATCTCCAAAGCATCGTCATGATCACCATCGTCATCGGCTTGACACCTTGATCTCCATCGAAGCATCGTTGTCGTCTTGCCAACTATTGTTTCTACGACTATCGCTACCGCTTAGTGATAAAGTAGAGCAATTACATGGCGATTTGCATTTCATACAATAAAGCGACAACCATATGAATCCCCCTCTCCGGAGCCACGAACGGACTCCAGATCAGCCCTCCCGAAAGGTTTTAGGGCTTGGCGGCGGCTCCGTATCATAAAACGTGATGATTTCTTCTCTCCTATTTTTTTTCTCCTCGAAAGCAGTTATATAGAGTTGGAGTTGGAGTCGGGAGTTCTCCAGGGGGGCCACGAGGTAGGGGGCGCACCCTAGTGGGGGCGGGGCCCCCCACCCTCGTGGCAAGGGTGTGGGCCCCCTGGTCTTCATCTTTGGCGAGGATTTTTTATTATTTATTGTAAGATATTCCGTGGAGTTTCAGGTCATTCCGAGAACTTTTGTTTTCTGCACATAAAACAACATCATGGCAATTCTGCTGAAAACAGCGTCAGTGCGGGTTAGTTCCATTCAAATCATACAAGTTAGAGTCCAAAACAAGGGCAAAAGTGTTTGGAAAAGTAGATACGATGGAGACGTATCAACTCCCCCAAGCTTAAACTCTTGCTTGTCCTCAAGCAATTCAGTTGAAAAACTGAAAGAAATAAAGAAAAACTTATACAAACTCTGTTTTCTCTTGTTGTTATAAATATGTCAAGCTAGCATTCAGGTTTTCAGCAAAGATTATAACTAACCATATTTGCAATAATTCTCAGGTCTCATGATTACCCATATCAATATCATAATCAACTAGCAAGCCATAATAATAAATCTCGGATGACAACACTTTCTCAAAACAATCATAATATGATATAACAAGATGGTATCTCGCTAGCCCTTTTTGAGACCACAAAACATAAATGCAGAGCACCTTTAAAGATCAAGGACTGACTAGACATTGTAATTCATGGTAAAAGAGATCCAATCATAGTCACACCCAATGTAAACTAACAATAATGAATGCAAATGACAACGGTGCTCTCCAACTGGTGCTTTTTAATAAGAGGGTGATGACTCAACATAAAAGTAAATAGATAGGCCCTTCGCAGAGGGAAGTAGGGATTTGTAGAGGTGCTGTTTTGAAATAGAGGTGAATAATATTTTGAGCGGTATACTTTCATTGTCAGCATAACAACCAAGATATGGCGATATCTTCCATGCTACACACATTATAGGCGGTTCCCAAACAGAATGGTAAAGTTTATACTCCCCCTCCACCAACAAACATCAATCCATGGCTTGCTCGAAACAACGAGTGCCTCCAACATACATCAGGTCCTAGGGGGAGTTTTGTTTTGCAATTATTTTTGATTTAGTTTGCATAAATCATGGGACTGGGCATCCCGGTGACCAGCCATTTTCTCGTGAGTGAGGAGCGGAGTCCACTCCTCTTGAGAATAACCCGCCTAACATGGAAGATACAGGCAGCCCTAGTTGATACATGAGCTATTCAAGCATACAAAACAGGATGATTATTTGAAGGTTTAGAGTTTGGCACATACAAATTTACTTGGAACGGCAGGTAGATACCGCATATAGGAAGGTATAGTGGACTCATCTGGAATAACTTTGGGGTTTAAGGGGTTGGATGCACAAGCAGTATTCCCGCTTAGTACAGGTAAAGGCTAGCAAAAGACTGGGAAGCGACCAACTAGAGAGCGACAACAGCCATGTACATGCATTAAAATTAATAAACATTGGATGCAAGCATGAGTAGGATATAATCCACCATGAACATAAATATCGTGAAGGCTATGTTGATTTGTTTCAACTACATGCGTGAACATGTGCCAAGTCAAGTCACTTAAATCATTCAGAGGAGGATACCACCCTATCATACCACATCATAACCATTTTAATAGCATGTTGGCACGCAAGGTAAACCATTATAACTCATAGCTAATCAAGCATGGCACACGCAACTATGATCTCTAATTGTCATTGCAAACATGTTTATTCATAACAAGCTGAATCAAGAACGATGAACTCATCATATTTACAAAAACAAAAGAGGTCGAGTTCGTACCAGCTTTTCTCATCTCAGTCAGTCCATCATATATCATCATAATTGCCTTTCACTTGCACGAGCGAACGATGTGAATAATAATAAGAGTGCACGTGCATTGGACTAAGCTGGAATCTGCGAGCATTCAATAAACAGGAGAAGACAACGCAATATGGGCTCTTGGTTAAATCAACAATAAAGCATATAACAGCCACTTCAAAAAATTAATCATGGTCTTCTCCTACTGACCCCCAAAGAAAAGAAATAAAACTATTTACACGGGAAAGCTCCCAACAAGCAAAAGAAGAACAGGAAATATTTTTGGGTTTTCTTTTTAATTACTACTACAAGCATGGAAAGTAAATTAATTAAAAGCTACAACTATTTTTTTTGGTTTTTTCTTAAGGTTTATTAAACACACAAGAAGAAAGCATAAAAGGAAATAAACTAGCATGGATGATACAATGAAAAAGTATGAGCACCGACATCTAGCAATGAGTGTGTGTGAACATAAATGTAACGTCGGTGAGAAATACGTACTCCCCCAAGCTTAGGCTTTTAGCCTAAGTTGGTCTATGACCACGGCTGGCCTGGCTGATATCCATAATAATAGTTGTTGGGGTCGTACTGTGATGCAGTGGCTATCGCCTCCTGAGCTGCAGTGTGGCGACGAGCGGCCTCCGCTCTTCTCTCGTACTCATCTGCCTCCTCTCTGGTAATAGTATATCCTCCTCTTGCCTGATAATCAAAGAAAGAAGGAGCAGGGAGAGTAATATGGACAGCACGGCGTCTGTCAAAGATTAGTCGGTACTGGAGAGGCGATTCGTTCCTCTCGACAAAATGGTGAGAAACCATAGAATCAAAATCTAAATAAGCAGGAGGCAACTCCATGTCTCCTTCACGAACGTCTATCTCAACGAATTTAGCTAAGCGGGTTGCATAAATTCCTCCAAGAAATCTCCATTATATCTATTATGATGCAACCTACGAGCTACAATGGCTCCCATATGATAAGATTGGTCTCCTGACATAGCACCCCTAAGAATGCTAAGGTCAGGGACACACATGTGACATGCTTCATCCTTAGAATTTATGCACCTACATATGAAGAGAGCAAAATAATGTATAGCAGGAAAGTGAATGCTCCCTATGGTAGCTTGCGTTATATCTCTGGATTCCCCTACAGTTATACTAGCAAGAAAGTTTCTAAATTCAGATTTAGGGGGATCCCTAACACTACCCCATTGTGGAAGTTTGCAAGAAAAAGTGAAATCCTCTAAGTCCATGGTATAAGATTTGTCATAAAGATCAAACATGACTGAAGGAGAATTACGCGAAGATGAATACTCAAACCTCCTCACAAAAGAGCTTGTGAGATCATGATACTGGGGGCATTTGTCTGCCTCAAAGTCCTCAAGACTGGCATTACGCACATATGCGTTAAATTCTTCTTTAATTCCTACTCGATCCATAAAAATTTCAGAAGGCCACTCACAAGGACGCACTGGAGCATCTCTTGGTGGCTCTTCGTCAGCATCACGCATTGCAAGCCTGGGTCCTTTCTTCCTTGAAGAACCACCTTGGAACATTTTCCTAAGCATATTTCTTCCTCGGAAAAATTCTGAAATTTTTTAGTAACTTCAAAATAAAAGTAAACCAAACTCAATAATATTGATAGCAACCACTCCTACAAGTGCCTAGGGCCTATATCATGCATCAAAACTACTTCTGACCATATAAATTTGACATGCAAGCTCAAGAACAGGGTCACCTAAGCAGCAAAAATTTTCAATGAATAAAGCACTAGAATAAAAACTAATTGGACCAATGGAGGAGTCACATACCAAGGAACAATCTCCCCAAGCAATTTTGTGAGAGGTGCTTTGAGCAAGGAGATTGAAAATGGCAGCAAAGAGGGCTGGAACTTGTGCTTGAGTTGGTTTTTCGTGTTTCTGGGAGGAAGAAGAAGAGGATGGGTGCAGGAATAAGTGGAGGAGGGCCACCGTGGGCCCATGAGGCAGGGGGGCGTGCCCTAGGGGGGTGGGCGCACCCTCCACCCTCATGGCAAGGTGGTTGGCCCTCCTGGTGTGCTCTTTGTTCCATAAATCCTCAAATATTCTATAAAAAATCATATTTAATTTTCAGGGCATTTGGAGAACTTTTATTTTCGAGGTATTTTTATATTGCACGGATAATCAGATAACAGACAGAAAATTATTTATTTTTACTTTATTTAATATAAATAACAGAAAGTAAAAGTGGGATACAAAAGGTTGTGCTTCTAGTTTCATCCATCTCATGCTCGTCAAAAGGAATCCACTAACAAGGTTGATCAAGTCTTGTTAACAAACTCATTCCGATTAACATGAAACTGAAGAAATTTCGAATAACACTAGGTTACCTCAACGGGGATATGCACATCCCCAATAATAAGTATATCATATTTCTTCTTGACAGTAGGAAGAGGAAATTCAAAACCTCCAAATATAATCGATGGAATTTTTCTGATAGAATTGATACTATGAACTTGAGGTTGTTTCCTCGGAAAGTGTACCGTATGCTCATTACCATTAACATGAAAAGTGACATTGCCTTTGTTGCAATCAATAACAGCCCCTGCAGTATTAAGAAAAGGTCTTCCAAGAATAATAGACATACTATCGTCCTCAGGAATATCAAGAATAACAAAGTCCGTTAAAATAGTAACGTTTGCAACCACAACAGTCACATCCTCACAAATACCGACAGGTATAGCAGTTGATTTATCATCCATTTGCAAAGATATTTCAGTAGGTGTCAACTTATTCAAGTCAAGTCTACGATATAAAGAGAGAGAGGCATAACACTAACACCGGCTCCAAGATCACATAAAGCAGTCTTAACATAGTTTCTTTTAATGGAGCATGGTATAGTAGGTACTCCTGGATCTCCAAGTTTCTTTGGTATTCCACCCTTAAAAGTATAATTAGCAAGCATGGTGGAAATTTCAGCTTCTGGTATCTTTCTTTTATTTGTAAGAATATCTTTCATGTACTTAGCATAAGGATTCATTTTGAGCATATCAGTCAATCGCATACGCAAAAATATAGGTCTAATCATTTCAGCAAAGCACTCAAAATCCTCATCATCCTTTTTCTTGGATGGTTTGGGAGGAAAAGGCATGGGTTTCTGAACCCAAGGCTCTCTTTCTTTACCATGTTTCCTAGCAACAAAGTCTTTCTTATCATAACGTTGATTCTTTGATTGTGGATTATCAAGATCAACAGCAGGTTCAATTTCTACATCATTATCATTACTAGGTTGAGCATCATTATGAACATCATCATTAACATTTTCATTAGGTTCATGTTTATTGCCAGATTGTGTTTCAGCATCAGACATAGATATACTATTTGGATTATTCGGTGGTTCAGCAATAGGTTCACTAGAAGTTTGCACAGTTCTATCATTTTTCTTTTTCTTCCTTTTAGAAGAACTAGGTGCATCGATATTATTTCTCTGAGAATATTGCTCAATTCTCTTAGGGTGGCCTTTAGGATACAAAGGTTCCTGAGTCATTCTACCAGTTCTAGTAGCCACTTTAACAGCATAATCATTTTTCTTACTATTCATCTCATTGAGCAATTCTTTTTGAGCTTTAAGTACTTGTTCTACTTGAGTGGTAACCATAGAAGCATGTTTGCTAACAAGTTTAAGTTCACCTCTAATATTAGCCATATAGTCACCCAAGTATTTAATCATATCAGCATCTTGTTTTAATTGTCTACCAAAATAAGCATTGAAGTCTTCTTGCTTAAACATAAAATTATCAAACTCATCCAAACATTGACTAGCAATTTTAGCAGGAGGGATTTCAGCTTTATCATATCTATAGAGAGAATTTACCTTTACTACCTGTGTCGGGTTATCATGGTCTGGAGGTTCTTCAATAAATAAAGGATTAAGATCATATGTTTCTTCAATAGGCGGTAAATTAAGACCATGTATTTCTTCAATAGGAGGTAAATTCTTAACATCTTCAGCTTTAATACCTTTTTCTTCCATAGATTTCTTTGCCTCTTGCATATCTTTGGGACTGAGAAATAGAACACCTCTCTTCTTCGGGGTTGGTTTAGGAATAGGATCATTAATTGGAGCAGGAGCTAGCTCCGGAGCTGGCTCGGGAGGTGCCCAATTATTTTCATTTGTCAACATATTATTCAATAAGATTTCAGCTTCATCCGGTGTTCTTTCCCTGAAAAGAGAACCAGCACAACTATCCAGGTAATCTCTGGAAGCATCGGTTAGTCCATTATAAAAGATATCAAGTATTTCATTTTTCTTAAGAGGATGATCAGGCAAAGCATTAAGTAACTTGAGAAGCCTCCCCCAAGCTTGTGGGAGACTCTCTTCTTTAATTTGCACAAAGTTGTATATTTCCTTTAAAGCAGCTTGTTTCTTATGAGCAGGGAAATATTTAGCAGAGAAGTAATAAATCATATCATGGGGACTACGCACACAACCAGGATCAAGAGAATTAAACCATATCTTAGCATTACCCTTTAATGAGAACGGAAATATTTTGCGGATATAAAAGTAGCGGGATCTCTCATCATTAGTAAACAGGGTAGCTATATCATTTAATTTAGTAAGATGTGCCACAACAGTTTTAGATTCATGGCCATGAAAAGGATCAGATTCAACCAAAGTAATTATATCAGGATCAACAGAGAATTCATAATCCTTATCAGTAACACAGATAGGTGAAGTAGCAAAAGCAGGGTCACGTCTCATCCTAGCATTTAGAGATTGCTTATTCCATTTAGCTAATAACCTTTTGAGTTCATATCTATCTTTGCAAGATAAAATAGCTAAAGAAGCTTCTTGATCAAATAAATAACCCTCGGGAATAACAAGTGATTCTTCATCATCACTTTCATCATCATAATCAGATTCAATATTTTCAATCTCTCTAGCCCTAGCAAGTCGTTCCTCGAGAAAATCACTAAGTGGCATAGTAGTATCAGGCATAGAGGTAGTTTCATCATAAGTATCATGTATAGCAGAAGTAGCATCATCAATAACATGCGACATATCAGAACGAATAGCAGAAGCAGGTTTAGGTGTCGCAAGCTTACTCATAACAGAAGGTGAATCAAGTGCAGAGCTAGATGGCAGTTCCTTACCTCCCCTCGTAGTTGAGGGATAAATTATTGTCTTGGCGTCTTTCAAATTCTTCATAGTGTACAGCAGATATAAATCCCAAGTGACTCAAAGAATAGAGCTATGCTCCCCGGCAACGGCGCCAGAAATTAGTCTTGATAACCCACAAGTATAGGGGATCGCAACAGCTTTCGAGGGTAGAGTATTCAACCCAAATTTATTGATTCGACAGAAGGGGAGCCAAAGAATATTCTCAAGTATTAGCAGCTGAGTTGTCAATTCAACCACACCTGGAAACTTAGTATCCGCAGCAAAGTGTTTAGTAGCAAAGTAATATGATAGTGATGGTAACGGTAACAAAAGAGTAATGAAAGCAAAGTAATGTTTTTGGTATTTTGTAGTGATTGTAACAATAGCAACGGGAAAGTAAATAAGCGTAAACCAGTATATGGAAAGCTCGTAGGCATCGGATCAATGATGGATAATTATGCTGGATGTGGTTCATCATGTAACAGTCATAACATAGGGTGACACAGAACTAGCTCCAATTCGTCAATGTAATGTAGGCATGTATTCCGAATATAGTCATACGTGCTTATGGAAAAGAACTTGCATGACATCTTTTGTCCTACCCTCCCGTGGCAGCGGGGTCCTAATGGAAACTAAGGGATATTAAGGCCTCCTTTTAATAGAGAACCGAAACAAAGCATTAGCACATAGTAAATACATGAACTCCTCAAACTACGGTCATCACCGGTAAGTATCCCGATTATTGTCACTTCGGGGTTAACGGATCATAACACATAATAGGTGACTATAGACTTGCAAGATAGGATCAAGAACTCTCATATATTGATGAAAACATAATAGGTTCAGATCTGAAATCATGGCACTCGGGCCCTAGTGACAAGCATTAAGCATAGCAAAGTCATAGCAACATCAATCTCAGAACATAGTGGATACTAGGTATCAAACCCTAACAAAACTAACTCGATTACATGATAAATCTCATCCAACCCATCACCGTCCAGCAAGCCTGCGATGGAATTACTCACGCACAGCGGTGAGCATCATGAAATTGGTGATGGAGGATGGTTGATGATGACGACGGCGACGAATCCCCCTCTCCGGAGCCTCGAACGGACTCCAGATCAGCCCTCCCGAGAGGTTTTAGGGCTTGGCGGCGGCTCCGTATCGTAAAACGCGATGATTTCTTCTCTCCTATTTTCTTCTCCCTGAAAGCAGTTATATAGAGTTGGAGTTGGAGTCGGGAGGTCTCCAAGGGGCCCACGAGGTAGGGGGCGCGCCCTAGGGGGGGTGCGCCCCCACCCTCATGGCAAGGGTGTGGGCCCCTGGTCTTCATCTTTGGCGGGGATTTTTTATTATTTATTGTAAGATATTCCGTGGAGTTTCAAGTCATTCCGAGAACTTTTGTTTTCTTCACATAAAACAACATCATTGCAATTCTGCTGAAAACAGCGTCAGTCCCGGTTAGTTCCATTCAAATCATACAAGTTAGAGTCCAAAACAAGGGCAAAAGTGTTTGGAAAAGTAGATACGATGGAGACGTATCAGCCACTTCATCCAACAATACCGCTGAATCAAGAACCAACTAGTGACAACAAGCAATATCTATATACCCACGCCCACAACTCCTTTGTTTTCTACTCATGCATATAACATCTACGCATAAACCTGGCTCGGATGCCACTGTTGGGGAATGCAGTAATTTCAAAAAAAAATCCTACGCACACGCAAGATATATCTAGGTGATGCATAGCAACGAGAGGGGAGAGTGTTGTCTATGTACCCTTGTAGACCGTAAACGGAAGCGTTATGACAACGCGGTTGATGTAGTCGTACGTCGTCATGATCCGACCGATCCTAGTACCGAAAGTACGACACCTCCACGATCTGCGCATGTTCAGCTCGGTGACGTCCCACGAACTCTCAATCTAGCTGAGTGTTGAGGCAGAGCTTCGTCAGCACGACGGCGTGATGACGGTGATGATGATGCTACCGGCGCAGGGCTTCGCCTAAACACTACGACGATATGACAGAGGTGGATTATGGTGGAGGGGGAACCGCACATGGCTAAGACAATGGTCAACTTGTGTGTCTATGGGGTTCCCCCCTCCCCCATGCATAAAGGAGTGGAGGAGGGGGGAAGGCCGACCCTCTATGGCGCACCCTAGGGGAGTCCTACTCCCACCGGGAGTAGGATTCCCCCCTTCCAAGTAGTAGGAGTAGGAGAGAAGGAAGGGGAGGAGAGGGGAAAGGACAGAGGGGGCCCACCCAATTCGGATGGGGCTAGGGGGCGTGCCTCCTACCTTTTCCCTTCCTCTCCTCTATTCCACTAAGGCCCAATAAGGCCCATATACTCCCCGGGGGGCTCTGGTAACCTCCCAGTACTCCGAAAAATGCTCGAACTCATCCGGAACAATTCCGATGTCCAAACATAGGCTTCCAATATATTTATATTTATGTCTTGGCCATTTCGAGACTCCTCGTCATATCTGTGATCATATCCGGGACTCCGAACTACCTTCGGTACATCAAAACACATAAACTCATAATACCGATCGTCACCGAACGTTAAGCTTGCGGACCCTACGTGTTCGAGAACTATGTAGACATGACCGAGACTCATCTCCGGTCAATAACCAATAGAGGAACCTGGATGCTCATTTTGATTCCTACATATTCTACGAAGATCTTTATCAGTCAAACCACACAACAACATACGTTGTTCCCTTTCTCATCGGTATGTTACTTGCCCAAGATTTGATCATTGGTATCTCAATACCTAGTTCAATCTCGTTACCGGAAAGTCTCTTTACTCGTTCTGTAATGCATTATCCCACAACTAACTCATTAGTCACATTGCTTGCAAGGCTTGTAGTGATGTGCATTACCGAGAGGGCCCAGAGATACCTCTCTGATACTCGGAGTGAAAAATTCTAATCTCGATCTATGCCAACTCAACAAACACCATCGGAGACACCTGTAGAGCGTCTTTATGGTCACCCAGTTATGTTATGACGTTTGATAGCACACTAAGTGTTCCTCTGGTATTCGGGAGTTTCATGATCTCATAGTCATAGGAACATGTATAAGTTATGGAGAAAGCAATAGCAATAAACTAAACGATCATCATGCTAAGCTAACAGATGGGTCAAGTCAATCGCATCATTCTCTAATGATGTGATCCCATTAATCAAATGACAACTCATGTCTATGGCAGGAAACATAACCATCATTGATTCAACGAGCTAGTCAAGTAGTGGCATACTAGTGACACTCTGTTTGTCTATGTATTCACACATGTACTAAGTTTCCAGTTAATACAATTCTAGCATGAATAATAAACATTTATCATGACATAAGGAAATATAAATAACAACTTTATTATTGCCTCTAGGGCATATTTCCTTCAGTAACATGCATGAACATTTTGTTAGTTCAATCTATAGTCAAATTTGACATGAAATACAATGTGGACCAATATACCGCATGATTCTTTTCTCCTTCTTACGTCACCGACATGTGGGAGAGCCAGCACCCGGGTCGACGTGTCATGCACAAGATTAGAGTGGGGAACGAAAGGGGGCATCACCCCGGTTGTAGCGCCACAGTAATAATGACTATAATGAGCGGTCATATCACAAGACCCCATCTTTCCAGCAGTAATGAGATGTCAAATCACACAACCCTGCCTTTCTAGCAGTAAGTTGAATCCGCTAGTCCCTCACCTTCCTTGCCTCGCTGTCAAACCGGCTACGTGAAAACCGCCGTGCGTACTACCCGGGAAAAGCCCCGCCCTCAACTTTTAAATACTCCTAGTATAGTTTTGTATCAATGAATTGCACCATGGAGCAAAAAAACAAAAGAAAAAGGTGGTACATGTAAACAAATACAGTTCAAGCTCTAGCTAGCGATTCGTAATGTAATCCGTGCATGTGTTTATACGTATAGGTTACTTCAAAGTACTGAGTCCATTGATGCAATGTGGTCAAACTGTATCGTCGATACCTCAAAGCCAAAATAAGTCGAGCTTGTTTGTTCTATATGTACTAGTACTATATGTTTATTCACCCGTGGGGTTGCTCAATGAATGGAGGGCCAGGGAGCACAAGTGAACAGTATACTACTAGTAGGAGTAGTATAGTACAGTACAAAGTGCGACGTGTAGTTAGTCATGTTAAACATAGAATTTCCTTTCTTTAATGCCACGTACACAAATTGAAATGCTTGTTGTGGAGAGAAAAAGATAATTACTCCACTATATATATAGGCAGGAGCCTGAGCGCTAGCTTTACTAGAGTTGCTCTCTTCATTCTCTCATCCTCTCCAGATCTAAACAAGATAGCAGTAGCGACTCTCTCTCTCTGCTCACTGCTGGTCACAGATCCGGCCGGATCACTTCGGCTGGGGTGTGTAGGGGACTAGGTACATCGTTCACACAGTCATCAGCAGCTTGGGAGGAAACCCACAGCTGCCGACGGGTCCTGATCCTCTACCCGTGACGTTCTCTTCGACACAGCGCCGACTTGGGAGGTCCTCGGACCCATTCTTCCTCCCTGCCGTATTGTGGGCAGATCCGACCTCCCGCCACCCTCCTAGCCACATCCTGACGACCCTCAAGTAGAAGTTCCTTTGAAGCGGCCTTGCTCTACTGCCCTAGCACCCCACGAGGCTGCATGTGGATCTTTTTCTACTTCCATCAGCTCTTCCAAAGCCATCTAAATTTTTAGTATTATTAGAGGTAAAGCTACTTCATGCAGTTGAATCTAGGACTTGGTTTAAACAGCTAAGGGGGGAGTTGTAGCATGAATCTAGGACTTGATTCAAAGAGGAAATATCAGGGGGAAGTAGTAGATACTGGATACCCAACCGGTCTCTTGGTTGAAAAGGGAAATAAAGGGAAAAGGCAGTACAAAGTGGATAAGGAACATATCTATTATTGGTTGAAAAAAGGATAGAAAGTGGTGGTTGGTGGACAAGTCAACAAAGCATGTCCGGGATTATATTTGCTGACCTCACATAGTAAAAGGTCTCCAGGATTAGATTTGCTGCCCTCACAGAGTATGAACAAACTCGACATCGCCACTTTATGCGTCCTTGTAGGTACATTGTGCTGATGCATCCACTATCGCATGTCCTTATACCAACTCTTTGTTGTTGTTAATGTAAGGGTGCATGTAAAATGAAGCAATCACACTGTTACCGTAAGGACATGTCTAACCAATGTTATCGTTAATCTAATGCCTCCGGTAATATGATGCAATTAAACTGTGTTAGAAATGGTACTCCTACTATTTTTTCTAGTATGATAAGTAAGTTGCTTCTTACGCTGCTAAGTATCCTGGTGTCCCCACTGTCCCATGCCCTTAAACCAACTCTTTAGCTAGTATTGATCTACTATATCTGGTAAACAAGCAATGCCACCATTAAAGTAATCCCATATTTGACAAATGTCATTGTTGATCATAATGCTTCCGATAACATGAAGCGTTGTCGTTTTAAAATTTATACTATCCTTGCGTGATTGCCATGAACATAATCAAGATGCTTCTTTTCATTTCGTGTACGTTTCTTATCTTGTTATTGACCAGTAACTGTTTTCTTTCTATCTTTTTGTGCAGATAGGGATATCCATTTCACCTCGTTTCTATTGTGACCTTTTGGTGAACTGCACAAAACACTTTTTTAGGAATGAGTGTCTTGTGCAGTTTGACTAAAATGTCACATGGGCAACGTCTCTCAATTTTGGTCGAACCGCACAAAATGGTGATTGGAGTTTCCAAAATCTCCGTCAAACTCTGCTGGTAATCTCGTTCAACATTTTATTAGCCTTTGCAAGATGAGCCGTCACTTTCACCACAATGGCACTTTATTTTAGTGGAACTGCATAAAAGGATAAGCAAATTATAGTTACACCTTGCATGAGCAGGACAGCCAACCTTAATGTTGCTCAATTTTAGTGCAACTACTAAAGAAGAACCTGCCAGGTCATGAGAGCAACTACTTCTTGCTAGCTGAATGATGCAATCTTTTCTTTATTTCAAGTGAACTGCAGAAAAAGTTGCATGAATTGAATCATCAAGTGGAACTGCAGGTTGACCACATCTAGTCGTGGCAGCGTAGGGGCCCCTCTCTCAGTTATGGTTCCCATGACCGGGTATGTTCCTTTTTGGTTGATTTTGACTCTGCATCCAGCTAGTGATCTTGTGCTACTGTATTGGCACTGCTACTGCCACTGATGAAATGAAGTAATAATACATTTAAAATAGAGTTTTTGTCTTAGCTACCATTCCATTTCCAATGTAGATAACTTGTAGAATGCATGTTCGGTAGAATCAAGTCCATGTGCATTGCATCAATCACATAGTTGCACTGAACCAGTTGAGTCCATCACCCCTACTATTGAGGTGGCGCGCGCCCCCTCTCTAACTGGCGGGCGCCATAATTTTAGTTGAACTGCACAAAAAAAGTTATTGAAATGAGTCAACGCTCCTCCTTTTACTTCCACACTTAGGTGTTAATGGATGTCAATGAATCGCTTTCATGGCAAGATATGGGGACATGAAGAATAACTTGATCTCCCAAAGTCATCTCACGCAGGTCAGTATTGTCCTTTATCAACATGATTGTGCTTTCTCATATTCTGCTATCATTGTATTTTTTAAATAAATTTATTCTATCGCAATCTTTTCTCGTTTTGGAAATAAAGTTTGCTTCAACTAGTGCCACTATTATAGTAATCATGCTCTTTCTTATCTGTGCAAACAGGAATACTCAACTACATATGTTGTGATGGTCAAGAGCATTCGCCAAGTTCTTGGGTTGTACGACACGACTAACCAAGATGGATTTAATCCCGAGATTCACTTTATCCAAAGGCTCTAATGGGCTGGTTCCGAATCTTGCAAGCTGGGAATCAATGAGATGTGTAGGCATCTTTGGTGTACTTATTATTTGAATCTTATTTGTTGGTTCTGAATCTTGCAAGCTGGGAAACACGACATGATGATGCATAGGACATCAACCATAACAAGTTGTTCAAACTTGGTAGTATAGTCTGTGTGAAAGTGCGGCAAATGTGTTGATCGTGTGTGTCCCGAGAATAATAATTCTAATTGTTGTGCATGTTGATCATGTGGCACTAATAGAACGAGGCAATGCTTTGCTTGTTTTAAGAATAAATTTTAATTGAAGCTAATTATATTTAAGTAAAGTGACCACTAACACTTGTTATTATAGTACCAATACAGACCCGCTCGTGAACCGACGTGTGGCCGGAATAGGTTTCTTAATGGAGGCATTTGAATGCGCCAAGGGTGCATGTTCTGCCGAGCGTGCAGTGGGCGAGGGAGGGGTGGTAACTGTTGCCTCCTATACACACTCAGTTTACTGTCGAATGCAGTTCCTCAAGAGCTAAAAAATGAGCTGTCGCCACCGCCTACCCACTCGTTCACTTGAAGAGACTCCAATGGCGATCTGAAGGGTGAGCCTGCTGGATATGGACTTCAGCAAGGAGTTCACCTTTGAGTTCGCCATTCAGACCCATGGCAGCACCAAGTTGAATGTGTTGTACACCAAAGATCCAGACTCGGTGAAGCTCTACCTCGCTAAGTTCGAGCAGTATCTACAGGAGGAGAAAGCACAAGGTCGCGGGACTAGACCTTGTGCCCATCCATTCATCTCCTAACACGGACCAGCGGATCGCCGTCGCCCAGGTATGCGTACGGGACGAGGTTCTCTTCTACCACTATTGCAGGGCCATCAGAGGTTCTGGAGCATTCACCTGTTTCATCGGCAGCTCCGACTGCACCTTCGCTACAGTGGAGAGAAGGAAGGACGCGACGATTCGGCCATCTGGTGCAACAAGCTTGTTGACATCCAGAAGCAATACGAGATCATCGACAACTGGCAGGAGAAGGACTCCACAGTTGACCTCGCCACGACCATCATCGACCCCTGCTACACCAACATGAAAGAAGATGACGATACCAAGGACCTGAACATGTGGGAGGTACCTCTGAATCTAGCCTACATAACCTACACGGCGAAGGACGCATACGCATGCTATGACATGTACAGGCGGATCTTGGACACGAGGGTGTGTCTGCTTCCCATAACCGATGAGTACACGGACATCCGCATCATCGTGATCAAGCGTTCCAGGAAGGTCTAGATGATGTACTTTATGTGTTTAAGCACCTTTATCATCTGAGTGTTTCATGCATTAGCCTATGTGTCGTAATTATCTGTTTTGTCGAAAATATTTCGTCTAAGAACCCATTAACCTGTTTGGTTTTTTCAGTGGCTATTTGTTTATGTATGTAACTAGTTCACTGGGTTGTCGTGATTTGAATGTCCTTCCTCCCAACATATTCCACTTCTCAGGTAGACCCAGCAGGTCTCATACATGGACATCTGGGGCCAACCACCTATCCATTTGTATTTCTTTATTTGTTCAATCTTTCGTCCTCTTCCTATAGCGGCTGGTGGCGCTGTCGCGCACGCCTCGGTGACCCATCCTAGCCTATGGCGCTAGCCAGGCCATCCCTCTACTCCCACATATTCTTTGGCGGTGGCAGCTCCATCGGCCCACCCTGCACCCGAACAAGTCAACCCTCGTACTCCCCTCCGCCTACGTCTTCCCCGGCTCCAGTTCGTTCTGGTCCGAGGTCTCGACGTCGTCCTTTGTAGTGGTGCTCTCGCCGCGGCGCAGCCGTCTGTTTTTTCCAACATGGTCAACAAAACGAGAGGAATCGGGAGACGACTGCTCGTCGAGAGGCTGATAGTCCGGGCCCACCAGGTCCATGGCCTAGATTTCATTGTTTAACATGCGCAGCCCACGACATGCAGACACAGTTGATCCAGCAAGTTTCAACTTTTTTGGGGGGTCCAGTAATATCAAGTGGCCTCTGGGCCTCCCAGCCTAGCTTGTCTATAACATTAGCAGCCCAAGTTATGTTTGTTTTTTCAAGACAACACACAGCTCAATTCTATTTTTCTATAAGAATGCAAAACTGAACCTATGTTTTCCCTTCTATAATTGTATATATATATATATACTTATATTTATATTTATAACATATTTTATTACATATATATATAATATAAACAACATAAGGTTCCGTTAAACCTGTTGTTCGTCCAACCATTGTATACACCTTCCAACTTCCTTTTATTTTTTGTTTTTATTGATCTTATATTTGAATTTTCTTCCACTTTCTTTCCTGATGTAATCTGAGCTTTCTCCCAGTAGTTTTCCCTAGAACCAACTCAACTGTCCCACGTCTAGCCTAAAAATAATAATACCCCACGTCCTTAAAATAATATTTTATTTCGTAAATTCATAAAAAAATAATTGTTTATATATAACTTGGCAAGTTAACTCCTGGTGATTGCGTACATAAGCTTGCAAAGATTTTACTGACCAATCAGTAATAGACGTGCAATCATGTGTTTATGTTTTTATAACATTTCTCCGTCCAGCCCAACATGATATTTTGACCAAGGCCAACAAGTCTGTGGATTCTGGAAAAAAAATTGCAAATGGGCTTTAAATTCTAACATAATATATAAACGGGCTGCATAGACTCTACATCATTGTTTCACCCAGCCCACCAAATGGAGTAAAAAACCAAATGTACTGGCCGACATGTGGGCCAGTAGGTCGAAGCCTAAGCACTTTCGCAAAAAAATACAAAGGTCGAAGCGTAAGCAAGGCGTTGGATTTACATCCAACGGCCGACATTCTTCTTCAATCTCTCGTCTTCTTCCTCCAGCGCTGCCAAGACCGCCTGCTCCAGCCTCCAGCGTCCAGCGGCGCTGTTTCACGCGCCTCGCAGCAAAACGCTACCCCACCGACGGCTCGGCCATCCCTCCACTACTCCACACCTCCTGTTATTCTCTGCCAAGTGTAGGCCCACCCTACACCCGAACCAGTCAAGTTTCCCACTCCTCTCCATCTGCGACTCCACTGTCGTGTCCTCCCAATCTCTGGGTCGTTCTAGTCTGGGGTCTCGCCATCGTCCACCGGCCTTGGTGCGCTCGGCACAGTGTGGTCAACATGGTCAACAAACGAGAGTCATCGGAAGATAACTCTACGTGGAGAGGCTGACAGTGGGGACGCACCACGCCCATGGACGCATGCATGCAACTGCATCCTTTTTCCCTGAAAAAGAGTGTTTTCTCCCCTGATAGCTGGGCCCACTAGCTACATCTTCTCACGCAAGAAAGTGCGTCCTCATTACGGAAAAAATGATTCCTCCCTCTGACAGCTGGGTGATAACCCACAAGTATAGGGGATCGCAATAGTTTTCGAGGGTAGAGTATTCAACCCAAATTTATTGATTCGACACAAGGGGAGCCAAAGAATATTCTCAAGTATTAGCAGCTGAGTTGTCAATTCAACCACACCTGGAAAGTTAATATCTGCAGCAAAGTATTTAGTAGCAAAGTAATATGATAGTAGCGGTAACGGTAGCAAAAGGTAATAGTGGCAAAAGTAATGTTTTTGGTATTTTGTAATGATGATAGCAATAGCAACGGAAAAGTAAATAAGCGAAGAACAGTATATGGAAAGCTCGTAGGCAATGGATCAGTGATGGAGAATTATGCCGGATGCGGTTCATCATGTAACAGTCATAACATAGGGTGACACAGAACTAGCTACAATTCATCAATGTAATGTAGGCATGTATTCCGAATATAGTCATACGTGCTTATGGAAAAGAACTTGCATGACATCTTTTGTCCTACCCTCCCGTGGCAGCTGGGTCCTAATGGAAACTAAGGGATATTAAGGCCTCCTTTTAATAGAGTACCGGAACAAAGCATTATCACATAGTGAATACATGAACTCCTCAAACTAAGGTCATCACCGGTAAGTATCCCGATTATTGTCACTTCGGGGTTAATGGATCATAACACACAATAGGTGACTATAGATTTGCAAGATAGGATCAATAACTCTCATATATTGATGAAAACAAAATAGGTTCAGATCTGAAATCATGGCACTCGGGCCCTAGTGACAAGCATTAAGCATAGCAAAGTCATAGCAACATCAATCTCAGAACATAGTGGATACTAGGGATCAAACCCTAACAAAACTAACTCGATTGCATGATAGACCCCATCCAACCCATCACCATCCAGCAAGCCTACGATGGAACTACTCACGCACGGCGGTGAGAATCATGAAATTGGTGATGGAGGATGGTTGATGATGACGATGGCGACGGATTCCCCTCTCCGAAGCCCCGAACGGACTCCAGATCAGCCCTCCTGAGAGGTTTTAGGGCTTGGCGGCGGCTCTGTATCGTAAAATGCGATGAATCCTTCTCCCTTATTTTTTTCTCCCCGAAACCAAATATATAGAATTGGGGTTGAGGTCGGAGGAGCTCCAAGGGGGCCATGAGGTAGGGGGCGCATGCTACCTCTTGAGCACTGTGTTGGTTTTTCCCCGAAGAGGAAGGGATGATGCAGCAGAGTAGCATAAGTATTTCCCTCAGTTTTGAGAACCAAGGTATCAATCCAGTATGAGGCTATGCGCGAGTCCCTCGTACCTGCATAAAACAAATAAATCCTCGCAACCAACGCGATAAGGGGTTGTCAATCCCTACACGGCCACTTACGAGAGTGAGATCTGATAGATATGATAAGATAATATTTTTGGTATTTTTATGATAAAGATGCAAAGTAAAATAAAATAAAAGGAAATGACTAAGTATTGGAAGATTAATATGATGAAGATAGACCCCGGGGGCCATAGGTTTCACTAGTGGCTTCTCTCAAGAGCATAAGTATTCTACGATGGGTGAACAAATTACTGTTGAGCAATTGACAGAATTGAGCATAGTTATGAGAATATCTAGGCATGATCATGTATATAGGCATCACGTCCGAGACAAGTAGACCGACTCCTGCCTGCATCTACTACTATTACTCCACTCATCGACCGCTATCCAGCATGCATCTAGAGTATTAAGTTAATGAAGACAGAGTAACGCCTTAAGCAAGATAACATGATGTAGAGGGATAAACTCGTGCAATATGATGAAAACCCCATCTTGTTATCCTCGATGGCAACAATACAATACGTGCCTTGCTGCCCCTACTGTCACTGGGAAAGGACACCGCAAGATTGAACCCAAAGCTAAGCACTTCTCCCATTGCAAGAAAGATCAATCTAGTAGGCCAAACCAAACTGATAATTTGAAGAGACTTGCAAAGATAACCAATCATACATAAAAGAATTCAGAGAAGATTCAAATATAGTTCATAGATAGACTTGATCATGAACCCACAATTCATCGGTCTCAACAAACACACCGCAAAAAGAAGATTACATCGAATAGTTCTCCACAAGAGAGGGGGGAACATTGTATTGAGATCCAAAAAGAGAGAAGAAGCCATCTAGCTAATAACTATGGACCCGTAGGTCTGAGGTGAACTACTCACACTTCATCGGAGGGGTTATGGTGATGATGTAGAAGCCCTCCGTGATGGATACCCCCTTCGATGGAGCTCCGGAACCGGCCCCAAGATGGGATCTCGTGGATACAGAAAGTTGCGACGGTGGAATTAGGGTTTTGGCTCCGTATCTGATCGGTTGGGGTACGTAGGTATATATAGGAGGAAGGAGTACGTCTGTGGAGCAACAGGGGGCCCACGAGGGTGGAGGGCGCGCCTGGGGGTAGGCGCGCCCCCTACCTCGTGGCCTCCTCCCTTGTTTCTTGACGTAGGGTCCAAGTCCCCTGGATCATGTTCGGTGAGAAAATCACGTTCCCGAAGGTTTTATTCCGTTTGGACTCCGGTTGATATTCCTTTTCTTCAAAAACCTGAAATAGGGAAAAAACAGCAATTCTGGGTTGGGCCTCCGGTTAATAGGTTAGTCCCAAAAATAATATAAAAGTGGATAATAAAGCCCAATAATGTCCAAAACAGTAGATAATATAGCATGGAGCAATCAAAAATTATAGATACGTTGGAGACGTATCAGCGCGCCCTAGGGGGGCAGGCGCGCCCCCACCCTCGTGGACAGGTGGTGGGCCCCCTGGTGTTCATCTTTTGCAAAGATTTTTTATATTTTCTGAATAGGTGTTCCGTGAAGTTTCAGGTCATTCGGAGAACTTTTGTTTCTGCACATAAATAACACCATAGCAATTCTGTAGAAAACAACGTCAGTCCAGGTTAGTTCCATTCAAATCATGCAAGTTAGAGTCCAAAATAAGGGCAAAAGTGTTTGGAAAAGTAGATACGACGGAGACGTATCAACTCCCCCAAGCTTAAACCTTTGCTTGTCCTCAAGCAATTCAGTTGATAAACTGAAAGTGATAAAGAAAAACTTTTACAAACTCTGTTTGCTCTTGTTGTTGTAAATATGTAAAGCCAGCATTCAAGTTTTCAGCAAAGATTATGACTAACCACATTCACAATAATGCTTAGGTCTCAAGTTTACTCATATCAATGGCATAATCAACTAGCGAGCAATAACAATAAATATCGGATGACACACTTTCTCAAAACAATCATAATATGATATAACAAGATGGTATCTCGCTAGCCCTTTCTGAGACCGCAAAACATAAATGCAGAGCACCTTTAAAGATCAAGGACTGACTAGACATTGTAATTCATGGTAAAAAGAGATCCAGTCAAGTCATACTCAATGTAAACTAACAGTAATGAATGCAAATGACAGTGGTGCTCTCCAACTGGTGCTTTTTAATAAGAGGATGATGACTCAACATAAAATTAAATAGATAGGCCCTTCGTAGAGGGAAGCAGGGATTTGTAGAGGTGCCAGAGCTCGGTTTTGAAATAGAGATGAATAATATTTTGAGTGGTATACTTTCATTGTCAACATAACAACCAAGAGATGGCGATATCTTCCATGCTACACACATTATAGGCAGTTCCCAAATAGAATGGTAAAGTTTATACTCCCCCTCCACCAACAAGCATGGCTTGCTCGAAACAATGAGTGCCTCCAACTAACAACAGTCCCAGGGGGAGTTTTTTTTTGCAATTATTTTGATTTGATTTGCATAAAGCCTGGGACTGGGCATCCCGGTGACCAGCCACTTTCTCGTGAGTGAGGAGTGGAGTCCACTCCTCTTGAGAATAACTCGCCTAACATGGAAGATACGGACAGCCCTAGTTGATACATGAGCTATTCGAGCATACAAAACAGGATAATTATTTGAAGGTTTAGAGTTTGGCACATACAAATTTACTTGGAACGGCAGGTAGATACCGTATATAGGTAGGTATGGTGGACTAATATGGAATAACTTTGGGGTTTATGGAGTTGGATGCACAAGCAGTATTCCCGCTTAGTACAGGTGAAGGCTAGAAAAAGACTAGGAAGCGACCAGCTAGAGAGCGACAACAATCATGAACATGCATTAAAATTAATCAACACCGAATGCAAGCATGAGTAGGATATAATCAACCATGAACATAAATATCGTGAAGGCTATGTTGATTTTGTTTCAACTACATGCATGAACATGCGCCAAGTTAAGTCACTTAAATCATTCAAAGGAGGAAACCACCCTATCATACCACATCACAACTATTTTAATAGCATGTTGGCACGCAAGGTAAACCATTATAAGCTCCCAGCTAATCAAGCATGGCACAAGAAACTATGATCTCTAGTTGTCATTGCAAACATGTTTATTCATAATAGGTTATATCAGGAACGATGAGCTAATCATATTTACAAAAACAAAAGAGGTCGAGTTCATACCAGCTTTTCTCATCTCAGTCAGTCCATCATATATCGTCATAATTGCCTTTCACTTGCACGACCGAATGATGTGAATAATAATAATAGTGCGCGTGCATTGGACTAAGCTGGGATCTGTAAGCATTCAATAAATAGGAGAAGACAAGGCAATATGGGCTCTTTTGTCAGATCAACAATTATGCATATAAGAGCCACTTCAACAATTTAATCATGGTCTTCTCCTATCGACCCCCAAAGAAAAGAAAAGAAATAAAACTATTTACATGGGAAAGCTCCCAACAAGCAAAAGAAGAACAAGAAATCTTTTTGGGTTTTCCTTTTTTAATTACTACTACAAGCACGTAAATTAAAACTAGCTAAAAGCTACAACTAATTTTTTTGGTTTTTCTTAAGGTTTATTAAACACACAAGAAGAAAGCATAAAAAGGAAGTAAACTAGCATGGACGATACAATGAAAAAGTATGAGCACCGACATCTAGCAATGAGTGTGTGAACATAAATGTAATGTCGGTGAGAAATACATACTCCCCCAAGCTTAGGCTTTTGGCCTAAGTTGGTCTATGGCCACGGTTGGCCTGGCGGATATCCATAGTAAAAGTTGGGGTCGTACTGAGAAGAATAAGACTGTGATTGCCACTGGTTGGCAATCATCGCCGGATCCCAATGGTAATTAGACTGCCGTGGAGGATCAACTTGTGGTTCCGAATCTGGCTCTGTGGCTGGTGCAGGGTTCCGGTAGGCGTGAATGTCCTCCAGCGAGACGAGGTACTGGCCTGCAGATAAATCAAACAAGGAAGGAGCAGGCAAGGTAATAGTCTCTGGATGATGTTTATCAAAGAACAATTTGTATTTAAGCTCCCCTTCCCTATTCTTTATAATGAATTCATGTGCTACCATACTCTTATAATCTAAATAAACACGAGGCAGCAATTTTTCTTCCTTCTCATAATGCCTAATAGGTATGTTAAAATGTGCAGCTAGGCGTGAAGCATAGATACCCCCAAAGATGGGGCCCTTTGTACAGTTCAGACTCAACCGTTTAGCAATAATACCGCCCATACTCACAGAGTTATCACAGAATAACTCGTGGAACAAAATAATAATATCAGGAACACTAAGGTTTCCATAGTTTTCGCGACCAATTAAGCAATGACTAGCAAATATTGCAAAGTAGCGTAAAACAGGAAAATGTATGATAGTGATTCGTGCATCGGAAACCTTCCTCGTTTCCCCTACGGTGATGGTATCAATAAACCCATCCACATCGTCACGATGTGGTTCCTCTATTTTGCCCTCGAAAGGGATCAAACAAACCCGACAAAAATCATAAAGTGACATCTTCTTAACCACATCATATAAATAAAACTCTACTAAAGGATGTGATTCCCTAGGATAATAGTAGAAGTTTTGCACAAAAGTATTGGTGAGTAAGAGATACGGTTCGCGTTGGTCGTGGAGGAAGTCGGTGAGGCCTGCATTCTTAGCCAATTCATAAAAATCCTCATAAATCCCGGTTGCTCTCAAGAATTCATTGGAGGGCCATTCACACGGCCTAACTTCCACGGTGCGAGGCAAATTATATTTGGGCTTCTGTGCCTCTTCATTTTGCTTTTCCCTTGAGCTTCGGCTCGATGAGCCCCTCAAAAATATCTTTATCATTTTCTAAAAAATTCTGAAATTTTTAGTAACTTCAAAAATAAAAGTGAACCAAACTCAACAAAATTTATAGCAACAACTCCTACAAGTGCCTAGAGCCTATATCATGCATCAAAACTACTTGGAACCATATAAATTTGACATGCAAGCTCAAGAACATGGTCATCTAGGCAGCACAAATTTGCAATGAATAAAGCACTAGAACAAAAACTAATTGGACCAATGGAGGAGTCACATACCAAGGAACAATCTCCCCAAGCAGTTTTGTGAGAGGTGCTTTGAGCAAGGAGATCGAAAATGGCAACAAAACGAGCTTGGACTCGGGTTTGAGCTGGATATTCATGTTTGTGGGAGGAAGAAGGAGTGTGTGGGTGCAGGAATAAGTGGAGGAGGGCCACCGTGGGCCCACGAGGCAGGTGGGCGCGCCCAGGGGGTAGGGCGCCCCCTGACCCACGTGGCCAGGTGCCAGCTCCTCCTGCTGTGTTCTCAGTGACAAATATTCTCAAATATTTCAGAAAAAATCATATTTAAATTTCAGGGCATTTGGAGAACTTTTATTTTCGGGGTATTTTTATATTGCACGGATAATTCAGATAACAGAAAGTAAGAGTAGGGTACAGAAGGTTGTGCCCTCTAGTTTCATCCATCTCATGCTCATCAAAAGGAATCCACTAACAAGGTTGATCAAGTCTTGTTAACGAACTCATTCCGAATAACATGGAACCGGAGAAATTTCGAATAACACTATGTTACCTCAACGGGGATATGCACATCCCCAATAATAATAATATCATATTTCTTCTTGACATTAGGAAGAGGAAATTCAAAACCTCCAAATATAATCAATGGAATTTTTCCAATAGAATTGATAATGTGGACTTGAGGTTGTTTCCTCGGAAAGTGTACCGTATGCTCATTACCATTAACATGAAAAGTGACATTGCCTTTAGTGCAATCAATAACAGCCCTTGCGGTATTCAAAAAGGGTCTTCCAAGAATAATAGACATACTATCGTCCTCAGGAATATCAAGAATAACAAAGTCTGTTAAAATAGTAATGTTTGCAACTACAACAGGCACATCCTTACAAATACCGACAGGTATAGCAGTTGATTTATCAGCCATTTGCAAAGATATTTCAGTAGGTGTCAACTTATTCAAATCAAGTCTACGATATAAAGAGAGAGAGGCATAACACTAACACCAGCTCCAAGATCACATAAAGCAGTTTTAACATAGTTTCTTTTAATAGAGCATGGTATAGTGGGTACTCCTGGATCTCCAAGTTTCTTTGGTATTCCACCCTCAAAAGTATAATTAGCAAGCATGGTGGAAATTTCAGCTTCCGGTATCTTTCTTTTATTAGTAACAATATCTTTCATATACTTAGCATAAGGATTCATTTTAAGCATATCAGTTAATCGCATACGCAAAAAGATAGGTCTAATCATTTCAGCAAAGCGCTCAAAATCCTCATCATCCTTTTTCTTGGATGGTTTGGGAGGAAAACGCATGGGTTTCTGAACCCAAGGCTCTCTTTCCTTACCGTGTTTCCTAGCAACAAAGTCTTTCTTATCACAACGTTGATTCTTTGATTGTGGGTTATCAAGATCAACAGCAGGTTCAATTTCTATATCATTATCATTACTAGGTTGAGCATCATCATGAGCATTATCATTAACATTATCACTAGTTTCAGGTTCATTACCAGACTGTGTTTCAGCACCAGAAATAGAAATATCATTTGGATTCTCAGGTGTTTCAGTAATAGGTTCACTAGAAGCATGCAAAGTCCTATCATTTTTCTTTTTCTTCCTATTAGAAGGACTAGGCACATCCACATTATTTCTCTAAGAGTCTTGCTCAATTCTCTTAGGATGGCCTTCAGGATACAGAGGTTCCTGAGTCATTCTACCAGTTCTAGTAGACACTCTAACAACATTTTCATTATTCTTACTATTCAATTCATTGAGAAAATCATTTTGAGCTTTAAGTACTTGTTCTACTTGAGTGGTAACCATAGAAGCATGTTTACTAATAAGTTTAAGTTCACCTTTAACATTAGCCATATAATCACCCAAATGCTCAAGCATATTTGAATCGTATTTCAATTGTCTACCAAAATAAGCATTAAAATCTTCTTGCTTAGCCATAAATTTATCAAACTCATCTAAGCATGGGCTAGCAAACTTAGTAAATGGGATTTCAGCTTTATCATATCTATAGAGAGAATTTACCTTTACTACCTGTGTCGAGTTATCAAGACCATGAGTTTCTTCAATAGGTAATGGATGAAGATCATATGTTTATTCAACAGGCGGTAAATTAAGACCATGTATTTCTTCAATAGGAGGTAAATTCTTAACATCTTCAGCTTTAATACCTTTTTCTTTCATAGATTTCTTTGCCTCTTGCATATCTTCAGGACTGAGAAATAGAATACTTCTCTTCTTCGGAGTTGGTTTAGGAATAGGCTCAGGAACTGGCTCAGGAGGTGTCCAATTATTTTCATTTGTCAGCATATTATTCAATAGAATTTCAGTTTCATCCGGTGTTCTTTCCCTGAAAACAGAACCAGCACAACTATCCAGGTAATCTCTGGAGGCATCGGTTAGTCCATTATAAAAGATATCAAGTATTTCATTTTTCTTAAGAGGATGATCAGGCAAAGCATTAAGTAACTTGAGAAGCCTCCCCCAAGCTTGTGGGAGACTCTCTTCTTCAATTTGCACAAAATTATATATATCCCTCAAAGCAGCTTGTTTCTTATGAGCAGGGAAATATTTAGCAAAGTAATAAATCATATCCTGGGGACTACGCACACAACCAGGAGCAAGAGAATTAAACCATATCTTGGCATCACCCTTTAATGAGAACGGAAATATTTTAAGGATGTAAAAGTAACGAGTTCTCTCATCATTAGTGAATAGGGTAGCTATATCATTTAATTTAGTAAGATGTGCCACAACAGTTTCAGATTCATAGCCATGAAAAGGATCAGATTCAACCAAAGTAATTATATCAGGATCAGCAGAGAATTCATAATCCTTATCAATAACACAGATAGGTGAAGTAGCAAAAGCAGGGTCAGGTTTCATTCTAGCATTTAAAGATTACTGCTTCCATTTAGCTAATAACCTCTTGAGTTCGTATCTATCTTTGCAAGCTAAAATAGATAAAGAAGCTTCTTTATCAAAAACATAACCCTTAAGAATAACAGGCAAGTCTTCATCATCACTTTCATTAGTATTATCAGATTCAATATTTTCATTCTCTCTAACCCAAGCAAGTTGTTCATCAAGAAATTCACCAAGTGGCACAGTAGTATCAAGCATAGAAGTAGTTTCATCATAAGTATCATGCATAGCAGAAGTGGCATCATCAATAACATGCGACATATCAGAACGAATAGCAGAAGCAGGTTTAGGTGTCGCAAGCTTACTCAAAAGAGAAGGTGAATCAAGTGCAGAGCTAGATGGCAGTTCCTTACCTCCCCTCGTAGTTGAGGGATAAATCTTGATTTTTGGATCTCTCAAGTTCTTCATAATGATAAGCAGATATAAATCCCAAGTGACTCAAAGAATAGAGCTATGCTCCCCGGCAACGGCGACAGAAAATAGTATTGATAACCCACATGTATAGGGGATCGCAACAGTTTTCGAGGGTAGAGTATTCAACCCAAATTTATTGATTCGACACAAGGGGAGCCAAAGAATATTCTCAAGTATTAGCGGCTGAGTTGTCAATTCAACCACACCTGGAAACTTAATATCTGCAGCAAAGTATTTAGTAGCAAAGTAATATGATAGTAGCGGTAATGGTAGCAAAAGGTAATAGTGGCAAAAGTAATGTTTTTGGTATTTTGTAATGATGATAGCAATAGCAACATAAAAGTAAATAAGCGAAGAACGGTATATGGAAAGCTCGTAGGCAATGGATTAGTGATGGAGAATTATGCCGGATGCGGTTCATCATGTAACAGTCATAACATAGGGTGACATGGAACTAGCTCCAATTCATCAATGTAATGTAGGCATGTATTCCTAATATAGTCATACGTGCTTATGGAAAAGAACTTGCATGACATCTTTTGTCCTACCCTCCCGTGGTAGCTGGGTCCTAATGGAAACTAAGGGATATTAAGGCCTCCTTTTAATAGAGTACCGGAACAAAGCATTATCACATAGTGAATACATGAACTCCTCAAACTATGGTCATCACCGGTAAGTATCCCGATTATTGTCACTTCAGGGTTAACCGATCATAACACATAATAGGTGACTATAGACTTGCAAGATAGGATCAAGAACTCTCATATATTGATGAAAACATAATAGGTTCAGATCTGAAATCATGGCACTCGGGCCCTAGTGACAAGCATTAAGCATAGCAAAGTCATAGCAACATCAATCTCAGAACATAGTGGATACTAGGGATCAAACCCTAACAAAACTAACTCGATTACATGATAGATCCCATCCAACCCATCACCGTCCAGCAAACCTACGATGGGATTACTCACGCACAGCGGTGAGCATCATGAAATTCGTGATAGAGGATGGTTGATGATGACGATGGCGACGGATTCCCCTCTTCGGAGCCCTGAACGGACTCCAGATCAACCCTCCCGAGAGGTTTTAGGGCTTGACGGCAGCTCTGTATCGTAAAACGCGATGAATCCTTCTCCCTTATTTTTTTCTCCACGAAACCAAATATATAGAGTTGGGGTTGAGGTTGGAGGAGCTCCAGGGGGCCCACGAGGTAGGGGGCGCGCCCTAGGGGGCAGGCGCACCCCCCACCCTCGTGGACAGGTGGTGGGCCCCCTGGTCTTCATCTTTTGCAAGGATTTTTTATATTTTCCGAATAGGTGTTCCGTGAAGTTTCAGGTCATTCCGAGAACTTTTGGTTTTGCACATAAATAACACCATAGCAATTCTGCTGAAAACAACGTCAGTCCGGGTTAGTTCCATTCAAATCATGCAAGTTAGAGTCCAAAACAAGGGCAAAAGTGTTTGGAAAAGTAGATACGACAGAGATGTATCACTGGGACCCATCAGTTATATCTTCGCACACAATGAAGTGCCTCCTTATCCTCCCTGACAGCTGGGACCCACCCGGTCGAACCGTACGTAGGGTTGTCTCTGGTCGCGAACGTGTACGTACATTTTTTTGCAGGTGGAACGTGTACGTACATACTAATCGATCGGTCTCTCTGTAAGGATGAACCATGGTCGAGCAAGGAGCGGCACGTGTGACGTAGCAGTTGAGGCAATCCTATATAAATCATGTACACATACGTACAACCACGCTGCAAGAAAGTAAATACGGCTACATACGTACATACGGGCGAGGTCTCGAATGCGTACAACAACGGTGTCCTGTTCATTGGCAGCCAACCGGCCGGGTCGGAACAGAGGAAACCGTGTCGTGTTCATCGGGAGGCAAGTGACTGGGTCGGAATGCGTCCTGTTCATCGAGAGCCAACCGACTTGGACGGAATAGCCCAAACTGGGTTTTGTTCATCGACTCGGGGTCTCGCGTCCCGCAAAATGGAGGAAACAAAGTTCTCTTATGGCGTCCTGTTCATCGGGAGGGGTCTTGCGTACCACAAAACAGAATAAATAGACTTCTCTCCAACCACGTATGGTCGAAACGAGGTCTTGTTCATTGGGAGGGGTCTGGCGTACCGCAAAATGGAGGAAACAGACTTCTCTCAACCGCCTACGGTCGAAACGGGGTCCTGTTCATCGAAGGGGTGTGTGGCGTACCGCAAAACGGGACTCCACGGGCTACTGTTCATCCAGCCTCCACGGGGTCCTGTTCATCCACCCAACCGCTGGGTGTGTGGCGGCCTCCTCGGGGTCCTGTTCATCCAGTGACAACGGCATACTGCCACGAGGGCATGTTCATCTAGCGGCAAACGTGTACTACCACGGGGTCTTGTTCATCCACCCCAACTACTGGGTGTGTGGCGGCCTCCTCGGGGTCCTGTTCATCCAGCGACAACGGCATACTGCCACAGGGGCATGTTCATCCAGCGGCAACCGCGTACTACCACGGGGTCCTGTTCATCCAGCGGCAACCGTCTACACACGGTCGGGGTCCTATTCATCCAACCCCCACCGGAAACAGTTCATCCACAGCAACCCAGTCGGCTTGACTCGCCATGTCTCGACTCGTTCTATGTATCGCGCGCGCGGCAGTAACGGGCACTGTTCATCCAGAGGCAACCCAACTGGCTAGTTACGTCTCGCACAGGGGTTCCTATCAGCTTCAGTAAGCAGCAACAACGATCGATTGAATTTGGTTAGCAGCGAAGGAGTCGGTCGGATTCAGTTAGCAGCAAAGGGATCGATCGATCGGCTTCCCTACGTAGCAGCACGCGATCACTCGGGTTCAGTAAAGTGAACGCCTCTCGCTCGGGTTCAGTTATAGCGACACGACTCGCACCACACACGCGTACGAGAGAAAAACGAAACCACAGTGCATCACTCGTAGGGATGGCAATGGGTAACCATTACTCGTGTACCCGGTGGGTAAAACCCTACTAGGGCAAGGGTATGGGATAAAAAATTACCCATGGGTATATAAATAGGAAAATATTAAACCCATCGGGTATAGTGGGTACGGGTAAGGGATATCATAACCCATACCCATGTACCCATAGATCCACAAAAAATATGTTACGCGGGCCTTCACTATTCATTTACAATTTGACACAAAATAAGTCTAATCCCCTAGCCATTGACTACATGAGTAGCCCACGTTGGCAATAGATACATGGTAACATGGAAAGGAAACATGTCATGGCAGAACGAATCCCATAAATCTCTCATTCTCTCCTAGATTAACGTGATTAGGTGGTGGTTAATAATGAATACGTGATCACATCCCATATTATATAGATATCCTCCTCATCTCCTCGTCTCATCTCGTCTCCTCACCACCTCGTCCATTGCTAGTCGTTGCCTCCAGCTGCTCACCGCCTTGCCGCTGCGAGCACCTCCAGTCGCTCGGTGGACCTTGCGGATGAGGAACATGGCTTGCGTGAGGACGGCGACCGGGAGAAGCAGATGCAGCTCACACTCATGCGGATTTAGTCAGAGGGCGGCGACCACAATGGCCAGGAGCATGGCACAACAACCCCGATCTTGTCGATGGATGGAGCATTGATCTTGTAGTTTTTTTATATGGATGAGGTGATGCATTTGTGCATACAAGCATTGACCTCTTCTTATACATGATGTATACAGTATATAGCTATCGTGATGAATATGATTTTTCTATATATAGAAAACATTCGATATGTAGAGATGTTATATAAGTACAAGATTTCAGTAGGTAGTGTATTATGTATATATGAGCATCGTAATTAAAGTGCTCATTAAGAATCAAATATTATATTCAGTAGACTGTATATATGAATTTGATGTCTATTTTGTTATTTATGCTCCTTTTGCAGTAGTACAAGTTCAGTAGCCAAGTACATGTTCCTTGTGAATATGCCAATGATACATCTGCCCCAATGGATGAAGATGAAGATCATGTTGTTCTTTCCGATGATTAAGATGTACAGGAGGAGGTGGAAGAGGTCAACAAAGTGCGCAAATAGAAGATATTTTCTAAAGTTTGACTAGAAATGAAACAAAAGAGGTCAATGATATCTTGTTGATTATGACTACTTGTTGCTCAAGTTGATGTGTGCACACGGGTATTTTTACCCGTGGGTGCCCATTTACCCTAACGGGTGATGGGCATGGGGAAAAATTCTACCCGTTGACGGGTATGGGTAATGGATAAGCTCAAGGAGGATGGGTAAGGGTATGGGGTAACTCTACCCGTACCCAAACCCGGTGGGTGCCATCCCTAATCACTCGGCCCCGACCAACCCACTGTAACCGGGAACTCCGCGAAAATTTCCTCGCCCTCACTTCTACCATGATTTTTTTATGTCATGGATGGCCCAAAGAATGCCATGCAGGTGCGTCCCCGGCCCGCCCAGGACGAAAAGCCCATTTTCTGTCAAGATTTTTTGTCATAGAAGTAGGAGCCCACCACATCTATGATGATACGTGCTTTTGTCACAATTATCGTCATAGAAGTGTCATAAGCATGACATTTTTTTCGTTCAGCCCATAATGTCACGGATGTGTCTTTTTTTGTAGTGTGTAGAGCCCCTCTGTGGTTGATTCCCCCTCCGACAGAGTGCCGGAAAAGGCCTCCAGATGGGATCTCTCGAGAACATAGGCTTGCGGCTGCGGAAAAAGTATTTTGGGTGGCACTCTATTGGTTTCCCGATTTTAGAGAATTTATAGGGGCGGAATTAGCTCAAAAAAACATGGGCTCCATAAGCCACTAGAGGGCGCCTACCCCCTGTGCATGCCCTGGTGCCTCATGGGCTCCTCCTTCATCTTCTAGCCCTCTCCCGAAGCTTCCAGGGTCTCTTTGGTCTAGAAAAACATCTCCAAAAAGTTTAATGGCATTTGGACTTCGTTTAGCGCTGATATTCTGAAAAACCAAACTGGCACTGGGCAATAAGTTAATAGGTCGGTCCCAAAAAGTGATATATATAATTGCTTGTGGTTGCATATAAAACATCCAAGATTGATACTATAATAGCATGGAACAATAAAGAATTATAGATACGTTGGAGACGTATCAAGCATCCCCAAGCTTAATTCCTGCTCGTCCAAGAGTAGGTAAATGATAAAAAAACAGTATTTTTGATGTGGAATTCTACCTATCATATTCATCATATACTCTTTTCTTTTGTGGCATGAATATTTGGATTCGAGTGATTCAAAGCAATAGACATGAAGATATAAATACTCAAGCATACTAACAAACAATTATGTTTTTCAAACTATCAATGCTAAAGGAAGTTATCCCTAGCCCATTATGCTCAGTCATTGATCCATTCATGAAACACACTCAACATTAACTACACCCAATGCACAAGTATGACAATAGTGCTCTCCAATTGGTGCTTTACAAGAGAAGGTGGAGACTCAAAATAAAAATAAAATGCATAAAAGTAAAATATATAGGCCCTTCGCAGAGGGAAGCAGAGATTTGCAGAGATGCCATAGCTCAAAGTATAAAATGGAGATAAAATTATTTTTGAGAGGCATGCTTTTCCTGTCAACATGACGACCGAAAGTTTCCAATATATTCCATGCTAGACATATATAGGCGATTCCCAAATAGAAAATAAAGTTTACTCCCCCTCCACCATTCTTTCACAATCCATGGCTAGCCGTATCCACAAGTGCCTTCCAAACTTTCAACTTTCCAAGGGGGGGGGGTTAGGTTTAATTCATTTCGAGACTGGGCTTCCCTATTACTTGCCACTTTCTCGCACAATGAGAAGTTAATAAGCACTCATCTTGAGAACAACCCATCTAGCATGAAAGATATTGACCACCCCCATCACTTCATGAGCAGTATGGGCGCACAAAACGGATAGTTTTCTGAATGATTAGAGTTGGCACATGCAAATTTACTTGGAACGGCATGTAAATACCGCATATAGGTAGGTATAGTGGACTCATTTGGCACAACTT
The DNA here is from genome assembly GCF_003073215.2 of Triticum urartu. Lineage (NCBI taxonomy): Eukaryota > Viridiplantae > Streptophyta > Magnoliopsida > Poales > Poaceae > Triticum > Triticum urartu. The sequence goes on from NC_053028.1 coordinate 394,567,733, forward strand.
TGGGTTAAAGGAATTGGATGCACAAGTAGCATTCCCGCTTAGTACAAATGGAGGCTAGCAAATAGATTGAGAAGCAACCAACGGGACAATGAAAACGGTCATAAACATGCATTGAGAACAACTAACAACGAATAATGCACCATAAGTAGGATATAACTTTGTTGCATAACTATTGACTTTACGTGCATGCATAGGGAACCACAAACCTTAACACCAATATTCTTACTAAATCACAATTACTCACTAGCATAACTCACGTATTATCATCTCCATATCGCAAAACTATTGCAAGGAATCAAACTTATCATATCCAGTGATGTAGATGGAAGTTTTTATTATATCCCTCTTGAATATCCATCACATTAGGACCAAATTTATATCTGGTGCATATTACCATTACTATTATCAACTCTCAAAATAATATAAGTGAAGCATGAGAGTTCATCTATTTCTTCAAAATATAACCACTGTCGTGCTCTAAAAGATACTCCCTCCCTCCCATAATGTAAGATGTTTTTTCACACTAGTGTAGTGTCAAAAAATGTCTTACATTATGGGACGGAGGGGGTATAAGTGAAGCACTAGAGCAACTGCCTAGCTCAAAAGATATAAGTGGAGCACATAGAGTATTCTAATAAATCGCGAACACGTGTGTCCCTCTCGAATGGGTGTGTCCAGCAAGGATGATTGTGACAAACTAAAAAGCTAAGAAAGACTCGTATAATACACGACACTCCAGGCACAACTCATATCATGTGATGAATAAAAATATAGCTCCAAGTAATATTACCGATGGTTGGTAGAAGAAAGAGGGGATGCCTTCCCGGGCATCCCCAAGCTTAGTTGCTTGGAAGTCCTTGAATATTATGTTGGGGTGCCTTGGGCATCCCCAAGCTTAGGCTCTTACCACTCCTTATTCCTTCATCCATCGTGATATCACTCAAAACTTGAAAACTTCAGCACACAAAACTCAACAAAACCTTCGTGAGATCCGCTAGTATAATAAAGGAAATCACTACTTTAGGTACTATTCTAAACCCATTCATATTTTATTATTGCATTATACCTAATGTATTCTAACTTCGCCATGGCTTGTACCCCCCGATATAATCCATAGATTCATCAAAACAAGCGAACAACGCAACAAAAACAAAATCTGTCAAAAACAGAACAATCTGTAGTAATTCGAACAATGACCATACTTATGTAACTCCAAAAATTCTGAACAATTAGGACAGCTTGGGAAATTGTTATATCAATCATGTGAAAAAATTCGAAATTTTATCACGCTCTAGCAAATTCTAACAATTCTACTACTAGACGCAAAAGTTTCCATTTTGCACAGAATCAAAGCAACCATCATCCAAATCATCCCAAAGGCTTTACTTGGCACAAACACTAATTAAAGCACAAAACCACAACCATATCAGTAGCATAATTTTCTACACACAAGAAACCAGAAAAAGAAACAAGAAAATTAAGATAGCTATTGGGTTGCCTCCCGACTAGCGCTATTGTTTTACGCCCCTAGCTAGGCATAATGCATAGTTTCAAGTGTTTTCATAATTAGTTTTGATAATTTTAGTATGAGTTTTCTTGAACCCGGGTGGTTCTTTACACTTTTCGCTCAAAGAAAGTGGCAATTTTAATATCTAAAATTTATAATCGCTTATTGCAAAGGGTAATCAAAGTATTTGTAGCGACCCGACCTCAGATGGTCAAGTCTCTGTGCTTCACTGTCATCCCTGGATCGGTAATGCTGACACACACAGTACTCGAAGGATTTATAACAGAGTAGCAATCACACACTCATTACATCAAAAAGTCTCAAGAGAGAACTTGTTACAATAATATGGCTTAAGGCCATCTAATGCGATAATAGCGGAAGGCTTGGAAGATAAAGTGAGTCCATCAACTCCGACGGCATAGCTGAGCTGCACGGCAACGACCTAACGAACCTTACTGCTCGTCTGAAAAGTTTGCAACATAATACGTTGCAGCCCGAAAATGGGTCAGCACATGGAATATGCTGGCAAAGTAACACAGTAGAGCAAGAACAGAATAATGCTATCACTACATACATATTTGGCTGGTGGAAAGCTCTATGTTTATAGTTTTGCATAAAGCCAATTTTTCCTACAACAAAGGAATATATCTTAATAACTATCATGGTGGTTGAACAATATTGAGAAGGTAACCCCAACTTAATCCCAAATTAAAGTAGTTAACAACCCCACAGTATTAATTAAAAGTGATGAGATACATGTGATAACCCAAGTACTAGATACTCAAATTTGTCCATAACCGGGGACACGGCTAACCATGATTAGATTGTACACTCTGCAGAGGTTTGCGCACTTTTCCCTGCAAGACTCAATCGCCTCCGTTCGATTTCTCGCACTGCATGATTTTTGAGAAACAGATGGCCGAGACACAGTCTTTCAGAAACATTAACTCTCTACTCCGGGCAGACCATATCAAATCTACAACCCACTACCTGCTGATCCACCTCTTCAAGAGCTTCACGTAACTTACTCAACTATGCTAGAGCCCATAATAGCTTGTGGCTGCACACGGAAGTTTCTAGCATGAATCATCTCAGTTCCTTTTGAGCCTGGGTGGCGGTCCATAGGAATATCACAGGGGTACCCCGGGATTTCCAAAAAAACAAACAACACTGGGTTCCCCAGGTGCCTCAATCCACCCAGATGTTAATTTAAGTTGCCACCATAAGTTGAACCATTAATTAACAAGCTTACATCTATCATGGATTTCACTCAAACCGAAACCACGTCTATGAGCATAGCATAGCATAGCAATATAAACAACGCGTAGAAGTAACTCCCAAGGGTTTGATAGTAACAGGGAATAGGTTCTACCTCAACAACTACTTCCCAACCCACAAGTTAATGACATCCTAATCATGCAATGTTTGAGGATTGGAACTAATGCATAAAAACTGGGTACGAAAAGAGTATGATCAAATGTGTTACTTGCCTTGCTGACGATCCGCGAAACCTAGAGACTCATAGTAACATGCTTCGCACTCCGGGTGTTCTATTGCAAACAAACAATAACATACATAAGCGACAAGCAAAAATGCACAAGAAAAACTCAAATAAGAGAGGTTGACTAGAAAGTTCAACTTAAGAACTCCGGTACGCAAAAAGAATCAAATCGAACGGAGCAACGAAACTCAAACGGCAAAAGAAACAGGATCTGTTTACTAAATTGTACTTAGGTCAAATTTTACAGTAGCAAAAACTTGTGCAAGTTGGTTAAACAGAAAGAGGGTCTCGAGACGAAGATCTAGGCGCTTGAATCGCCTGATTCCGACTAACGAGCGAAAAGATAAACAGAAACTAAGATCGGATCAGAAATCACGATCGAAAATAATCGCAGATTAATCCAATAAAAGAAAACTGACGAACATACTAACGAACGAGCGTTCGTTAACTGTAGCTAACGGGCGAAAACCGTTCGTTAAAACGAACGTACGGACGAACGTCCGCTAATTAGAAGAACCGAGAAAAACCGGTGAACCGATCAAAAAACGAGCTAGGGTTTCTAAAAAACCGAACGGTTTTTTAAAAAAACTGGCGGCTCGGGTCCGGTGCGGTACCTCCGGTGAGGGGCTCCAGCGAGGCAGGGTTTGGGCGGCGGGGCTCGGCGGCGGCGCGGGCGGCGGGCGGCTGTGGTGGTGGTGTGGTGGTGGGGGCTGGGGTGGCGCATATATATAGGAGGGGGCGACTTGGGGAAGGGGCATGGCGCGGTGGAGGAGTCCGTCTCGGACTCTTGTCCGAGTTGGCGGCGGCGGCGGCGATTGGGTTGGCGGCCCGGCTGGGTTTCGGCCCAGTCGGCGCAGGGAGTTTATTTTAAACAATTTCGCCAACAAAAATACAATCCTAGAAAATAAAATAAAAATCTAAAAATGCCAAAACAAATTTTCACCGTATAAATAAAATATTTAGAACGAGATGTACATTTTCTTGGCCCTAAAATGCAATTTTGAAAAACATGCAATTTTTCTAATTGCAAATAAAATCCCAAATAAAATTAAATAAATGATTTTAATATTTTTCCTCCAATATTTCAATCATTTTGGAGAATTCATATTATCTCCTCTCATTTATTTTAAAATGAAATATTTTTCGGAGAGGAAAATTATTAAAATCAAAAATCCTCGTTTCATTATTTGATATAAATCAAATATGAAAACCGGGAAATCCCCAACTCTCTCCGAGGGTCCTTGAGTTGCTTAGGATTTCGAGGATTGCGGAACGGAAATGCAATAAAATATGATATGCATGGATGACCTATGTATAACATTCCAAATTGAAAATTTGGGATGTTACAAACCTACCCCCCTTAAGATGAATCTCGCCCTCGAGATTCGGGTTGGATAGAAAAGAGATGCGGGTGGTCTTTGCGGAGATCATCCTCTCGTTCCCAGGTGGCTTCATCCTCGGTACGGTGGCTCCACTGAACTTTGCAAAACTTGATAACCTTGTTGCGGGTGACTCGGCTGGCAAACTCAAGAATCTTAACTGGCTTCTCCTCATAAGTCAAATCACTGTCCAACTGAATCGCCTCCAAGGGTACTGTATCTCTTAACGGTATATCGGCCATCTCAGCATGACACTTCTTCAACTGTGAAACGTGAAACACATCGTGAACTCCTGACAATCCCTCAGATAAATCCAACTTGTAGGCAACTTCTCCCATCCGTTCCAAAACACGATACGGTCCTACAAATCTCGGGGCTAACTTTCCCTTAAATCCAAAACGTTTCACTACTCGTAAAGGTGATACTCGCAAATATGCTCTATCTCCAATTTCATATGTTACCTCCTTGCGTTTTGAATCTGCGTAACTCTTCTGCCTGGACTGAGCAATCTTCAGTCTATCACGAATCAGTTTAACCTTCTCCTCGGACTCCTTGATTAAGTCTGGTCCAAACAACTGCCGGTCTCCTACCTCATCCCACATCAACGGCGTTCTGCACCTGCGTCCATACAGGGCTTCAAACGGTGCCATCTTCAAACTGGCTTGGTAGCTATTGTTGTACGAGAACTCTGCATAAGGCAAATTGTCGTCCCAACTAGATCCATAATCTAGCGCACAGGCTCTCAACAAATCTTCTAGTATCTGGTTGACTCTCTCGGTCTGTCCATCCGTCTGCGGGTGGAATGCTGTACTGAACTCCAATCTTGTTCCCAAAGTCTGATGTAACTGATGCTAAAACTTTGAGGTAAACTGTGTTCCTCTATCTAATACAATGGTCCTCAGAACTCCATGCAGACATACGATCCTGGACATATATACCTTGGCCAACTTCGCACTCGTATAGGTGGTTTTCACTGGGATAAAGTGAGCCACTTTGGTCAAGCGATCGACTACTACCCATATATAATCATATCCTGCTTTGGTTCTGGGCAATCCGGTGATAAAATCCATGCCAAGTTTATCCCACTTCCATTTGGGTATCGGCATAGGCTGTAACAGTCCTGCTGGTTTCTGATGCTCTGCCTTCACTCTTTGACAAACATCACATACGGCTACATACTCGGCGATATCCTTCTTCATACCAGTCCACCAGAAACGTTCCTTCAAATCCACATACATCTTAGTGTTTCCGAGGTGTATCGAGTATGGTGAGTCATGAGCCTCCTGAAGTATTAACTTCCTGATCTCTGGGTTGTTGGGAACATAAACTCGATCCTCAAACCACAAGGTATCGTGATCATCCTCACGAAAACCTTTGGCCTTTCCTTTGCTCATCTTCTCCTTTATCTCGGCAATCTCTTTGTCATCCTTCTGAGCTTCTCGAATCTTGCCTAATAATGTAGACTGAACCTCCATTGTTGCAACGAAACCTCTTGGAACGATCTCCAATCGAAGTTCCATGATATCCTCTACTAACTCCTTCGGTAATCCCTTACTTTTAAGGATATTGGCATAACTCTTCCGGCTCAAAGCGTCTGCTACGACATTGGCCTTTCCTGGATGATAGTGTAGCTTCATGTCATAATCCTTTATAAGCTCCAACCATCTCCTCTGCCTAAGGTTCAGCTCCTTCTGTGTGAAGATGTACTTCAAACTCTTATGATCCGTGTACACATCACAATGGTTTCCAATAAGGTAGTGTCTCCAAGTCTTCAACGCATGCACTACGGCTGCTAGCTCCAAATCATGCATGGCATAGTTCAACTCATGGGGTTTTAGTTGTCGTGAGGCATACGAAACAACTCTTCCGTCCTGCATAAGCACACATCCAAGTCCTAAGCGAGAGGCGTCGCAATACACTTGGAAATCCTTATGTATATCTGGTAGTGTTAGCACTGGGGCTGTAGTCAAACGTTTCTTCAACTCCTGGAAAATTGCCTCGCAATCTTCTGTCCATTTAAACTTAGTGTCCTTCCTCAATAGTTCAGTCATTGGCTTCGCAATCTTGGAAAAATTCTCAATGAATCTCCGGTAGTATCCTGCGAGTCCAAGGAAACTGTGGATCTCGCTAACTGAAGTGGGTGCCAACCATTCAGTGACTCACTGAATCTTACTGGGGTCTACTGCTATACCTTCTCCTGATATAACATGTCCAAGGAATCCGACTTCCTGCAACCAAGATTCGCATTTGCTGAACTTAGCATACAACTGATGTTCCCTGAGTTTCTCGAGAACTAACCACAAATGCTCTTTGTGCTCCTCTTCATTCTTCGAGTATACCATAATATCATCAATGAACACCACACCAAACTTGTCCAAATATTCCATGAACACCTTGTTCATCATGCTCATAAAATAGGCAGGGGCATTAGTCAATCCAAACGACATGACTGTATACTCGTATAATCCATACCGCGTGGTGAACACTGTCTTTGGTATATCCTTCTCTTGAATTTTCAACTGATGGTATCCCGACCGTAGATCGATCTTCGAAAACACTTTAGCTCCTTGCAGCTGATCAAACAGATCATGGATCATTGGCAGTGGGTACTTGTTCTTAATCGTCACTTCATTCAAAGCTCGATAATCAACAACCATCCTTACGGATTTATCCTTCTTCTCAACCAAAAGTACTGGGGCTCCCCAAGGTGACGAGCTTCTTCGAATGTAACCTTTCTTCAATAGCTCCTTGATCTGTTTCTTAATTTCCTCCAGATCATTTGCGGGCATCCGATAGGGTCTCTTGGATATTGGCCCTATACCTGGCAATAGCTCTATCAAAAACTCAATATCTCTATCCGGTGGCATGCCTGGTAACTCTTCTGGAAAAACATCCGGGTAGTCCTTTACTATAGGCACTTCCTCCTGAACAACTCCCGTGAGGGCATTTACTTGGCTCCTCCTAGGCACATGCCTAGATACATACTTAATCCTTTTTCCCTCCGGGGTGGTGAGATAAATCGACTTACTAGCACAGTCAATACTTCCTCCATACCTTGACATCCAGTCCCTAATATCACATCCAATCCTTGTGACTCCAAGATAATTAGGTCGGACAGAAAAACATGTGTGCCAATGGTTAGGGGTATCTGGTCGCACCATCGGCTAGCCATGTACTCTGCTCCGGGTGAACTCACTAGGAGAGGGGTCCTAAGGGTTTGGGTTGGTAGTTTAAACTTTTCCGCGAATCCCCTTGATATGTATGAATGTGATGCACCAGTATCGAAAAGAACAAGAGCGGTAAATGAGTTAACCAAAAACTTACCTATTACCGCATCTGGCTGCTCTTCAACCTCCTCCATGTTAACGTGGTTAACTTGTCCTTTGTTGAATGGATTAGGCTTCTTCCCAGCGCTCCCATTTCCGTTTCCATTCCTTCCTTCGGGACAATCATTAGCATAGTGCCTTGTCTTCCCGCACTTAAAGCAAGTAACTTGACTTAGGTCTCTTTTGGCGGGTGTGGCTGGGTTGGGGCGGTTCTGATTGTTGTTAGCTCCGTTCCCATTTCCATTCTTAGAACCATTGTGATTATGCGATCCTCCTCCAGTGTGGTTGTGATCTCCATGGTTATGAACAAGTCCTCCCGAGTTCGGGGTTAGGCGAGGCTTCTGCTGAGCTCCTGAGTTATACCTCCCTTGTCCGTACTTCCTCTTATGGCTCTCAATCTGCTGCTACTTCCCTTCAATCATAAGAGCCTTATCTACCAACTCCTGGTAGTTGTTGAAGGTTGCTACCATCAACTGCATGCTCATCTCATCATTTAGCCCTTCCATAAACTTCTCCTGCTTCGCGGCATCTGTGGCCACATCATCAGGGGAATAGCGAGATAACTTGCTAAACTCATCCACATACTGAGCCACGGTACGGTTCCCCTGGCGTAAGTTGCGGAACTCCCGCTTCTTCATCTGCATAGCTCTAGTTGAGACATGGGCTGTGCGGAAAGCTTGCTGAAACTGGTCCCAAGTGACATTGGCTACAGAAAAAGTGGCCGTGTAATTCTCCCACCATGAGGCTGCTGGTCCATCCAACTGGTGTGCGGCAAAGCGCACCTTCTCAGCATCTGTGCAACCTGCAGTGGTCAACTCCCTTCCAATACGGTGTAGCCAATCATCAGCAACTATAGGCTCGGTGCTACTGGAAAACATCGGCGGCTGTAACCTCAGAAAATGGGCTAGGTTGTCAACCGGTGGTGGTGGTGGTGGATTGTTGTTGTTGTTGTTGCCTTGGTTCTGAACTAACAACTGCATCAGGGTATTCTGCTGCTGAATCAACTGAGTGAGCTCCGGCGGGAAAGCAAAACCGGTGTCACGTCTCGGAGGCATCTGATGGGTTTAGATGGAAGAGATCAGAATAGAAAAGGGGTCTAATGAGAAAGCACTACCCATATGCGCATGAGACAAACACAATCATTTCACTCAATCAATCAAGAAAGGCCATACAAGCGGTCTAGAACTATCGCAAAAGTGCTCAACTACTACTGATTACATGGGGGGATACTAATAATATATGATGGTCATCTAGAAATTTTGATCGGTGGAAGACTCCATGATGTCTGCTCCAGCTTTGTCTTCAAAGTCATCCTCACTAGGATTTGAATCGGTGTCGTCGATGATGATGTAGTCCTCGGGGCGAATCTCCTTGGGTTCTTCGTCTTCTTCTACTGGTGTGGGGTCTCCCATGAATACTCCGATCTTCTTAACTAGGTCGTCATTCTTCTCCAGTAGTGTCTTGATTTCCTCCTCATATCCATCTCGTGTAAACTTGAGTTCTTCCTCCAGCTCGATGATCCTAGTCTTCGCCTTCTTCAAGTCCATCATGTACGCGCACATCTGGTTCTCCTGACGTCGAATGTGCTAGTTTAACTCCTGGATGAAAGCTGCAATGGATCTATCCTTCTTAGTGCTGATCACTTCCCATTGCTCGTCTCGGCACCCACATATTTGGTAGATAGTGTCTTTGAGATCCCTGTGATACACTTCTCCAATGCGTCCCATGGTGATGTGAGCTGCCATACTCTTTCCTAAACTCCAGGTTGGTGCGTCGAAGGAAAATTCTATGGGTTTAGAGGTTGGCGAGAACGTCCTTCCTGGAACTTGTACTTGAATCATCCAGCGCTCCTCTTCTGGTAGGGTGGCGTTGTACGTCCCGGTGAAGCTTGGTATTCCAATGTTCAAGTACCTAGTGACTTCCTTCAAGTGACGTCCAAAAGTTGTGTCTTCATCCGGTTGTGCAAATTTGTTCTTCATCTCCATCATCCTAAAGAGTAGAAAATGGAGAGGAGTCAGAAATGAGTAGAGAAGAGTGACCAATGGTTTTATCTTAGTGGTCGTGTCCTACACTCAGCGTGTGCTCTGATACCATCTTGTAGAGACCCAACCTCAGATGGTCAAGTCTCTGTGCTTCAGTGTCATCCCTGGATCAGTAATGCTGACACACACAGTACTTGAAGGATTTATAATAGAGTAGCAATCACACACTCATTACATCGAAAAGTCTCAAGAGAGAACTTATTACAATAATATGGCTTAAGGCCATCTAATGCGATAACAACGGAAGGCTTGGAAGATAAAGTGAGTCCATCAACTCCAACGGCATAGCTGAGCTGCACGACAATGACCTAACGAACCTTACTCCTCGTCTGAAAAGTCTGCAACATAATACGTTGCAGCCCGAAAACGGGTCAGCACATGGAATATGCTGGCAAAGTAACACAGTAGAGCAAGAACAGAATAATGCTATCACTACATACATATTTGGCTGGTGGAAAGCTCTATGTTTATAGTTTTGTGTAAAGCCAATTTTTTCCTACAACAAAGGAATAGATTTTAGTTTAACTATCATGGTGGTTGAACAATATTGAGAAGGTAACCCCAACTCAATCCCAAATTAAAGTAGTTAACAACCCCACAATATTAATTAAAAGTGATGAGATACATGTGATAACCCAAGTACTAGATACTTAAATTTGTCCATAACCGGGGACATGGCTAACCATGATTAGATTGTACACTCTACAGAGGTTTGCGCACTTTTCCCCACAAGACTCGATCGCCTCCGTTGGATTTCTCGCATTGCATGATGTTTAAGAAACGGATGACCGAGACACAGTCTTTCAGAAACATTAACTCTCTACTCCGGGCAGACCATACCAAACCTATAACCCACTACCTGCTGATCCACCTCTTCAAGAGCTTCACGTAACTTACTCAACTATGCTAGAGCCCATAATAGCTTGTGGCTGCACACGGAAGTTTCTAGCATGAATCATCTCAGTTCCTTTTGAGCCTGGGTGGCGGTCCATAGGAAGATCACACGGGTACCCCGGGATTTCCAAAAAAATAGACAACACTGGGTTCCCCGGGTGCCTCAATCCACCCAGATGTTAATTTAAGTTGCCACCTTAAGTTGAACCATTAATTAACAATCTTACATCTGTCATGGATTTCACTCAAACCCAAACCACGTCTACGAGCATAGCATAGCATAGCAATATAAACAACGCGTAGAAGTAACTCCCAAGGGTTTGATAGTAACAGGGAATAGGTTCTACCTCAACAACTACTTCCCAACCCACAAGTTAATGACATCCTAATCATGCAATGTTTGAGGATTGGAACTAATGCATAAAAACTGGGTATGAAAAGAGTATGATCAAATGTGTTACTTGCCTTGCTGACGATCCGCGAAACCTAGAGACTCGTAGTAACACGCTTCGCACTCCGGGTGTTCTATCGCAAACAAACAATAACATACATAAGCGACAAGCAAAAATGGACAAGCAAAACTCAAATAAGAGAGGTTGACCAGAAAGTTCAACTTAAGAACTCCGGTACGCAAAAAGAATCAAATCAAACAGAGCAACGAAACTCAAACGGCGAAAGAAACAAGATCCGGTTACTAAACTAGACTTAGGTCAAATTTTACAATAGCAAAAACTTGTGCAAGTTGGTTAAACAGAAAGAGGGTCTCGAGACGAAGATCTAGGCGCCTGAATCGCCTGATTCTGACTAATGAGCGAAAAGATAAACAGAAACTAAGATTGGATCAGAAATCGCGATCGAAAATAATCGTAGATTAATCCGATAAAAGAAAACTGACGAACAGACTAACGAACAAGTGTTCGTTAACTGTAGCTCACGGGCAAAAACCGTTCGTTAAAACGAACGTACGGACGAACGTCCGCTAATTAGAAGAACCAAGAAAAACGGCGAACCGATCAAAAAAACGAACTAGGGTTTCTAAAAAAACTGAACGGTTTTTAAAAAAAATGGCGGCTCGGGTACGGCGCGGTACCTCCGGCGAGGGGCTCCGGCAAGGTGGGGTTTGGGCGGCGGGGCGGCGGGGCTCGGCGGCGGCGCGGGTGGCAGGCGGCGCGGGCGGCTGCGGGCGGCTATGGTGGTGGTGTGGTGGTGGGGGGCCGGGGTGGCGTGTATATATAGGAGGGGGCGACTTGGGGAAGGGGCAAGGCGCGGTGGAGGTGTCCGTCTTGGACTCTTGTCCGAGTCGGCGGCAACGGCGGCGCTCGCGCGCGGAAGGCGGCGGCGGCAATTGTGCCGGTGACCCGGTTGGGTTTCGGCCCAGTCGGCGCGGGGAGTTTTTTTTAAACAATTTCGCCGACAGAAATAAAATCCTAGAAAATAAAATAAAAATCTAAAAATGCCAAAACAAATTTTCACCATCTAAATAAAATATTTAGAACGAGATGAACATTTTCTTGTCCCTAAAATGCAATTTTGAAAAACGTGCAATTTTTCTAATTGCAAATAAAATCCCAAATAAAATCAAATAAATGATTTTAATATTTTTCCTCCAATATTTCAATCATTTTGGAGAAGTCATATTATCTCCTCTCATTTATTCTAAAATGAAATATTTTTCGAAGAGGAAAATTATTACAATCAAAAATCCTCATTTCATTATTTGATAAAAATAAAATATGAAAACCGGGAAATCCCCAACTCTCTCCGAGGGTCCTTGAGTTGCTTAGGATTTCGAGGATTGCGGAACGGAAATGCAATAAAATATGATATGCATGGATGACCTATGTATAACATTCCAAATTGAAAATTTGGGATGTTACAGTATTCATGCGATTGAGATTCACACTAATATTTTTGAGAGGTTCATTAGACTTTTGCAACTCCATCAAATTTTTCTACATATCACCCAATTTGTCTAAGATTTGGATCCCCTCTTGAGTATAATTAAATCCTTTGTGTGAAGGTGGAACTCCCAATATACCCTCTATTATTTCATAAGCAACATTGGCATCACTCTCAATAAAATTCCCCTTCGTGGTGAAATCCAAGAGTTGTCTATGGGGCATGGTTGTACCTATATAAAAATTGTGAAGCAAAATTTTTACATCCCCTTTATGGTGCAAACATGACAAGATTCCATTAACCTATACCAAGCATCTTTTAGATTTTCTCCTTGTTTCTTCTTGAAGTAAAGAATTTCAAAATCCGGCGAAAGAGGAGGGATAGCTATGCTAATCATGATGACAAGGTAAACCAACAAACAAAAAGGCAAACACTTTTTTTTGTGTTTTTGTGAAAAAATATTTAGAAGTGGGGGAGATGAAAACGAGAAGCAAATGGCAAATAATGTAAATGCAAGGAGATAAAAGTTTATGCATAGGTACTTGATAGATGTTGATGATGTCTCCCCGACAATGGCGCCAGAAATTCTTCCTGCTACTTGTGAGTTGCGTTGGGATTTTCCCAAAGAGGAGAGGATGATGTAGTACAATAGAGATAAGTATTCCCTCAGTTAAGAACCTAGGTTCAATGTAGTAGGAGAACCAAGCAACACCTCGTTAGCAGTACCTGCACACAAAATACCAAAAACTTGCACCCAACATGAACAAGGGGTTGTCAATCCCTCGGCGGTTAATTTTAAAGATTTAATCTTATAGTGATAGATAGATAAATAAAACACAAAATAAAATAAAGTAAAGAAAATTTGCAGCAAGGCATTTTTGAATTTTAATATATGATAAAAGTACACCCGGGGGCCATAGTTTACACTAGAGGCTTCTCTCTTGAAAATAGCATACGATGGGTAAACAAATTACTGTTGGGTAATTGATAGAAAAGCGAATAATCATGACAATATCCAAGGCAATGATCATGTATATATGCATCACATCCGAGACAAGTGGACCTACTCCTGCCTTCATCTACTACTATTACTCCAGCCATCGACCACTATCGAGCATGCATCTAGAGTATTAAGTTCATAAAGAACGGAGTAACGCCTTAAGCAAGATGACATGATGTAGACAAAGTAAACTCACGCATGGATAAACCCCATATTTTTATCATTAATGTCATCGATACAAATACGTGTCATGTCCCTTTCTGTCACTTGGATTGAGCGTCGCAAGATCGAACCCATCACAAAGCACCTCTCCCATTGCAAGAAAAATCAATCTACTTGGTCAAACCAAATCAATAGATTGGAGAGAAATACAAAGCTATAATAATCATGCATAAAAGAGTGCAGAGAAGACTCAAATAATATTCATGGATAATCTGATCATAAACTCACAATTCATCGGATCTCCAACAAGCACACCGCAAAAAGTGATTACATCGAATAGATCTCCAAGAATATCTAGGAGAAGATTATATTGAAGATCAAAGAGAGAGAAAAGGCCATCTAGATACTAAGTATGGACCCATAGGTCTTTGGTAAACTACTCACACATCATCGGAAGGGCAACAAGGTTGTTGTAGAGCCCCTCCGTGGTTGATTCCCCCTCTGGGAAAGTGTCGGAAATGTTGGGGAACGTAGCATGCAATTTCCAAAAAATTCCTATGATCACACAAGATCTATCTAGGAGATGCATAGCAACGAGAGGGGAGAGTGTGTCCACGTACCCTCGTAGACCGAAAGCGGAAGCATTAGGTTAACACGGTTGATGTAGTCGAACGTCTTTGCGATCCAACCGATCTAGTACCGAACATACATCACCTCCGAGTTCAGCACACGTTCAACTCGATGATGTCCCTTGAACACTTCATCCAACAGAGGGCCGAGGGAGAGTTTAGTCAGCACTACGGCGTGGTGATGGTGATGGTGATGTGATCCGCGCAGGGCTTCACCTAAGCACTACGATGCTATAACCGGAGGAGTAAACTATGGAGGGGGGCACCGCACACGGCTAAGAGAACAATTGATGTGCTATGGGGTGCCCCCTGCCCCCATATATGAAGGAGGGGAGGAGGAGGCGGCCGGCCAGGAGGGGCGCGCCATGGGGGGAGTCCTACTAGGACTCCACTCCTAGTAGGATCCCCCCCTTTTCCTTTCTCATCGGAGGGGAAAAGGAGGGAGAGGGAAAGGGGGGCGCCGCCCCCTCCCTCAGTCCAATCCGGACTCCCATGGGGTGGCACCCCTTGCGGCCTCCCCTCTCTCTCCACTAAGGCCCATGTAGGCCCAATAATTCCCCGGGGGGTTCCGGTAACCCCTCGGTACTCTAAAATATACCCGAACCTTTCCGAAATCATTCCGGTGTCCGAATATCATCGTCCAATATATCAATCTTTACCTCTCGACCATTTTGAGACTCCTCATCATGTCCGTGATCTCATCCGGGACTCCAAACAAACTTTGGTCACCAAAACACATAACTCATAATACAAATCATCATCGAACGTTAAGCGTGCGGACCCTACGGGTTCGAGAACTATGTAGACATGACCGAGACACATCTCCGGTCAATAACCAATAGCGGAACCTAGATGATCATATAGGTTCCTACATATTCTACGAAGATCTTTCATTGGTCAAACCGCAATAACAACATACGTTATTCCCTTTGTCATCGGTATGTTACTTGCCCGAGATTCGATCATCGGTATCCTCATACCTAGTTCAATATCGTTACCGGAAAGTCTCTTTACTCATTTCGTAATGCATCATCCCACAACTAACTCATTATTCACATTGCTTGCAAGGCTTATAGTGATGTGCATTACCAAGAGGGCCCAGAGATACCTCTCTGATACTCGGAGTGGAAAATCCTAATCTTGATCTATGCCAACCCAACAAACACCTTCGGAGACACCTGTAGAGCATCTTTATAATCACCCAGTTACATTTTGACGTTTGACAGCACATAAGGTGTTCCTCCGATATTCGGGAGTTGTATATGTTGGGGAACGTAGTAATTTCAAAAAATTTCCTACGCACACGCAAGATCATGGTGATGCATAGCAACGAGAGGGGAGAGTGTGATCTACGTACCCTTGTAGATCGACAACGGAAGCGTTTGGTTGATGTAGTCGTACGTCTTCACGGCCCGACCGATCAAGCACCGAAACTACGGCACCTCCGAGTTCTAGCACACGTTCAGCTCGATGATGATCCGCGGACTCCGATCCAGCAAAGTGTCGGGGAAGAGTTCCGTCAGCACGACGGCGTGGTGACGATCTTGATGCACTACCGTCGCAGGGCTTCGCCTAAGCACCGCTACAATATTATCGAGGACTATGGTGGAAGGGGGCACCGCACACGGCTAAGAATATGATCACGTGGATCAACTTGTGTCTCTAGGGGTGCCCCCTTCCCCCGTATATAAAGGAGCAAGGGGAGGAGGCCGGCCGGCCCTATAGGCGCGCCAAGGAGGAGTCCTCCTCCTAGTAGGAGTAGGACTCCTACTGGGAGGGGGAAAGAAGTGGGGAGGGAGAGGGAAAGGGGGGCGCCGCCCCCCTCTCCTAGTCCAATTCGGACCAGGGGGGAGGAGGCGCGCGGCCCACCTTTGGCTGCCCCTCTCTCTCTCCACTAAGGCCCATATGGCCCATTACTTCTCCCGGTGGGGTTCCGGTAACCCTCCGGCTCTCCAGTTTTCTCCGAAATCACCCGGAACACTTCCGGTGTCCGAATATAGCCGTCCAATATATCAATCTTTATGTCTCGACCATTTCGAGACTCCTCGTCATGTCCGTGATCACATCCGGGACTCCGAACTAACTTTGGTACATCAAAACTCATAAACTCATAATATAACTATCATCGAAACCTTAAGCGTGCGGACCCTACGGGTTCGAGAACAATGTAGACATGACCGAGACACATCTCTGGTCAATAACCAATAGCGGAACCTGGATGCTCATATTGGCTCCGACATATTCTACGAAGATCTTTATCGGTCAGACCGCATAACAACATACGTTGTTCCCTTTGTCATCGGTATGTTACTTGCCCGAGATTCGATCGTCGGTATCCCATACCTAGTTCAATCTCGTTACCAGCAAGTCTCTTTACTCATTCCGTAATACATCATCTCACAACTAACTCATTAGTTGCAATGCTTGCAAGGCTTATGTGATGTGCATTACCGAGAGGGCCCAGAGATACCTCTCCGACAATCGGAGTGACAAATCCTAATCTCGAAATACGCCAACCCAACATGTACCTTTGGAGACACCTGTAGAGCTCCTTTATAATCACCCAGTTACGTTGTGACGTTTGGTAGCACACAAAGTGTTCCTCCGGCAAACGGGATTTGCATAATCTCATAGTCATAGGAACATGTATAAGTCATGAAGAAAGCAATAGCAACATACTAAACGATCGGGTGCTAAGCTAATGGAATGGGTCATGTCAATCAGATCATTCATCTAATGATGTGATCCTGTTAATCAAATGACAACTCTTTGTCCATGGTTAGGAAACATAACCATCTTTGATTAACAAGCTAGTCTATTAGAGGCATACTAGTGACACTCTGTTTGTCTATGTATTCACACATGTATTATGTTTCCGGTTAATACAATTCTAGCATGAATAATAAACTTTTATCATGATATATAAGGAAATAAATAATAACTTTATTATTGCCTCTAGGGCATATTTCCTTCAGTCTCCCACTTGCACTAGAGTCAATAATCTAGATTACACAGTAATGATTCTAACACCCATGGAGCCTTGGTGCTGATCATGTTTTGCTCGTGGAAGAGGCTTAGTCAACGGGTCTGCTACATTCAGATCCGTGTGTATCTTGCAAATCTCTATGTCTCCCACCTGGACTAGATCCCGGATGGAATTGAAGCGTCTCTTGATGTGCTTGGTTCTCTTGTGAAATCTGGATTCCTTTGCCAAGGCAATTGCACCAGTATTGTCACAAAAGATTTTCATTGGACCCGATGCACTAGGTATGACACCTAGATCGGATATGAACTCCTTCATCCAGACTCCTTCATTTGCTGCTTCCGAAGCAGCTATGTATTCCGCTTCACACGTAGATCCCGCCACGACGCTCTGTTTAGAACTGCACCAACTGACAGCTCCACCGTTTAATGTAAACACGTATCCGGTTTGCGATTTAGAATCGTCCGGATCAGTGTCAAAGCTTGCATCAACATAACCGTTTATGATGAGCTCTTTGTCTCCATATACGAGAAACATATCCTTAGTCCTTTTCAGGTATTCTTTAGGATGTTCTTGACCGCTGTCCAGTGATCCACTCCTGGATTACTTTGGTACCTCCCTGAGACTTATAGCAAGGCACACATCAGGTCTGGTACACAACATTGCATACATGATAGAGCCTATGGCTGACGCATAGGGAACATCTTTCATTTTCTCTCTATCTTCTGCAGTGGTCGGGCATTGAGTCTGACTCAACTTCACACCTTGTAACACAGGCAAGAACCCTTTCTTTGCTTGATCTATTTTGAACTTCTTCAAAATCTTGTCAAGGTATGTGCTTTGTGAAAGTCCAATTAAGCATCTTGATCTATCTCTATAGATCTTTATGCCTAATATGTAAGCAGCTTCACCGAGGTCTTTCATTGAAAAACTCTTATTCAAGTATCCCTTTATGCTATCCAGAAATTCTATATCATTTCCAATCAGTAATATGTCATCCACATATAATATCAGAAATGCTACAGAGCTCCCACTCACTTTCTTGTAAATACAGGCTTCTCCAAAGGTCTGTATAAAACCAAATGCTTTGATCACACTATCAAAGCGTTTATTCCAACTCCGAGAGGCCTGCACCAGTCCATAAATGGATCACTGGAGCTTGCACACTTTGTTAGCTCCCTTTGGATCGACAAAACCTTCCGGTTGCATCATATACAACTCTTCTTCCAAAAATCCATTTAGGAATGCAGTTTTGACATCCATCTGCCAAATTTCATAATCATAAAATGCGGCAATTGCTAACATGATTCGGACAGACTTAAGCATCGCTACGGGTGAGAAGGTCTCATCGTAGTCAACCCCTTGAACTTGTCGAAAACCTTTTGCGACAAGTCGAGCTTTGTAGACAGTAATATTACCGTCAGCGTCAGTCTTCTTCTTGAAGATCCATTTATTCTCAATTGCTTGCCGATCATCGGGCAAGTCAACCAAAGTCCATACTTTGTTCTCATACATGGATCCCATCTCAGATTTCATGGCTTCAAGCCATTTTTCAGAATCTGGGCTCACCATCGCTTCTTCATAGTTCGTAGGTTCATCATGATCTAGTAGCATGACTTCTAGAACAGGATTACCGTACCACTCTGGTGCGGATCTTACTCTGGTTGATCTACGAGGTTCAGCAGTATCTTGTTCTGAAGTTTCATGATCATTATCATTAGCTTCCTCACTAATTGGTGTAGGTGTCGTAGAAACAGGTTTCTGTGATGTACTACTTTCCAATAAGGGAGCAGGTACAGTTACCTCATCAAGTTCTACTTTCCTCCCACTCACTTCTTTCGAGAGAAACTCCTTCTCTAGAAAGGATCCATTCTTAGCAACGAATGTCTTGCCTTTGGATCTGTGATAGAAGGTGTACCCAACAGTCTCCTTTGGGTATCCTATGAAGACACATTTCTCCGATTTGGGTTCGAGCTTATCAGGTTGAAGCTTTTTCACATAAGCATCACAGCCCCAAACTTTAAGAAACGACAACTTTGGTTTCTTGCCAAACCATAGTTCATAAGGCCGTCTCTAAAGCATAACCCCAAAATGATAGCGGTAAATTTGTAAGAGACATCATAGATCGCACCATATCAAGTAAAGTACGATTACGACGTTCGGACACACCATTACGCTGAGGTGTTCCGGGTGGCGTGAGTTGCGAAACTATTCCGCATTGTTTCAGATGTAGACCAAACTCGTAACTCAAATATTCTCCTCCACGATCCGATCGCAGAAACTTTATTTTCTTGTTACGATGATTTTCAACTTCACTCTGAAATTCTTTGAACTTTTCAAATGTTTCAGACTTATGCTTCATTAAGTAGATATACCCATATCTGCTTAAATCATCTGTGAAGGTGAGAAAATAACGATATCCGCCACGAGCCTCAACATTCATCGGACCACATACATCTGTATGTATGATTTCCAACAAATCTATTGCTCTCTCCATTGTACCGGAGAACGGTGTTTTAGTCATCTTGCCCATAAGGCACAGTTCGCAAGTACCAAGTGATTCATAATCAAGAGGTTCCAAAAGTCCATCGGTATGGAGTTTCTTCATGCGCTTTACACCGATATGACCTAAACGGCAGTGCCACAAATAAGTTGCACTATCATTATCAACTCTGCATCTTTTGGCTTCAACATTATGAATATGTGTGTTACTACTATCGAGATTCATCAAAAATAGACCACTCTTCAAAGGTGCATGACCATAAAAGATATTACTCATATAAATAGAACAACCATTATTCTCTGATTTAAATGAATAACCGTCTCGCATTAAACAAGATCCAGATATAATGTTCATGCTCAACGCTGGCACCAAATAACAATTATTTAGGTCTAATATTAATCCCGAAGGTAGATGTAGAGGTAGCGTGCCGACCGCGATCACATCGACTTTAGAACCATTTCCCACGCGCATCGTCACCTCGTCCTTTGCCAGTGTTCGCTTAATCCGTAGTCCCTGTTTCGAGTTGCAAATATTAGCAACAGAACCAGTATCAAATACCCAGGTGCTACTGCGAGCTCTAGTAAGGTACACATCAATAACATGTATATCACATATACCTTTGTTCACCTTGCCATCCTTCTTATCCGCCAAATACTTGGGGCAGTTCTGCTTCCAGTGACCAGTCTGCTTCAGTAGAAGCACTCAGTTTCAGGCTTAGGTCCAGACTTGGGTTTCTTCTCCTGATCAGGAACTTGCTTGCTTTTCTTTTTGAAGTTCCCCTTCTTCTTTCCTTTGCCCTTTTTCTTGAAACTAGTGGTCTTGTTGACCATCAACACTTGATGCTCCTTCTTGATTTCTACCTCCGCAGCTTTCAGCATTGCGAAGAGCTCGGGAATAGTCTTATTCATCCCTTGCATATTATAGTTCATCACAAAGCTCTTGTAGCTTGGTGGCAGTGATTGGAGAATTCTGTCAATGACGCAATCATCTGGAAGATTAACTCCCATCTGAATCAAGTGATTATTATACCCAGACATTTTGAGTATATGCTCACTAACAGAACTGTTCTCCTCCATCTTGCAGCTATAGAACTTATTGGAGACTTCTTATCTCTCAATCCGGGCATTTGCTTGAAATATTAACTTCAACTCCTGGAACAT
This sequence comes from Triticum urartu, assembly GCF_003073215.2. NCBI lineage: Eukaryota > Viridiplantae > Streptophyta > Magnoliopsida > Poales > Poaceae > Triticum > Triticum urartu. The sequence continues at coordinate 394,588,718 of NC_053028.1, forward strand.
CTCATATGCTCCATGACGTTCAAAACGTCCTTGAAGTCCCGATTCTAAGCCGTAAAGCATGGCACACTGAACTATCAAGTAGTCATCAGCTTTGCTCTGCCAGACATTTATAACATCTGGTGTTGCTCCAGCAGCAGGCCTGGCACCCAGTGGTGCTTACAGGACGTAATTCTTCTGTGCAGCAATGAGGATAATCCTCAAGTTACAGACCCAGTCCGTGTAATTGCTACCATCATCTTTCAACTTTGCTTTCTCAAGGAACGCATTAAAATTTAACGGAACAACAGCACGGGCCATTTATCTACAATTAACATAAACAAGCAAGATACTATCAGGGACTAAGTTCATGATAAATTTAAGTTCAACTAATCATATTACTCAAGAACTCCCACTTAGATAGACATCCCTCTAATCATCTAAGTGATCACGTGATCCAAATCAACTAAACCATAACTGATCATCACATGAAATGGAGTGGTTTTCAATGGTGAGCATCGCTATGTTGATCATATCTACTATATGATTCACGCTCGATCTTTCGATCTCAGTGTTCCGAGGCCATATCTGCATATGCTAGGCTCGTCAAGTTTAACCTGAGTATTCTGCATGTGCAAAACTGGCTTGCACCCGTTGTAGATGGACATAGAGCTTATCACACCCGATCATCACGTGGTGTCTGGGCACGACGAACTTTGGCAACGGTGCATACTCGGGGAGAACACTTTTATCTTGAAATTTAGTGAGAGATCATCTTATAATGCTACCGTCAATCAAAGCAAGATAAGATGCATAAAAGATAAACATCACATGCAATCAATATAAGTGATATGATATGGCCATCATCATCTTGTGCTTGTGATCTCCATCCTTGAAGCACCATCGTGATCACCATCGTCACCGGCGCGACACCTTGATCTCCATCGTAGCATCGTTGTCGTCTCGCCAATCTTATGCTTCTACGACTATCGCTACCGCTTAGTGATAAAGTAAAGCATTGCAGGGCGATTACATTGCATACAATAAAGCGACAACCATATGGCTCCTGCCAGTTGCCGATAACTCGGTTACAAAACATGATCATCTCATACAATAAAATTTAGCATCATGTCTTGACCATATCACATCACAACATGCCCTACAAAAACAAGTTAGACGTCCTCTACTTTGTTGTTGCAAGTTTTACGTGGCTGCTACGAGCTTAAGCAAGAACCAATCTTACCTACGCATCAAAACCACAACGATAGTTTGTCAAGTTGGTGCTGTTTTAACCTTCGCAAGGACCGGGCATAGCCACACTCGGTTCAACTAAAGTTGGAGAAACTGTCACCCGCAAGCCACCTATGTGCAAAGCACGTCGGGAGAACCGGTCTCGCGTAAGCGTACGCGTAATGTCGGTCCGGGCCGCTTCATCCAACAATACCGCCGAACCAAAGTATGACATGCTGGTAAGCAGTATGATTTATATCGCCCACAACTCACTTGTGTTCTACTCATGCATATAACATCAACATATAAAACCTAGGCTCGGATGCCACTGTTGGGGAACGTAGTAATTTCAAAAAAATTCCTACGCACACGCAAGATCATGGTGATGCATAGCAACGAGAGGGGAGAGTGTGATCTACGTACCCTTGTAGATCGACAACAGAAGCGTTTGGTTGGTGTAGTCGTACGTCTTCACGGCCCGACCGATCAAGCACCGAAACTACGGCACCTCAGAGTTCTAGCACACATTCAGCTCGATGACGATCCCCGGACTCCGATCCAACAAAGTGTCGGGGAAGAGTTCCGTCAGCACGACGGCGTGGTGACGATCTTGATGCACTACCGTCGCAGGGCTTCGCCTAAGCACCGCTACAATATTATCGAGGACTATGGTGGAAGGGGGCACCGCACACGGCTAAGAATATGATCACGTGGATCAACTTGTGTCTCTAGGGGTGCCCCCTGCCCCCGTATATAAAGGAGCAAGGGGAGGAGGCCGCCGGCCCTATAGGCGCGCCAAGGAGGAGTCCTCCTCCTAGTAGGAGTAGAACTCCTACTAGGAGGGGGAAAGAAGTGGGGAGGGAGAGGGAAAGGGGGGCGCCGCCCCCCTCTCCTAGTCCAATTCAGACCAGGGGGGAGGAGGCGCGCGACCCACCTTTGGCTGCCCCTCTCTCTCTCCACTAAGGCCCATATGGCCCATTACTTCTCCCGGGGGGGTTCCGGTAACCCTCCGGCTCTCCGGTTTTCTCCGAAATCACCCGGAACACTTCCGGTGTCCGAATATAGCCGTCCAATATATCAATCTTTATGCCTCGACCATTTCGAGACTCCTCGTCATGTCTGTGATCACATCCGGGACTCCGAACTAACTTCGGTACATCAAAACTCATAAACTCATAATATAACTGTCATCGAAACCTTAAGCGTGCGGACCCTACGGGTTCGAGAACAATGTAGACATGACCGAGACACGTCTTCGGTCAATAACCAATAGCAGAACCTGGATGCTCATATTGGCTCCTACATATTCTATGAAGATCTTTATCGGTCAGACCGCATAACAACATACGTGGTTCCCTTTGTCATTGGTATGTTACTTGCCCGAGATTCGATCGTCGGTATCCCATACCTAGTTCAATCTCGTTACCGGCAAGTCTCTTTACTCGTTCCGTAATACATCATCTCACAACTAACTCATTAGTTGCAATGCTTGCAAGGCTTATGTGATGTGCATTACCGAGAGGGCCCAGAGATACCTCTCCGACAATCGGAGTGACAAATCCTAATCTCGAAATACGCCAACCCAACATGTACCTTTGGAGACACCTGTAGAGCTCCTTTATAATCACCCAGTTACGTTGTGACGTTTGGTAGCACACAAAGTGTTCCTCCGGCAAACGGGATTTGCATAATCTCATAGTCATAGGAACATGTATAAGTCATGAAGAAAGCAATAGCAACATACTAAACGATCGGGTGCTAAGCTAAATGGAATGGGTCATGTCAATCAGATCATTCATCTAATGATGTGATCCTGTTAATCAAATGACAACTCTTTGTCCATGGTTAGGAAACATAACCATCTTTTATTAACAAGCTAGTCTATTAGAGGCATACTAGTGACACTCTGTTTGTCTATCTATTCACACATGTATTATGTTTCCGGTTAATACAATTCTAGCATGAATAATAAACTTTTATCATGATATATAAGGAAATAAATAATAACTTTATTATTGCCTCTAGGGCATATTTCCTTCAGTCTCCCACTTGCACTAGAGTCAATAATCTAGATTACACAGTAATGATTCTAACACCCATGGAGCCTTGGTGCTGATCATGTTTTGCTCGTGGAAGAGGCTTAGTCAACGGGTCTGCTACATTCAGATCCGTGTGTATCTTGCAAATCTCTATATCTCCCACCTGGACTAGATCCCGGATGGAATTGAAGCGTCTCTTGATGTGCTTGGTTCTCTTGTGAAATCTGGATTCATTTGCCAAGGCAATTGCACCAGTATTGTCACAAAAGATTTTCATTGGACCCGATGCACTAGGTATGACACCTAGATCGGATATGAACTCCTTCATCCAGACTCCTTCATTTGCTGCTTCCGAAGCAGCTATGTATTCCGCTTCACACGTAGATCCCGCCACGACGCTCTGTTTAGAACCATCTTTGAAGTGTCTATGGCCAGGAAGCCTAACCATCTTTGATTAACAAGCTAGTCAAGTAGAGTCATACTAGGGACACTTTGTTTTGTCTATGTATTCACACATGTATCAAGTTTCCAGTTAATACAATGATAGCATGAATAATAAACATTTATCATGATATAAGGAAATATAAATAACAACTTTATTATTGCCTCTAGGGCATATTTCCTTCAGTCTCCCACTTGCACTAGAGTCAATAATCTAGATTACATAGTAATGATTCTAACACCCATGGAGTCTTGGTGCTGATCATGTTTTGCTCGTGGAAGAGGCTTAGTCAACAGGTCTGCAACATTCTGATCCGTATGTATTTTGCAAATCTCTATGTCTCCCTCCTTGACTTGATCACAGATGGAATTGAATCGTCTCTTGATTTGTTTGGTTCTCTTGTGAAATATGGATTCCTTCCCTAAGGCAATTGCTCTAGTATTGTGACAAAAGATTTTCATTGGACCCGATGCACTAGGTATTACACCTAGATTGGATATGAACTCCTTCATTTGCTGCTTCTGAAGTAGCTATGTATTCCTCTTCACACGTAGATCCCGCCACGATGCTCTACTTGGAACTGCACCAACTTACAGCTCAACCATTTAATATAAATACGTATCTGGTTTGCGACTTTGAGTCATCCAGATCAGTGTGAAAGCTTGCATCGACGTAACCATTTACGACAAGCTCTTTGTCACCTCCATAAATGAGAAACATATCCTCAGTCCTTCTCAGGTATTTCAGGATGTTCTTGACCGATGTCCAATGATCCACTCCAGGATTAGTTTGGTACCTCCGTGCTAAACTTATGGCAAGGCACACATCAAGTCTGGTACACAGCATTGCATACATGATAGAACCTATGGCTGAAGCATAGGGAATGACTTTCATTTTCTCTCTATCTTCTGCAGTGGTCGGGCATTGAATTTGACTCAACTTCACACCTTGTAACACAGGCAAGAACCCTTTCTTTGACTGATCCATTTTGAACTTCTTCAAAACTTTATCGAGGTATGTGCTTTGTGAAATTCCAATTAAGCATCTTGATCTATCTCTATAGATCTTGATGCCCAATATATAAGCTACTTCACCGAGGTATTTCATTGAAAAATTCTTATTTCAAGTATCCTTTTATGCTATCTACAAATTCTGTATTATTTCCAATCAACAATATGTCATCCACATATAATATTAGAAATGCTACAGAGCTCCCACTCACTTTCTTGTAAATACAGGCTTCTCCAAAAGTCTGTATAAAACCACATGCTTTGATCACATTATCAAAACGTATATTCCAACTCCGAGATGCTTGCACCAGTCCATAAATGGACCTCTGGAGCTTGCACACTTTGTTAGCACCTTTAGGATCAACAAAACCTTCTGGTTGCATCATATACAACTCTTCTTTAAGAAATCCATTACGGAATGCGGTTTTGACATCCATTTGCCAAATTTCGTAATCATAAAATGCGGCAATTGCTAACATGATTCGGACAGACTTAAGCATTGCTACGGGTGAGAAAGTCTCATCGTAGTCAACTCCTTGAACTTGTCAAAAACCTTTCGCAACAAGTCGAGCTTTGTAGATAGTAACATTACCGTGAGCGTCAGTCTTCTTTTTGAAGATCCATTTATTCTCTATGGCTTGCCGATCATCGGGCAAGTCAACCAAAGTCCACACTTTGTTCTCATACATGGATCCCATCTCAGATTTCATGGCCTCAAGCCATTTTGCGGAATATGGGCTCATCATTGCTTCCTCATAGTTCATAGGTTCGTCATGGCCTAGTAACACGACTTCCAGAACAGGGTTACCGTACCACTCTGGTGCAGAATGTACTCTGGTTGACCTACGAGGTTCGATAGTAACTTGATCTGAAGTTTCATGATCATCATCATTAAATTCCCCACTAATTGGTGTAGGCATCACTGGAACTGATTTCTGTGATGAACTACTTTCCAATTCGGGAGAAGGTACAATTACCTCATCCAGTTCTACTTTCCTCCCACTCACTTCTTTCGAGAGAAACTCCATCTCTAGAAAGGATCCATTCTTAGCAACGAATATCTTGCCTTCGGATATGTGATAGAAGGTGTACCCAACAGTTTCCTTTGGATATCCTATGAAGACGCATTTCTCCGATTTGGGTTCGAGCTTATCAGGTTGAAGCTTTTTCACATAAGCATCGCAGCCCCAAACTTTAAGAAACGACAGCTTAGGTTTCTTGCCAAACAATAGTTCATATGGTGCCGTCTCAACGGATTTAGATGGTGCCCTATTTAACGTGAATGCAACCGTCTCTAAAGCATAACCCCAAAACGATAGTGGTAAATCGGTAAGAGACATCATAGATCGCACCATATCTAATAAAGTACGGTTACGACATTTGGACACACCATTACGCTGTGGTGTTCCAGGTGGCGTGAGTTGCGAAACTATTCCACATTGTTTCAAATGAAGACCAAACTCGTAACTCAAATATTCGCCTCCATGATTAGATCGTAGAAACTTTATTTTCTTGTTACGATGATTTTCCGCTTCACTCTAAAATTCTTTGAACTTTTCAAATGTTTCAGACTTATGTTTCATTAAGTAGATATACCCATATCTGCTCAAATCATCTGTGAAGGTCAGAAAATAACGATACCCGTCGCGAGCATCAACACTCATCGGACTGCATACATCAGTATGTATTATTTCTAATAAGTTAGTGCCTCGCTCCATTGCTCCGGAGAATGGAGTCTTAGTCATCTTGCCCGTGAGGCATGGTTCGCAAGCATCAAATGATTCATGATCAAGTGATTCCAAAAGTCCATCCGCATGGAGTTTCTTCATGCGCTTTACACCAATATGACCTAAATGGCAGTGCCACTGGTATGTTGCACTATCATTATCAACTTTGCATCTTTTGGCATGAATATGTGTATCACTACGATCGATATTCAATAAACCATTTACATTGGGTGTATGACCATAGAAGGTTTTATTCATGTAAACAGGACAAGAATTATTCTCTGACTTAAATGAATAACCGTATCGCAATAAACATGGTCCAATCATATTCATGCTCAACGCAAACACCAAATAACATTTATTTTGGTCCAACACTAATCTCGAAGGTAGAGGGAGTGTGCGATGGTGATCTTATCAACCTTGGAATCACTACCAACACACATCGTCACCTTGCCCTTAACTAGTCTCTGTTCATTTTGTAATTCCTGTTTTGAGTTACTAATCTTAGCAACTGAAACGGTATCAAATACCCTGGGGTTACTATGAACACTAGTAAAGTACATATGAATAACATGTATATCAAATATACCTTTGTTCACTTTGCCATTCTTCTTATCCGCCAAGTATTTGGGGTAGTTCCGTTTCCAGTGACCATTCCCTTTGCAGTAGAAGCACTCAGTTTCAGGCTTAGGTCTAGCTTTGGGTTTCTTCACGGGAGTGGCTACTTGCTTACCATTCTTTCTTGAAGTTCCCTTTCTTTTCCTTTGCCCCTTTTCTTGAAACTAGTGGTCTTGTTAACCATCAACACTTGATGCTCTTTCTTTATTTCTACCTTCGCCGATTTTAGCATCACGAAGAGCTCGGGAATCGTTTTCATCATCCCTTGAATATTATAATTCACCATGAAGTTCCAGTAACTTGGTGATAGTGACTAGACAACTCTGTCAATCGCTATCTTATCTGGAAGATTAACTCCCACTTGATTCAAGCGATTGTAGTACTTAGACACTCTGAGCACATGCTCACTGGTTGAGATATTCTCCTCCATCTTGTAGGCAAAGTACTTGTCAGAGGTCTCATACCTCTCGACCCGGGCATGAGTCTGAAATACCAATTTCAGCTCTTGGAACATCTTATATGCTCTATGGAGTTCAAAACGTTTTTGAAGTCCCGGTTCTAAGCTGTAAAGCATGGCGCACTAAACTATCAAGTATTCATCATACCGAGCTTGCCAAACGTTCATAACGTCTGCATCTGCTTCTGCAATAGGTCTGTCACCTAGCGGTGCAACAAGGACATAATTCTTCTGTGCAGCAATGAGGATAATCCTCAGATCACGGACCCAGTCCGCATCATTGCTACTATCATCTTTCAACTTAGTTTTCTCTCAGAACATATCAAAAATAAAACAAGGGAGCTATACGCGAGCTATTGATCTACAACATAGATATGGAAATATTATCAGGACTAAGTTCATGATAAATTAAGTTCAATTAATCATATTACTTAAGAAATCCCACTTAGATAGACATCCCTCGAGTCATCTAAATGATCACGTGATCCATATCAACTAAACCATGTCTGATCATCACGTGAGATGGAGTAGTTTCCAATGGTGAACATCTCTATGTTCATCATATCTACTATATGATTCCCGTTTGACCTTTCGGGCTCCAGTGTTCCGAAGCCATGTCTGTACATGCTAGGCTCGTCAAGTTTAACCCAAGTATTCCACATGTGCAAAACTGTCTTGCACCCATTGTATGTGAACGTAGAGCTTATCACACCCGATCATCACGTGGTGTCTCGGCACGATGAACTGTCGCAATGGTGCATACTCAGGGAGAACACTTATACCTTGAATTTTAGTGAGGAATCATCTTATAATGCTACCGCCGTACTAAGAAAAATAAGATGCATAAAAGATAAACATCACATGCAATCAAAATATGTGACATGATATGGCCATCATCATCTTGTGCCTTTGATCTCCATCTCCAAAGCACCGTCATGATCTCCATCGTAGCGTCGTTTTCATCTCGCCAATTATTGCTTCTACAACTATCGCTAACGCATAGTGATAAAGTAAGCAATTACATGGTGTTTGCATTTCATACAATAAAGTGACAACCATAAGGCTCCTGCCAGTTGTTGATAACTTTTACAAAACATGATCATCTAATACAATAATGTATATCACATCATGTCTTGACCATATCACATCACAACATGCCCTGCAAAAACAAGTTAGACGTCCTCTACTTTGTTGTTGCAAGTTTTACGTGGCTGTTATGGGCTTCTGGCAAGAACCGTTCTTACCTACGCATCAAAACCACAACGTTTTTTCATCAAGTGTGTTGTTTTAACCTTCAACAAGGACCGGCCGTAGTCAAATTCAATTCAACTAAAGTTGGAGAAATAGACACCCGCCAGCCACCTTTATGCAAAACAAGTTGCATGTCTATCGGTGGAACCGGTCTCATGAACGTGGTAATGTAAGGTTGGTCTGGGCCGCTTCATCCAACAATACCGCCGAATCAAAATAAGATGTTGGTGGTAAGCAGTATGACTATTATCGCCCACAACTCTTTGTGTTCTACTCGTGCATATCATCTATGCATAGACCTGGCTCAGATGCCACTATTGGGGAACATAGCATGCAATTTCAAAAAAATTCCTACGATCACGCAAGATCTATCTAGGAGATGCATAGCAATGAGAGGGGGAGAGTGTATCCACGTACCCTCGTATACCAAAAGCGGAAGCGTTAGGTTAATGTGGTTGATGTAGTTAAACATCTTCGCGATCCAACCGATCTAGTACCAAACGTATGGCACCTCCGAGTTCAGCACACGTTCAGCTCGATGACGTCCCTCGAACTCTTGATCCAGCAGAGGGTCGAGGGAGAGTTTCGGCAGCACGATGGCGTGGTGACGTGATGGTGATGTGATCCACGCAGGGCTTCGCCTAAGCACTACGATGCTATGAACGGAGGAGTAAACTATGGAGGGGGGCACCACCCACGACTAAGAGAACAATTGATGTGTTATGGGGTGCCCCTGCCCCCGTATATAAAGGAGGGGAGGAGGAGGTGGCCGGCCCGAAGGGGCGCGCAATGGGGGGAGTCCTACAAGGAATCCACTCCTAGTAGGATTCGCCCCCCTTTTCCTTTCTCGCCGGAGGGGAAAAGGAAGGAGATGGAGAGGGAGAGGGAAAGGGGGGCGCCGCCCCCTCCCTTAGTCCAATTCGGACTCCCATGGGGGGGCAGCCACCCCTTGCGGGCTCCCCTATCTCTCCACTAAGGCCCATGTAGGCCCAATAATTCCCTGGGGGGTTGTGGTAACCCCTCGGTACTCCGAAATATACCCAAACCTTTCTGAAACCATTCCGGTGTCCGAATATCATCGTCCAATATATCAATCTTTACCTCTTGACCATTTCGAGACTCCTCGTCATGTCTGTGATCTCATCCGGGACTCCGAACAAACTTTGGTCACCAAAACACATAACACATAATACAAATCATCATCGAACGTTAAGAATGCGGACCCTACGGGTTTGAGAACTATGTAGACATGACCGAGAAACATCTCCGGTTAATAACCAATAGCAGAACCTGGATGCTCATATTGGTTCGTACATATTCTACGAAGATCTTTTATCGATCAAACCGTAATAATGACATACGTTATTCCCTTTGTCATCAGTATGTTACTTGCCCGAGAATCAATCATCGGTATCCTAATACCTAGTTCAATATCGTTACCGGCAAGTCTCTTTACTCGTTCCGTAATGCATCATCCCACAACTAACTTATTAGTCACATTACTTGCAGGCTTATAGTGATGTGCATTACTGAGAGGGCCCATAGATACCTCTCCGATACTCGGAGTGACAAATCCGAATCTTGATCTATGCCAACCCAGCAAACACCTTCGGAGACACCTGTAGAGCATCTTTATGATCACCCAGTTACGTTGTGATGTTTGATAACACACAAGGTGTTCCTCCGGTATTCGGGAGTTGTATAATCTCATAGTTTGAGGAATATGTATAGGTCATGAAGAAAGCAATAGCAATAAATTTTAACGATCATTATGCTAAGCTAACAGATGGGTCTTGTCCATCACATCATTCTCCTAATGATGTGATCCCGTTCATCAAATGACAACACATGTCTATGGTCAGGAAACTTAACCATCTTTGATTAACGAGCTAGTCAAGTAGAGGCATACTAGGGACACTTTGTTTTGTCTATGTATTCACACATGTATCAAGTTTCCAGTTAATACAATTCTAGCATGAATAATAAACATTTATCATGATATAAGGAAATATAAATAACAACTTTATTATTGCCTCTAGGGCATATTTCCTTCAGGAAAAGGCCTCTAGATGGAATCTCTCGAGAACAGAAGCTTGCGGCGGCGGAAAAAATATTTTGGGTGGCTCTTTGTTGGTTTCCCGATTTTAGAGAATTTATAGAGGTAGAATTAGGTCAAAAGGGTGAATGTGGGCCCCATAAGCCACCAGGGTGCGCCTACCCCCCTAGGCGCGCCCTGGTGCCTCGTAGGCTCCTCCTTCATCTTTGGGCCCTCTCCTGAAGCTTCCAAGGTCTCTTTTGTCCATAAAAAACTCCAAAAAGTTTCGTGTCATTTGGACTTCATTTAGTACTGAAATTCTAAAAAACTAAAACATGCAGAAAATAGAAACTGACACTAGGCACTAAGTTAATAGGTTAGTCCCCAAAAAATGATATATAATTGCTTGTAGTTGCATATAAAACACCCAAGATTGATACTACTATAATAGCATGGAACAATAAAAAACTATAGATACATTGGAGACGTATCAAGAAGCCAGGGGAAGGAGACGAAGGAGATGCAGGGGAGCGGCCTGGTTGGAGCAGGGTGTAATGCCCCGAGACCAATGTGCCAGGTGTCTTCCTGTTATTTGCTATTGTTGCCATGTCATTTGCTTGCGTGTTGCATCTTGTCATGTCATCATGTGCATTGCATCATCATGTTTTCAAAACTTGCATTAGTCCGGGTCTCCCAGTTCCGTCCGTTGTTCGTTCTGAGCCCAGACACACTTGCACGCGCCCGCGGCATGTCCGAAATAGTATTTTATAAGTGGCCGGAAAATGTTCTCGGAATGGGATGAAAGTTGGCGTGTGGTCTTATTATAGTGTAGATAGACCGTCTGTCAAGTTTCATCGCATTCGGAGTTTGTTTGACGCCCCAATGATTAACTATAGCGACAATATAGTCGGTCAAACGTCGGACGTTTTCGGTCCCCGGAAACAGTCGCTGGGCCTCTCTTCTCTTCTCTCAGCCTGAGACCTTCTGCACAGTCCACTACCTACCTCCAGGCCTAACCTAGGCTCTCTCGTCAGTCCGCGGAACTCCTCGCGCGCGCATCCAAAAGTTGTCCCGGACCCGACCCGGGCAGTCGTCACCGTTGTGTCCGGATCATCCCCAAACATCTACAAAATGTCTCCGTTTGTTAATTGGACTTCCTAGTCTATTTTTTCTCAACCGCTTGATTTATTTGGAGGAACGGATTAGCCCCTAAATGTCTCCCTCTTTCTTTATATATATATATATACACTCTCTAGTCTAAATCTAGACCAAACCCTAACTTCTAGGCACTTGTCCCTGCCACCGCTGCCGCACTTATCTCCCAAATCCCCATCGGGATCTCACCCATAGCCAACCACAAACCTCCCCTGTCTCTCTCGTTTTCCTCGCCGCCGCCACCACCCCAATCCCCTTCCTTGGGATCCATCCCCGACCAACCATCACCCGGCCTCCGCTCGATCCACTCTTCCAGCCACAGCCACCCAAACCCCTCAGCCCTGAGCGCCTCCTCGGCCCTGAGCACGCCTCCTGCTCGAGCCTCGCTGGAGCCGAGCTGCCCGACGCCTTCGCTCCCTCCACCGGGTCTCCTTACCTCGTCGCCCGGACCCGCCGCCATATGCCTCACCCGTGCGCCGGCGTCGTCGGCTTCGCCCCTGCGCCTCAAGTCCTGTGTCGCCGCCGCCTTGCTCCATTTCCGCCGACGGCTTCCTCCCTGCACTTTCTCCTCACCGGCTATCTCTCTCTCCCTCGCAGCAAGACACCGCCGCTGGTGCTCGCCGTCGACCTCGTCGCCGTCGTCCTAGTCCCGACCCCCGCCGGATCCGGCCGACCCCAGCCTCGCCTCGCCGCTGCTCTGCCTCATTGTCGCCGGAGTCCCTGTCGCCGCCCTGCTTCCCCTGCTTCGAGCGGGACGGGACGACGCGCCCCTGTTCCTTCGTCAGCCTGGCCAGCCGGCCCAGCCACTCACCAGCGCCTCCCCAAGTCCCAGCGTCCCCGCCTGCCTCCTCCTCTCCATAGTTCCGGGCCAAGGCCCATGGTGAGCTGCGCCCCCCAGCGCCTGTTCCTGTTGGCCCGACTCCAGTTTTAGCCCGTTCATTTTTTTTTCCTGGACGGATTTAGCTATTTTCCAGAGAATGCCTGTTTTACAGAAAAGTCCCTAGTCTTCATGCATATAATAACTTAATAACCGTGCATCGGATTAAAACAATTTATATATGAAATATGCTTAGTTTTTCATCTAGTTTCATAATATGCCTTTTTCATCCATGTCTAAAATGTTTAAAATGATGTTTGTTTAAATTTGCTCCTATGCCATGCTAAAATGCTTTATTTCATAACTAAATAACCGTAACTCGGAATTTAATAAACTTTATATGTAAATGGGGTAGAAAAATGCCTAGTTTAACATGGTGGCATCTCTTTGCATGTTTAACAACTCCAAAATTGTGTTTAGGGAAGAACAGTACCAAACCTAATATATGCATATGATGATTTTCTGGAATTGTTGTTCGTTGTTTCCAGCCTCATTTAAACTTGACTAGATAGGTAGTTTTACTTTGCTTCACCCTCTTGCCATGTTTAACAACATTTAATATTGTTGGGTACATAAACGAGATCGAACTAAATAACTTGAATGTGGTGTTTCGTCAATATGCAATAGAGTTGCATATTGAGCTCCACTTAATTTGTAGGGTTGTTTGTGCATTTTGCCATGCCATGCCTCATTAAACCGGACATGCATCATACTTGGTTGTGCATCATGCCATGTTTTTGTGATGGTTGTTTACTATGTTGTTTGCTTTCTTTCCGATGTACTTCTTCTCGGTAATCCGGTAACGTTGCGTTTGTGAGGATACGTTGGCTACGTCCGTTTGTCTTCTTCATGGACTCGTTCTTCTTCCTTGCGGGATCTCAGGAAAGATGACTATACCCTCGAAATCACTTCTATCTTTGCTTGCTAGTTGCTCGCTCTTTTGCTATGCCTATGCTGCGATACCTACCACTTGATTGTCATGCCTCCCATATTGTTAAGCCAAGCCTCTAACCCACCTTGTCCTAGCAAACTGTTGTTTGGCTATGTTACCACTTTGCTCAGCCCCTCTTATAGCGTTGCTAGTTGCAGGTGAAGATTGGAGTTTGTTCCTTGTTGGGACATGGATATTTTGTTGGGATATCACAATATCTCTTATTTAATTAATGCATCTATATACTTGGTAAAGGGTGGAAGGCTCGGCCTTATGCCTGGTGTTTTGTTCCACTCTTGCCGCCCTAGTTTTCGTCATATCAGTGTTATGTTCCTGGATTTTGCGTTCCTTACACGGTTGGGTTATAATGGGAACCCCTTGATAGTTCGCTTTGAATAAAACTCCTCCAGCAAGGCCCAACCTTGGTTTTACCATTCGCCACCTAGACTTTTTCCCTTGGGAGTCGCACATCCCAAGGGTCATCTTTATTTTAACCCCCCGGGCCAGCGCTTGTCTAAGTGTTGGTCCGAACTAGAGCCACTTGCGGCGCCACCTCGGGGAAACTTGAGGGCTGGTTTTAGGTGTACGTAGTGTTCATCCGGGGTTGCCCTGAGAACGAGATATGTGCAGCTCCCATCAGGATGTCGGCGCATCGGGCGGTCTTGCTGGTCTTGTTTTACCATTGTCGAGATGTCTTGTAACCGGGATGCCGAGTCTGATCGGATTGTCTTGGGAGAAGGAATATCCTTCGTTGACCGTGAGAGCTTGTGATGGGCTAAGTTGGGACACCCCTGCAGGGTTTTGAACTTTCGAAAGCCGTGCCCGCGGTTATGGGCAGATGGGAATTTGTTAATGTACGGTTGTAGAAAACCTGAAACTTAACTTAATTAAAATGCATCAACCGCGTGTGTAGCCGTGATGGTCTCTTTCCGGCGGAGTCCGGGAAGTGAACACGGTGTTGGAGTTATGCTTGACGTAGGTTGTTCTAGGATCACTTCTTGATCATAGATTCTCGATCGTGCTTTGCCTTCTCTTCTCGCTCTCATTTGCGTATATTAGCCACCAAATATGCTAGTCACTTGCTGCAGCTCCACTTCATACCTTTTACCCTACCTATAAGCTTAAATAGTCTTGATCGCGAGGGTGTGAGATTGCTGAGTCCCCGTGACTCACAGATACTTCCAAAACTAGTTTGCAGGTGCCGATGATACCGAGCAGATGGTGCTACTGAGCTCAAGGAGGAGCTCGATGAAGATCGTGTTCATTATGTTGTTCCGTTACCAGTTGATCAGTAGTGGAGCCCAGTTGGGGACGATCGGGGATCTGTGTAGCATTTGGGGTAGTCTTCTTTTATCTTGGTTCCGTAGTCGGACCTTGATTGTATCTAGATGATGTAATGCTTTATTCATGTATTGTGTGAAGTGGCGATTGTAAACCAACTATGTACCTTTTTCCCTTATTGAATTACATGGGTTGTTGCGAAGATTACCTCACTTGCGACATTGCTTTCAATGCGGTTATGCCTCTAAGTCGTGCTTCGACACGTGGGAGATATAGCCGCATCGAGGGCGTTACAAGTTGGTAATCAGAGCCTTCCCCAACCTTAGGAGCCCCCTGCTTGATCGAATCGCTGGTGTTGTTGAGTCTAGAAAAAATGTTTTGAGTCATTTAGGATTTATATATATCGGAGAGTAGGATTCTTTTTACTCCTCAGTTCCTTCGTCGCTCTGGTGAGGCATCCTGACGTAGAGTTTTGACTCTTCTCTTATCAAATTTCACTAAAAAAATTTAGGATCACGCGGGTATCTTGGAATCGTTCTGATGGTTTTGTGACGAGAACATTGTTCTTGGTTCCTCCTGACATTTAGGGGTTGTGGCAGTGTCCCGGGGAGTTGAGCTCCGAGGTGTTGTCGTCACAATTTTATCGTTGCAGTTCTGGAATACCTGAGTTTCGCCGACATCGAAAATCTCTTTTATGCAGTTGTTGGTGAGATAACCTCGACGCCACCCAGTACTGGGGCGGGAGTTCGGGAGTATTACCATAACTCATATAACGGATGCTTTTCGAAGGTTGAGGTAAATGATTTCCGAAGGTTTCTTGGTTATGTGTTGAAGGATGGATATAGCTGGATGTAGGAATTGTTAGTTTGGGTGAGATATTATGCTTCCCCTGTATTCCCAACACCTAATTGCATAACCGGAAAATTTCGGGAGTTTATAAGTGGGAATTCAAGTAGCTCTTAGGATATCTTTCCGACAGATGTATGATATGAAATTGGGGTTCGACGTCTAGTGGTCCGCCTATTCACGGTTGGTTTTACAGTGGTCTCGTTGTGTCTTAAAGAGTCCTTGGCTATGATGACTCGGGGACGCTTCGTATGTCATGTGCACTGCCTTGTACATGATGGTGCTATACGATCGAGCCCGTGTAGGCCCCACCACGAAAACTTCGGACAAAATCTCTATCATATGTTTGTTCCGGCTTATTCTGCAAGCCAATCCTTTGTTTTTTTGTTTGGAGTTGTGGTATTCGAGTTGCTTCGAAGTCAAGTGTTGATTCCATAACTTTTCCTAAACGGTGTTCTCATGTTCCTATGTGAATACTAATCCTTCTCGATCATCGAGTTTGTCATGTAAATCCTTGTCAGCCGGTGCGATTCTCTTCAAGATGGTCCTATCATTTGTCACATCCGCAATATCGACTCAAGTCTTCTCAACGTTGTTTGTTTCATTTGTCCCAAGCTGCCTTTGTTTTTTCCTGTCCTCCCACCCTTTTTATTCAAGGACTCATATATCTTAATCAAGTATCCATTTTATTCATGTGAATTTTCTCCATTCCTTTCTTTCAATGTTCTTACCCGGTGTTTCTCATAAAGATACTAACGGAGCCTCAAGTTCATCATTCTTTATTCTTTTTCTTCTCCGGTGGATTCAATTCAAGCTTTTGGTGTTGATCATATCCTTTAACTCGTTTCAAATGTTTTCCTTGCCGGTGCACCTTATTGTCATTCCACTTCTCGCTATTCAATTGTTCCGGAGTGCGGAAGATATCTCAGAAGACTCACGGTTACATTCTCGATCCATTCAAGCTCTTTAGAGATTGTAATCTCTTTCAAGCCATTTAATTCAATCGGTGCAATCTCTCTTTCAAATTATTCTATGGTGTATCTTTTGAGTGGGCCCTAACCCACAGGTCTTTTCCCAGGATCTTACCTGACTCGCCTTATTTTCCCGGAGTGACTCCCAAAATTCTTTTCGAAGTTTGATGTAAGAATGATTCATCATCAGTCATATGTATTTCTCCAATATCGTTTTGAAAGTCTTTTCATCGTTGGTTCAACATTTCTAATTTTAACTCCAGAGTGCGTCAACAATTCATGGTGGTGTTTCTCGTTGTCATTCTCGGGTTTTGAAGACCGAAGAAGAGTTTTTCCTCCATATCTTATCCGCTCTCTCAGAGATTCATGGTGCTAGCCTTATGCCATCCTCTCATAATTGCTTTCGATTGTGAGAATTCTTTTCACCCATCCGGAGCAATTCAAGATTCTTTTCAGTTTGATTCTCCGGAGGCCATCATCTCAGAATTATTCTTTCCAGCTTTCAGCTCACCTTCTCTAAATCTTACCGGTGCGTCATCCAAGTATTCTCTTCCCAGCTCGGGATCTCTTTGTTTCACTTGTATATAAATTCTCTCAAGCATCTTCGTTCATTTGCAAATTCTTCCCGGTGTTTCGTTATCTTTTACTTCGTTCGTTTTCAATTCTTACGGGGGTTCGTTCAAGATGTCTCTTCCTTCGTTATCATATCAATTCATTCGTTCTTTTCAATCCCGACCGGTGATTCGTTGAAGATCTTCCCAAGTTTGAGCTATACCTCTCTTTAATCCTTTCTACGAGAATAAGTAGTGTGCCAAATCCATTGGTTGTCATCAATTTAATTGGTGAAGGATAAGCATAATGTAATTCTTATTCTTGTTTCATCGAGTGAATTCAATTCCTTATTCCGGAGGTTCATCATATCACATTCCCTGTTCGAGAGGCTTTATCTTTTCTTTTCCAAGAGTTCCAAGCTCTCGCAATTATATTATCACGGAGATCTATCTAAATCATTGCAAGGATTCAACTTGTGTTTTCAACTTCTCCTTCATTCCGTTTTGATCATCCTTTTGTTACCGGAGTTCTGCATGAAGGTTCTACATGATGGTTCATCAAGGATTTAATTCCTTCTCGAAGTGCTCATCAAGATTCTTTTCAGAGGAGCTCAAGCATTCTTAATCTTGCAATCCAGAGTGCAATTCTTTCTATTGAATCATTGGAGGTGGTATTATGTCATTCTTGATAATTTGAGTTCATGTTTCATGATTCACATGTTGTTAAGAATGAGGTATTTTAAATCCATCAATCTCGTCATTAGATTTATCTTGGGCTATATTTTCACCTAAAGCCTTCCCTAAGGACTGTTGCTATGAATGGTGCTTATAAATGACCCAAGTTCTTCATTTATCCTCCCGGTGAAATAGTTTCTCGTCTCCTTGTAATATCAATCCAATCAAATCTTTTCCGTGAGTGGCAAGTTGTCACCTCATAATTTTGAGATGTCTTCTATAAGTACATATCAAGCTTATCCTTTTCGTTGTTGGTTTCCCAACAATTCCGTTCGACCCTACTCCTAAAGATGCTTTTCAAGCTCATCGGAGGTAGAAGATGTTGTTTTCTTCTCCGTTCTTTTGTTCTGACGATCCAACTTCTATTCTTTCATTCCGGAGGCATTATGATATTGATTTCTTCAACCATCATCTCGTTTCATCAAAGATCATGTTCTTTCCTGTGCTTATCCATTTAACCGGAGTGTTGTGCCTTTTGCTCAAGTTCTTTTCGCCTTATCAAGCCTTGCACCTCTTTTCAACTGGAGTGCTGTCTGAGATCTTTCTTACCCCTTGTTCCATTCATTCAATAGTTCCAGAGGCAGTATGTTGTGATTTCATCAAGTATCTTCTCATCTTACCAAGTTCTTATTCAATTCCTTTTCTTGTCAACCAGAGTGCTGTCCGAATTTGTTCTTCCTTGTTACTCTTCCCTACCGGAGTGCTTTCAACTTTGTTCTTCTTCGTTGCATTCTTCCTTTCAATTTGTTCAACCTTTCAAGGTTCTTTGGTTTCACTCGTTTGTCAAAGAAGAAACTTAGTTTTACCTCTTCTCTTTCTCTTCCGTTTTTCCCTCTGGTGCCATTCTAGATCTCGGGACGAGATCCTCTCGTAGTGGTGGAGTGTTGTAACGCCCCGAGACCGATGTGCTAGGTGTCTTCCTGTTATTCGCTGTTGTTGCCATGTCATTTGCTTGCGTGTTGCATCTTACCATGTCATCATGTGCATTGCATCATCATGTTTTCAAAACTTGCATTAGTCTGGGTCTCCCAGTTCCGTCCGTTGTCCGTTCTGAGCCCAGACACACTTGCACGCGCCCGCGGCATGTCCGAAATAGTACTTTATAAGTGACCGGAAAATGTTCTCGGAATGGGATGAAAGTTGGCGTGTGGTCTTATTATAGTGTAGATAGACCACCTGTCAAGTTTCATCGCATTCGGAGTTCGTTTGACGCCCCAACAATTAACTATAGCGACAATATAGTCAGTCAAACATCAGACGTTTTCGGTCTCCGGAAATAGTCGCGGGGTCTCTCTTCTCTTCTCTCAGCCTGAGACCTTCTGCACAGTCCACTACCTACCGCCAGGCCTAACCTAGGCTCTCTCGTCAGTCCGCGGACCTCCTCGCGCGCGCGTCTGAAAGCTGTCCCGGACCCGACCCGGGCAGTCGTCACCATTGTGTCCGGATCATCCCCAAACATCTACAAAACGTCTCCGTTTTATTAATTGGACTTCCTAGTCTATTTTTTCTCGACCGCTCGATTTATTTGGAGGAACGGATTAGCCCCTAAATGTCTCCCTCTTTCTTTATATATATATATATATACTCTCTAGTCTAAATCTAGACCAAACCCTAACTTCTAGGCACTTGTCCCTGCCACCGCCGCCTCACTTATCTCCCAAATCCCCATCGGGATCTCACCCACAGCCAACCGCAAACCTCCCCTGCCTCTCTCGTTTTCCTCGCCGCCGCCACCACCCCAATCCCCTTCCTTGGGATCCATCCCCGACCAACCATCACCCGACCTCCGCTCGATCCACTCTTCCAGCCGCAGCCACCGAAACCCCTCAGCCCTGAGCGCCTCCTCGGCCCTGAGCGCCTCCTCGGCCCTGAGCACGCCTCCTGCTCGAGCCTCGCCGGAGCCGAGCTGCCCGACGCCTTCGCTCCCTCCACCGGGTCTCCTTACCTCGTCGCCCGGACCCGCCGCCCTATGCCTCGCCCGTGCGCCGGCGTCGTTGGCTTCGCCCCTGCGCCTCAAGTCCTGTGTCGCCGCCTTGCTCCGTTTCCGCTGACGGCTTCCTCCCTGCACTTTCTCCTCACCAGTTCTCTCTCTCTCCCTCGCAGCAAGACGCCGCCGCTGGTGCTCGTCGTCGACCTCGTCGTCATCGTCCTAGTCCCGACCCCCGTCGGATCCGGATGATCCCCGCCTCGCCTCGCCGCTGCTCTACCTCGTCGTCGCCAGAGTCCCTGTCGCCGCCCTGCTTCCCCTGCTTTGAGCGGGACGGGACGAAGCGCCCTTGTTCCTTCGTCGGCCTGGCCAGCCAGCCCAGCCACTCACCAGCGCCTTCCTAAGGCCCAGCGTCCCGGCCTGCCTCCTCCTCTCCACAGTTCCAGGCCAAGGCCCATGGTGAGCTGCGCCCCCCACCGCCTGTTCCTGTTGGCCCGACTCCAGTTTCGGCCCATTCATTGTTTTTTTCCTGGACGGATTTAGCTATTTTCCAGAGAAGGCCTGTTTTACAGAAAAGTCCCTAGTCTTCATGCATATAATAACTTAATAACCGTGCATCGAATTAAAACAATTTATATATGAAATATGCTTAGTTTTTCATCTAGTTTCATAATATGCTTTTTTCATCCATGTCTAAAATGTTTAAAATGCTATTTGTTTAAATTTGCTCCTATGCCATGCTAAAATGCTTTATTTCATAACTAAATAACCGTAACTCGGAATTTAATAAACTTTATATGTAAATGGGGTATAAAAATGCCTAGTTTAACGTGGTGTCATCTCTTTGCATGTTTAACAACTCTAAAATTGTGTTTAGGGCAGAACAGTACCAAACCTAATATATGCATATGAGGATTTTCTGGAATTGTTGTTCGTTGTTTCCGGCCTCATTTAAACTTGACTAGATAGGTAGTTTTACTTTGCTTCACCCTCTTGCCATGTTTAACAACATTTAATATTGTTGGGTACATAAACAAGATCGAACTAAATAACTTGAATGTGGTGTTTCGCCAATATGCAACAGAGTTGCATATTGAGCTCCACTTAATTTGTAGGGTTGTTTGTGCATTTTGCCATGCCATGCCTCATTAAACCGGACATGCATCATACTTGGTTGTGCATCATGCCATGTTTTTGTGATGGTTGTTTACTATGTTGTTTGCTTTCTTTCCGGTGTACTTCTTCTCAGTAATCCGGTAACGTTGCGTTTGTGAGGATACGTTGGCTACGTCCGTTTGTCTTCTTCATGGACTCGTTCTTCTTCCTTGCGGGATCTCAGGCAAGATGACCATACCCTCGAAATCACTTCTATCTTTGCTTGCTAGTTGCTCGCTCTTTTGCTATGCCTATGCTGCGATACCTACCACTTGATTGTCATGCCTCCCATATTGTTAAGTCAAGCCTCTAACCCACCTTGTCCTAGCAAACTGTTGTTTGGCTATGTTACCGCTTTTCTCAGCCCCTCTTATAGCGTTGCTAGTTGCAGGTGAAGATTGGAGTTTGTTCCTTGTTGGGACATGGATATGTTGTTGGGATATCACAATATCTCTTATTTAATTAATGCATCTATATACTTGGTAAAGGGTGGAAGGCTCGGCCTTATGCCTGGTGTTTTGTTCCACTCTTGCCGCCCTAGTTTTCGTCATATCGGTGTTATGTTCCCGGATTTTGCGTTCCTTACACGGTTGGGTTATAATGGGAACCCCTTGACAGTTCGCTTTGAATAAAACTCCTCCAGCAAGGCCCAACCTTGGTTTTACCATTCGCCACCTAGCCTTTTTCCCTTGGGAGTCGCGCATCCCAAGGGTCATCATTATTTTAACCCCCCCGGGCCAGTGCTTGTCTAAGTGTTGGTCCGAACTAGAGCCACTTGCGGCGCCACCTCGGGGAAACTTGAGGGCTGGTTTTAGCTGTACGTAGTGTTCATCCGGGGTTGCCCTGAGAACGAGATATGTGTAGCTCCCATCAGGATGTCGGTGCATCGGGCGGTCTTGCTGGTCTTGTTTTACCATTGTCGAGATGTCTTGTAACCGGGATGCCGAGTCTGAAGGAATATCCTTTATTGACCGTGAGAGCTTGTGATGGGCTAAGTTGGGACACCCCTGCAGGGTTTTGAACTTTCGAAAGCCGTGCCCGCGGTTATGGGCAGATGGGAATTTGTTAATGTCCGGTTGTAGAAAACCTAAAACTTAACTTAATTAAAATGCATCAACCGCGTGTGTAGCCGTGATGGTCTCTTTCCGGCGGAGTCCGGGAAGTGAACACGGTGTTGGAGTTATGCTTGCCGTAGGTTGTTCTAGGATCACTTCTTGATCATAGATTCTCGATCGTGCTTTGCCTTCTCTTCTCGCTCTCATTTGCGTATGTTAGCCACCAAATATGCTAGTCGCTTGCTGCAGCTCCACCTCATACCTTTTACCCTACCTATAAGCTTAAATAGTCTTGATCGCGAGGGTGTGAGATTGCTGAGTCCCCATGAATCACAGATACTTCCAAAACCAGTTTGCAGGTGCCGATGATACCAAGCAGATGGTGCTAATGAGCTCAAGGAGGAGCTCGATGAAGATCGTGTTTGTTATGTTGTTCTGTTTCCAGTTGATCAGTAGTGGAGCCCAGTTGGGGACGATCGGGGATCTGTGTAGCATTTGGGGTAGTCTTATTTTATTTTGGTTCCGTAGTCGGACCTTGATTGTATCTGGATGATGTAATGCTTTATTCATGTATTGTGTGAAGTGGCGATTGTAAGCCAACTATGTACCTTTTTCCCTTATTGCATTACATGGGTTGTTGCGAAGATTACCTCACTTGCGACATTGCTTTCAATGCGGTTATGCCTCTAAGTCGTGCTTCGACACGTGGGAGATATAGCCGCATCGAGGGCGTTACACAGGGGAGCATGGATGTTGCGGGAGGTGGAGCTCAGGGATGAGCCCGTGATCGGGCATGTTGACTACTGTTGTTGGGGCGACGAAGAGGAGCTCCTAGACAAGGGGGTTGCGGGAGCATGGGCGCTCATGCGCACAGAGCTCGTGGATGAGCTGCGGCTGTGGAAGGCTCGGCGTGGATTGGTGGATGGTTGTGAATGGAGGCGGAGATGATTTGGATCGGCGGCACGACGTCTGGCTGGTGCAGCGTGGAAGACCATGAGAGAGGCTAGGTGGAGCGGGCAAGGTCCTGAGGAGGGAGGAGACAACGACGGTGGTTTGGCAGTCGGGTGGGATCCCGAGGTGGGAGGAGGCTGGCGGTGGCGCCGACTGGACATGGGGAGGATTTTTAGGGATTAGGTCTGGTTGTCCAAATTAGGTCCAGGGGACTATATATAGGGAAAGGAGGAGGTTTGGCGCTCTTCGATTTAGATTGGATGGCTCCGTCTGGTCTAAAGAAAGAACCAAAGATGTTTGAGGGTGTTTGGGGTTGATCCGAACCCATCGGTGATGACCGGGCGGTTTGGGTTCGGGAAAGTTTCCGAACTTGCACGAGGGGGTATGTGGGTTGTGCCGAGAGACAAGACGTTTGCGTGCAAGTGTGTGGTTGGTCTTGGAACGGTCAACAAAAGAAGCGACGACTACTAACGGATGCAAGTTAAAAAAACGACAACGGAGCACCGATGCAATGCGGATGATGAATGCAACAAACAAATAATTAACGCGGCGATAACCAAATATATGGAATGCATCTGGAGCGCCAGTCTCGGGCTGTTACAGGTGGCCTTGGCGGCCTTACTTCGCTGGAAGCATAGTTTTGGAGAGGGTCTTTGGTGGGCGCACCTGGTTGGCAGTGGTCTGGATGGTCAGGGTCGCGTCCGTGGTTGGCCGTGGCACGACAGGGGTGGGCAACAGAAGCACACTGGACATGCAGGGAGCGTCCTCCTCCCGGGATCGGAGTGGCACGTGTGCTCCTTTCTTCGGACATGTCTTCTCTCTCCAATGTCAATGAGGTTGAAAGAACACGCTTGTGACGCACATGCCGGATGCGGGTGCTCCTGTGTTCTTGCAGCGAAGTCAAAGTTGTCGGGTCAGGAGTGCGACGGAAGATGTACGATGACACTGCAATGGCCTATGATGTACTTTACTTTATCATATTTAGCTTTTCTGACATTTTTATATGTCTTGTGGTGTTAGTGACCTAGCTCAGCTTGGTGTAGTTGCCTATTATTTAGGTTTTCGCCTGATTCTTCTTTAATAAATTGAGCAATTCTCGGCGTGGACATATTTCTTTTTTTCGAGAGTACGCCTAGGCGTACCATATTTTTATAGAAGGCAAAAATTAAGTACAAGAAACTATAACTTGCTGCGAACAACAAGTATAGTTGAAACTCCACACCAACCACGACAATTACAAACACAATGCAAAAGGGCCTGCCCTAAACTAATCATCTAGCCGTGTCACAGCAGAAGTCGGTCACCTCGAAGAGCAACAACTTCATCCGGATTACCCTTGCCAACGCACCACCCACCCTTGTATGCCTAAGAGGAGACGACGAGTGGATATCGGGACTCGAACGGTCCCGAGAAAGCCATCATCTTGGGATCACCGGCAGCTGCGTCCATAGCGCCCACGAAGATCAACTCGGGCAGCAGCAAACACTGGAGAACCACCGACAGAATAAGCCAAGTCTCCACCCTCGATGCTCTCAACAGAGAAACGACGCCACACCGCCGCCATCGCCAGTCCTACACGGACAAAGGCTTTCGCCCGGAAACCACAATCCGATCCAGAAGGGAAGGTGTCGACACACCTCGGCGACGCCTCCAAGGAGGGAAACGGCACCCACGGGCGCCATCGCCGCCAGCTCCGACGAAGAAGAGCAGGATTTTCATCCGCACCTCCCACCTCCCACCTCTATCAATAGATTGAGCCAAACTGTCGCAGTTACACCACCGCTGCCGCAGCACCTTGCCATCAAGATCAAACCGCCGCGGGACACCGACCCTTCGCACGACCGAGAGCACTCCGACCACCAACCAACCCCTACACGTCCGGAGACACACCACTCCATCTCCCATCCATCCTCAACCTCAGCGCTGCCAGAAACTACCGGCACCATGGGCTTGGGCAGGCACACCACCATGCAGCCACCCGTGCCACTGCTGCAACCCGAAGCCCTACAGGGGAGAGACCGGCGCGCCACGCCGCCCACGCGGATGCACGCGCCCACCATGGCGCTCCCCTGAGCAAGCCTCTGCTGCAGCCTCCAGCTCAGATCCGGCACCGATTCCGGCCACGCCACCACCAACTCGCCAAAAAGGGGCCGCCTTCATCAAGCCATACCGGTGAGAGCCCCCGCTCACCGCGCGCCCCCGCCACCGCAGCAGATCTCGGCCGCCGCTCCCGGCCACCTCTGGCCGAGATCCACAGCCGCCAAGGTTCGCGCCGCGACCACCGGCTTCCACCACAGAGCTCGACGGAGACCACCGCCCCACACCACCTCGCGACCGTGCTCCACCACTCCCCACGCCCTCTGCCGTGTGCCGCCGCACCGAGAACCACCAGCCACCGCGCCGCCCTGGAGACGGCTCTCCCCCGCGCGAAGGAGCCCCGTCAGAGCAAGCAGCCTTCGCCCTGCCGCCTTTGACGGCCGGGTGCCGCCACCACCGCCGGGGCCGACGGCGGCGGCGGCCAGGGATTACCTAGGAAGGGGCGCTCGGGGCAAGGGTTTGGCCTCCGGAGCCGCCCGCGCGAGCGGCCCGGGAGGGAGAGAGGTGGACATATTTCTTCCAAATGGAATCTTAGCAGCTATCCTGCTAACTTAAAAAAACAACAACAAGAAACCTAACCAGAGCTCCGCGCAGTTCGCGGCGTCCCAAAAGCTTGATCTGAACTTTGTCGTGACAATATTTTGAACTGCGTAAACTTATTCAATTCTCAAAAAAAAAAGTGCGCCAGAAGGCTTTTCCATATAAAAATAAATCTGACCTGGCACGCGCTGGCGCTGCTGGTGTCGTCTTCCTCCTCTTCCAGCAGACGCCGCCGTCCCCTTGTCCACATCCATCTCCATCTCCATCTCCTTCCTTACTCGCCACCCCCACCCCATTCCAAAACCCTAAACCCCATCCCAAACCTCACCGCCCCCACCGACGCCATGCAGTCCCTGGCGCTCACATCCCCCTCTCTCCCCGCCGCCGCCCCCACCCCCGCCTCCGGCCGCCGCCTCGCCACGCGCGTCCGCGCCGCCGCCGTCTCCGACGAGCCCAAGCTCAATAAGTACAGCGCGCGCATCACGGAGCCCAAGTCGCAGGGGGCGTCGCAGGCCGTGCTCTACGGCGTCGGCCTCACCGACGCCGACCTCCGCAAGCCGCAGGTCGGGGTCTCCTCCGTCTGGTACGAGGGGAACACCTGCAACATGCACCTGCTCCAGCTCGCCGAGGCCGTGCGCGACGGAATACGCGACGCCGGCATGGTCGCCTTCCGCTTCAACACCGTCGGGGTCAGCGACGCCATCTCCATGGGTACCAGGGGCATGTGCTACAGCCTCCAGTCGCGCGACCTCATCGCCGACAGCATAGAGACCGTCATGGGGGCGCAGCACTACGACGCCAATATCTCAATCCCTGGGTGCGATAAGAACGTCAGTGAGATCCCTATACTGCCTACTGTTGTTATCCTTCCTACCTAACTCAACAGCGATTAGGTCTTCTGAAAATCTGCAATCTGTTCTTCACTGCTCTGTTATAGTAGAGATGAAACTGCAGCTCTGGCCACGGTGGTATTACAAATCTCATGTATTTTAGCCCAGCGCTGGAAAACGAAACAATATTAACCGGGTCTGTCTTCAGTTGTGCCAAACCATGGTTCCTAGTTTTGGTAACATCACAATCCTTTCTGCTGTCAGGATTTTTCTCTGAAATGGGTGTACTGCCCCACCTTGTTTGAGAATGAAGTTGGGAGTTTTATCTCGGTTTTTGTGTATGTTTTCCATTTCATCACGAACAAAATCAGTGGAACAAGTTTCTAGTTTCATATGCGTCTGCTTTACTGTAATGTTTAAGAATGAGAAAACACTCATGTTTTGTACCTTTCCAGTACTTCAATTTATCTCATGTCTTACCTTGTACACAAGTGGGGCTTATAGAATAACTATGATATCTGGATGTTTGTTGTGTCTGAATTTAGTGGCACTTCGCATTGCAGATGCCAGGTACAATAATGGCAATGGGACGGCTAAATCGACCAAGTATCATGGTTTATGGTGGAACCATTAAGGTAATCTTACCCCTATTTTCTTGTTATAAATCTACTGACTACACATGCGGGAATGCTCTTTGTTTCGTGTTTTACTAGTCTGTAGATGTGACTCAGAGTTATGATGAAACCGAACTGTTTCTGGGACACATAAATGGTTCCGTTTATAAATAACAATTGAATGGAGCTATTCATGCTGGAAACACAGTTTGGTGTAACTATGTGTGCTGTTAAATGTGTGTCGGTTCAGTATTGTTTTTACATGTTTCTGATAATTTTCTGACTTTGAGATTTTATTTGTGCAGCCTGGGCACTTTCAGGGCAATTCATATGACATAGTATCTGCATTCCAGGTAAGTGTATCACCTTTTTTACGTTCGTCAACTCGGTTTCTTTTTTACACGCAGCTGCTTATGCAGCAATGTACAAATTATGCTTACTTATTTTCATGTGCTATATGCAGAGCTATGGAGAATTTGTTAGTGGATCAATCAGCGACGAGGAAAGAAAGAATGTGCTCCGCAACTCATGCCCAGGAGCAGGTGCTTGTGGCGGTATGTACACAGCAAACACAATGGCATCTGCTATTGAGACAATGGGCATGAGCCTTCCATACAGGTGCAAATAACATCTGGAAACTTCTTATTAATTCTAGGCAAAGCATTGTGTTTCCTCTTAACCATTTCACTTTGATTTGACTTCATGGATTGACTAAAATTATTATCATTTCGTCTGTGTTTTATTTATCAAAGCTCTTCAACCCCTGCTGAAGACCCATTAAAGTTAGACGAATGCCGTCTTGCTGGGAAGTATCTCCTAGAATTGTTAAAGATGGATTTGAAGCCTAGAGACATTATAACTGAGAAGTCATTGCGGAACGCAATGGTTATTATCATGGCACTTGGTGGGTCTACTAATGCTGTACTGCATTTGATTGCTATTGCCAGGTGGGTTATCATCTTCTTGTCCATTTTTTATTTCTTAATTAGACAAATGCTCATTGCCTTCCCCTTTCAGGTCTGTGGGTTTGCAATTAACTCTTGATGATTTCCAGAAGGTCAGCGACCAAGTTCCTTTTCTTGCAGATCTTAAGCCTAGTGGAAAGTATGTCATGGAGGATCTGCATAAGGTAAATACTCGCTAAACTTGATTTCACTTCGTTCTGGTTTGACCACACATAATGAAGTTGAAAATTTAAGGACTTAAGCCAATCGAGGAAACCTAACACTAGTGTTAATCACTAAGTTTCTAGAATGTAAGTTGTATTAACACTTTTACTGTACACTTGTTGGAATCATGTTCATAGAAAACCATGCAAATAATTTATGCTTGTAATGACATTGTAGATTGGCGGAACACCTGCAGTAATTCATTATCTCTTGGAACAAGGTCTTCTTGATGGGGATTGTATGACTGGTGCGTACAGTCAATGATCGTCCATCATGTCATGTAGGAACTCCTTTTTATAGACTAATGACATGTATTTTCTTCTTGCCCTTCAGTCACTGGAAAAACTCTAGCGGAAAATGCTAAAATATTCCCACCTTTATCGGAAGGACAGGTAAAGCTCAATCCTGAGTTCTTCAGCCCACTCCATCTCCTTGAGTACTAATGTTTGTACACATGTTATTTGACTCAGCAAATAATACGACGGCTCGACAATCCTATCAAATCGACTGGGCATATACAGATACTTTATGGCAATCTTGCACCAGAAGGTTCAGTAGCAAAAATAACCGGCAAGGAGGGACTGTTTTTCTCAGGTGTTCTTTCGCTCCTTCCATTTTTCAATCGTTGGAAGCCTTTATAATGTGCAGATTTTAATTTTTATTTATCAAATGACAGGTCCTGCACTAGTTTTTGACGGTGAAGAATCAATGATTACATCTATATCAGAAAACCCAGCAAATTTCAAGGTAATGTGTGCAATTAACTTTGTAAGGCCATGATTCAGAAGAGGTGATTTTGGACATGCAATTGCTCTCTCTCTCTCTCTCTCTCATATCGAAATTTCCTCAAGTCAATTATCTGCAGTTGGTTCAACGTATAACTTCGTTTTTTCATCCTTTTCAATGTAATAGCTGTTTTGATTCATTCAGTTATGCTGGTAGTTTACCAGGGCAAGTCTCGTACATTCTCTCATTAAGTATTTCATTGCCACGATGGTTATAAAACAGGGAAAGGTTGTACTGATCCGAGGAGAAGGACCAAAAGGAGGTCCCGGGATGCCTGAAATGTTGACTCCAACAAGTGCAATAATGGGGGCTGGTCTTGGGAAGGTAATGCTACCACATGCATGCCATTGTCAGAGTTGTATTTCTGGTTTTTATGTGCCCTTAATAATTGCAATAACATAAGAGCACTGCTATTTTATATCTCACCTAGTTAGTGACATACTTTACCCATTCTTGGAAGTAGAGCTGCTAATGCAAATCGTACATCTGGACAGCTCCATATGTTCGTTCTGCTATGCTTCATAGCTCCTGAAAATTTCGAAATTTCAAGGCAAACAATCTTGGGCTTTCTTGAACATATTACCACTTACATTGCTCTTCAAAATCTTGACATTGATTTGTTCTTCACATTTGAATGCTCTAGAGCTTCCTTGCAACCTCCTTTTGTCTCTGTTTTTCTGTCCATGCCGCGCCTATGTGCCGCTCAGCACGCATGCCATGAAGTCATCTTGCTTTCTTCGGATAACCTATTAGTTTTTTTTTGCGACAGTTGACGAATATTTAACTATTGTTTAATCTTTACTACAGGAGTGTGCCCTGCTGACAGATGGTAGATTTTCTGGGGGGTCGCATGGATTTGTTGTGGGCCACATATGTCCTGAAGCACAGGTACTGTGTTGTAATACTCCCAATGGTTACAAGATTAATCTAGTGTGTAATTTTCAATTTTTTCTCTTGTGGCAGTTCAACTTCTTTCAGTAGTATACAAGTTAGGGTCACCGAAAAATAACCACTGAAAATATCCTATGAAAATTGGTTATTTACGATGTACAATGATCCTTGTTAAGCATCCATGGCTGAGTGGTTAAAGCGCCCAACTCATAATTGGTAAATTTGCGGGTGTGTTATTCACAAGGTAGCTGTTTTCAGGAAGGAGGCCCAATTGGTCTTGTTGAGAATGGCGATACAATCACGATCGACGTCGGAAAGAAAGTAATTGATGTTGATTTGACAGAAGACCAGCTCGAACAAAGGCGAAGGAAATGGCGCCCGCCCCCACACAAGGTTACTAGTGGAGCACTATGGAAGGTACCCAGTTCAAGTACCGGCATTCCTGATGGTGCAATGTTGACCTTGTATAAACATCTCTCGTTTCCTTTCTTTCTTGCAGTACATAAAGCTCGTGTCTTCAGCCTCAAGCGGGTGCGTCACCGACGAATAGGGTCCATCCTATATTGTGCTAATTCGAGTAAAGTTTGCGTCCCTATAGCAGAAATCGATTCGTTTAAGGGCGTTTATTCTTGCAAGTGTACTTTTTGGTAGTAATGGTAGCTGTGGGACAATAAAGGTGCCCGTTTCCAGTGGCTTGATGAAGGCCAGAGGGAAGTGGTGAAAAAGAATAATGATCTAGCGTTGTTGTGGTGGAGAATTAGACAGCTTCGAGTTTATCCTTGGGACGCCCAAATTCATGTGAAACTTGGAGCTGCTTTGTTTGGTCAAATGATTATTTGAATCATCTGCAGCATCTGGTTGGTGTGCCGAAATTCTGTGGCCACGCCTTCAAGGCAGCTTAACGTTTTTCTTAGGATATCAGCTTAACATCCTGTCTAGTTGGTTGTCATTCAATGGGAAATGTGTATGTGTGTGTGAGAGATGCCCTAGAAAGGTGCAACCGTCCGGACCGCGAAAGCGAGACAAAAGTGTGTAGCCCATCAAAAACCCGTCACCCCGCCCCTCCTGTGCTTTCCTTTCGATGCACGTGCCGCTTACCGTGCCGTATTTATGCCGGACCAGAGCACGCGGAGGTCGACATTGATGTCTTGATGTGACCGGAGGGAGGGAGGACGGCATTGACTGACGTGACCTTTCGGCAATCGTTGCTTCAATGTAGACGTAGGTTCTCGAGGAATCAACTCCGGCCGCTGAGCCGCATTGAAGCGGCCGACCTTGAAGCGGCCGATCGGCCCTTCGCATGGCCTGGCCACGGCTATTTAAGCCGCGCTCGGGCACCCTCCACATTGCATCCTCCTCCTCGCCGCACCCCCTTCCACATCTTCGGTGATGGGCGCATTTATGCCGGACCAGAGCACGCGGAGGTCGACATTGATGTCGTGATGTGACCGGAGGGAGGGAGGACGGCATTGACTAACGCGACCTCTCGGCAATCGTTGCTTCAATGCAGACGTAGGTTCTTGAGGAATCAACTCCGGTCGCTGAGCCGCATTGAAGCGTCCGACCTTGAAGCGGCCGACCGGCCCTTCGCATGGCCTGGCCACGGCTATTTAAGCCGCGCTCGGGCGCCCTCCACATTGCATCCTCCTCCTCACCGCACCCCCTCCACATCTTCGGTGATGGGCAAGTCTTGGGCGTCGGCGTCGGCAGGCGGTTCTGGGGCGGGATCTGGCAGTTAGTGGAGACGCCGCCCTTAGACTCCGGGGCCGCCGTCCTCGTCGGCTGGGTGCGACTCAATGCGGGTGGAGATTGTCATCTCCTCCTCCGGCGACGAGGAGGACCAGGCGACTAGCAGTCGCCACCGTAGTTCGCGCCAACGGTGCCGGGCCAGGTCTAAGGCGGCACTGACGCGGAGTTCAAGGAGCAGATGTAGCTAATGCTCCGTCGGTGAAAGCGCATGTTTACTCCCAGAGGAGGGTGAATGGGAGATTTCTTAGAAATTCGTCAAACTTTGATGAATTTGACGAAGATCAGAGTGAAGAAATAGAAACACAAGGCAACTAATTCATCACAATAGCTGAAAGCATGCATGCACGATACATATAGGTGAAGAACATGCAATCATACAAACATACAAGCATGAGGAGGATGACTTGAAGAAATGAAAAGCAGCACGAAGAAATTCTTTAGTTCAAATTCTTTACAGGATCGATCACAAATTCTTCAGCAGCGGAATAACGTAAAGGTAAGGATGAGGAATTTGAAACCAGGTAGGCTCGGTGAAGACACATCGATTTGGTAGACCAGTTCCAGTTGCTGTATCAACTGTACGTCTGGTTGAGGCGACTGAGATGAACTCAGAGGACACTTAGTCCTCACTGTATTCCTCTTGAGCCAAGGTCACTTAGACCTTGCCCAAACACTCATGATAAGCCTTCGAGGTAGACTTTCAAAACCTTCACAGACTTGTTCACCGACACACCACAATGACTCTTGGGTGCTCAGAACTTGACGCCTAACCGTCTGGAAGAATGAAAGTCTTGAAAGGTAACAGGCCTCAAATCACTCATATCAATCTCTTCAGTGATGCTCAATCACTTTGCCGCTGGTTGGGTTTTTCCTCACTTAGGATTCTCTCAAAGTCGTCAGAGAATGGGTTGCTCTCAAATGACAAGTGTCAAGTTCTCTCTAAAGGAGCCAACCGACAAGTGGTTATGGGGGTGGCTATTTATAGCAAGGGGGCAACTAGACATGAAATGTCATAAATTCCCTTCTCAGACATGACCATTGTCAGGATAAGGATCCACTCGACAGCTGGCACGCAGCGCAACAACGGTCGGAAATTTAACTCTCAATTTCATCGGGGCACTCAATTTCCTCACGTTAGGCAGATTGCACTGACGAAATCCTGACTCCTGAGCCTAGCCAAATTCGTCAGCGACCAGATGAACTTCGTCACTGTCGCTAGCAAATTCGTCAGCTGTTCCGGAGATTTCCAAAGGCTTCACTCGAAGCGGCTTGTCTATGTATAGGTTTGAGCATCACTTTGGAAATGTGAACTATGATTCACCTAGACTACCTTTAACAGTATGGTATGACTCAAAACTAAGAAGAAATAAACTATGAAAACAAAAGTCTTTAAGCTTCAAAGTCTTCACATCAATTTCTTCAAAGGACGTACCAATTTCTTCACTTGAAGAAATACATTTTTAGGGGTCGTCTTCCATGGGTTAAACCAAATCTTCAGGGACTATAACTCCCGTGTATACTCATTAACACATTAGTCCCTCAACCCATTTGTCTTCAATACTCCTAAACCACTAATTAAGGAGGCACTTGATGCATTTACAATCGCTTCGTCGTCCACACCAATGACCCGACTCCGCCATCGGGGGCGCTTCTCCCCGTGAAGCTGGAGCCAACATCCCCTCCACGCTCTCCGCCATCAGCATCAGCGGTGTCCAAATCGGACACCGTGTCAAGGAAGAGCGGCTCTCCCCGCCCCCCGACACACCATGAAGGAAGAGAGGCTCTCGTCGCCATCACGGCGCACCGTGAAGGTGGAGTGCCACTCTCCGCTGCCTCGCCTCGTCGTCACGGAGGAGTGCCGCTCGCCGCCACCCCTACCCAAGGCACATGATAAAGGAACATGCTAAAGTTTTGGTCTATCCTTTGCCTCAAAAGGATTTGGCTACCTTGCTGCACTTTTGTTACCATTACCGTTACTTGCTCGTTACAAATTATCTTGCTATCAAACTACTCGTTACTTATAATTTCAGTGCTTGCAGAGAATACCTTGCTGAAAACCATTTGTCATTTCCTTCTTCTCCTCGTTGGGTTCGACACTTTTACTTGTCGGAAGAACTACGATTGATCCCCTATACTTGTGGGTCATCAAGACTCTCTCCCCCTCTCTCTCGGTGGCGCCGGAGTGCCACCGGGGGAACCATCGCCGCGGTGATCGTCTTCATCAACATGACCATCTTCATCACCTTCCTCATATCTTTTAAGCGGTCCACTCTCCCGCATCCCGCTGTAATCCCCTACTTGAACATGGTGCTTTATGACACCTATTATGATCCAATGATGTGTTGCCATCCTATGATGTTTTGAGTAGATTTCTTTTGTCTTTTGGGTTGATTGATGATCTAGATTGGTTTGAGTTGTATGTTTTATTTTGGTGCTGTCCTATGGTGCCATCTGTGCCGCGCACACGTGAAGGATTCCCGCCGTAGGGTGTTGCAATACGTTCATGATTCGCTTATAGTGGGTTGCTAGAGTGACAGAAGCTTAAACCTGAGTAAGGGGGTTGTTGCTTATGGGATAAATGTTGGGAAACGTTGCACGAAAAACAAAAAAATTCTACGCACATGCAAGATCTATCAAGGAGATGCATAGCAACGAGAGGGGAGAGTGTGTCTACATACCCTCGTAGACCGTAAGCGGAAGCATTTCACACGCGGTTGATGTAGTCGAACTTTCTTCGTGATCCAACCGATCTAGTATCGAACGTACGACACCTCCGCGTTTAGCACATGTTCAGCTCAGTGATGTCCTTTGATAACCCACAAGTATAGGGGATCGCAATAGTTTTCGAGGGTAGAGTATTCAACCCAAATTTATTGATTCGACACATGGGGAGCCAAAGAATATTCTCAAGTATTAACAGTTGAGTTGTCAATTCAACCGCACCTGAAAGACTTAATATCTGTAGCAAAGTATTTAGTAGCAAAGTAATATGGAAGTAACGGTAATAGTGGCAAAAGTAATATTATTGGTTTTGTAGTGATTGTAACAGTGGCAACGGAAACGTAACTAAGCAAAGATCAACATGTGAAAAGCTCGTAGGCAATGGATCAATAATGGATAATTATGTCGGATGCGATTCCTCATGTAACAGTTATAACATAGGGTGACACAGAACTAGCTCCAGTTCATCAATGTAATGTAGGCATGTATTCCAAATATAGTCATACGTGCTTATGGAAAAGAACTTGCATGACATCTTTTGTCCTACCCTCCCGTGGCAGCGGGGTCCTATTGAAAACTAAGGGGTATTAAGGCCTCCTTTTAATAGAGTACCAGAACAAAGCATTAACACTTCGTGAATACATGAACTCCTCTAACTATAGTCATCACCGGGAGTGGTCCCGATTATTGTCACTTCGGGGTTACCGGATCATAACACATAGTACGTGACTATTGACTTGCAAAATAGGATCGAGAACTCACATATATTCATGGAAACATAATAGGTTCAGATCTGAAATCATGGCACTCGGGCCCTAGTGACAAGCATTAAGCATAGCAAAGTCATAGCAACATCAATCTCAGAACATAATGGATACTAGGGATCAAACCCTAACAAAACTAACTCGATTACATGATAAATCTCATCCAACCCATCATCGTCCAGCAAGCCTACGATGGAATTACTCACGCACGGCGGTGAGCATCATGAAATTGGTGATGGAGGAAGGTTGATGATGACGATGGCGACGGATTCCCCTCTCCGGAGCCCCGAACGGACTCCAGATCAGCCCTCCCGAGAGAGATTAGGGCTTGGCGGCGGCTCCGTATCGTAAAACATGATGAATCCTTCTCCCTCATTTTTTTCTCTCCTAACGTGGATATATAGAGTTGGAGTTGAGGTCAGTGGAGCATCAGGGGGCCCACGAGACAGGGGGGCGCGTCCCAGGGGGGTGGGCGCGCCCCCACCCTCGTGGATAGGGTGTGGGCCCCCTGACGTTGATTCTTTCATCAGTATTTTTTATATATTCCAAAAATATTCTCCGTGAAGTTTCATGTCATTTCGAGAACTTTTATTTCTGCACAAAAATAACACCATGGCAATTCTGCCGAAAACAACGCCAGTCCGGGTTAGTTCCATTCAAATCATGCAAGTTAGAGTCCAAAACAAGGTCAAAAGTGTTTGGAAAAGTAGATACGATGGAGACGTATCATCCTTCGCCTTCTTGATCCAGCAAGACGATGAGGTAGTAGATGAGTTCCGTCAGCAGAACGGCGTGGTGACGGCGATGGTGAAGTGATCTCCGCAGGGCTTCGCCTAAGCACTACGGAAATATGACCGGGGGTGTAAACGATGGAGGGGGGCACCGCACACGGCTAACAATTGATCTGGTGTGTGCTAGGCGCCCCCTCCCCCCCACATATATATATATATATATATATATATAGGTGGGAGGGGGAGGGGAGGCAGCCTGGTGCACCACATAGGTGGCCGGCCGGCCCTAGGGCTCCTGCCCTGGCCGCGCCCTCCTGCCATATTTGGACAACGGGAAAGGAAAGAGGAGGGGGGAGGGAAAGAAGGGGGAGTCTCACTCCACACTTTCGTTTCACTTCCCCTCTTTTCTTCTCCTCCTAGGCCGACCTGCTATGGGGGCGCGCCAGCCCCTTGTGGCTGGTGCGTTCCCTCTCTTGGCCCATAAGGCCCATAACTTTTGCCGGGGTGCCCAGAACCCCTTCCGGTGACCCGATAAGTACCCGGTACCCTCCGAAACACTTCCGGTGTCCGAATATCATCGTCCTATATATCAATCTTTACCTCTCGACCATTTTGAGACTCCTCGTCATGTCCATGATCTCATCCAGGACTCCAAACAACATTCCGTCACCAAATCACATAACTCATATAACACTATATCATCAACGAACGTTAAGCGTGCGGACCCTACGGGTTCGAGAACTATGTAGACATGACCGAGACACCTCTCCGGTCAATAACCAACAGCGAAACCTGGATGCCCATATTGGCTCCTACATATTCTATGAAGATCTTTATCGGTTGAACCATTATGACAACATACACAATTCCCTTTGTCCATCGGTATGTTACTTGCCCAAGATTTGATCGTCGGTATCTTCATACCTAGTTCAATCTCGTTACCGGCAAGTCTCTTTACTCGTTACGTAATACATCATCTCGTAACTAACTCATTAGTCACATTTCTTGCAAGGCTTCTTATGATGTGTATTACCGAGAGGGCCCAGAGATACCTCTCCGATACTCGGAGTGACAAATCCTAATCTTGATCCATGCCAGCTCAACAAACACCTTCAGAGATACCTGTAGAGCATCTTTATGATCACCCAGTTACGTTGTGACGTTTGATAGCACACAAGGTATTCCTCCGGTATCCGGGAGTTGCATAATCTCATAGTCGAAGGAATATGTATTTGACATTAAGAAAGCAATAGATATAAACTGAACGATCAAATGCTATGCTAACGAATGGGTCTTGTCCATCACATCATTCTCCTAATGATGTGATCCCATTATCAAATGACAACTCATGTCTATGGTTAGGAAACCTTAACCATCTTTGATCAACGAGCTAGTCTAGTAGAGGCTCACTAGGGACACGGTATTAGTTTATGTATCGACACATGTATTTAAGTTTCCGATGAATATAATTCTAGCATGAATAATAAACCTTTATCATGATTTAGGAAATATAATAATAACCATTTTATTATTGTCTCTAGGGCATATTTCCATCAGTCTCCCACTTGCACTAGAGTCAATAATCTAGTTCACATCGCCATGTGAATAACTGATACATCTCCAACGTATCTATAATTTATGAAGTATTCATGCTATTATATTATCCATCTTAGATGTTTTATATGCTATTTTATATGATTTTTGGGACTAACCTATTAACCTAGAGCCCAGTGTCAGTGTCAGTTTCTGTTTTTCCCTTGTTTTTGAGTTTTACATAAAAGGAATACCAAACGGAGTCCAATTGACATGACAATTTTTGACGATTTTTATGGACCAAAAGAAGCCCCCGGAGTAAAAGAGTTGGGCCAGAAGAGTCCCGAGCTGTCCAGGAGGGTGGGGGCGCGCCCTACCCCCTGGGCGTGGGCCCCTATCTCGTGGACGATTCGGAGACCCCCCTGACGTGAAATCGACACCAAAAATTCCTATAAATACAGAAACCCCCAGAAAATCAAAGTTCCGCCGCCGCAAGACTCTATAGCCACGAGAAATCAAAATAGGCCCTCTCTAGCACCCTGCCGGAGGGGGCCATCATCACCTGAGGCTATGGAGGAGGATCCCGGAGGGGCCATCATCACCATGAAGGCCAAGGACCAGAGGGAGAACCTCTCCCCATCTAGGGGGGGGAGGCCATGGAGGAGGAAGCACAAGGGGGAGAACCTCTCCTCCTCTCTCTCGGTGGCACCGGAGTGCCATCGGGAGGGGAATCATCGCCGCGGTGATCGTCTTCATCAACATCACCATCATCATCACCATCCTCATCTCTTTTACACGGTCCACTCTCCTGCACCCCGCTGTAATCCCTACTTGAACATGGTGCTTTATGCCACATATTATGATCCAATGATGTGTTGCCATCCTATGATGTTTTGAGTAGATATCCTTTGTCTTTGGGTTGATTGATGATCTAGATTGGTACGAGTTGTATGTTTTATTTTGGTGCTGTCCTATTGTGCCCTCCGTGTCGCGCAAGCGTGAGGGATTCTCGCTGTAGGGTGTTGCAATACGTTCATGATTCGCTTATAGTGGGTTGCTTGAGTGACAGAAGCATAAACCCGAGTAAGGGGGTTGTTGCGTATGGGATAAAGGGGAGTTGATGCTTTAATGCTATGGTTGGGTTTTACCTTAATGATCTTTAGTAGTCGCGGATTCTTGCTAGAGTTCCAATCATAAGTGCATATGATCCAAGAAGAGAAAGTATGTTAGCTTATGCCTCTCCCTCATATGAAATTGCAATGACGACTACGGGTCTTGTTAACGATTGCCTAGGATAATTCCGCATATTGACCCATCATTATTCTATACTCGCTATTTATAATATTTAGTAATATATTCTAAATTTATGATAACAAAACCTACTTTTATATTTTAGCTCTCCGATATCATGCAAAGTTATCCTCTTCATACCCACAACGTAGTTTTATTTCTCGTTTCTAGTTGGAAGCAAACGTTCGATGTACGTAGAGTCGTATCAGTGGCAGATAGGGCTTGAGAGAATATTGATCTTACCTTTAGCTCCTTGTGGGTTTGACACTCCATACTTATCATTTCCACCATTGGGAATTGCTATGATGATTCCCTGCACTTGGGGATTATCAAGCTATTTTCTGGCACCGTTGCGGGGAGCAATAGCGTGGGGTTGATATTCTTGTGTATGCTTGTTTGCTTTCTTCACTAAGTAGATTTTGTTTTTACTTGTTGTTTCTTTTTAGTTGTGGGTGAAACATACAATTTTTTTAAAAGAATGAAAATATAAAAAAATTTACTTGCCTCTCATACCTAAAAAGTTTTTCAATAAGAGAAGTGATTGGAAGGTTATGCATTGGAGAAATGAGGGTCGACCTTGAACACTTGTGTTCATGCTCATGGAAACAATGTAAAAAATTTCATGGAAGCTTCTATGAAAATAATTATCCCCTTGTATATATCCATTGTATTATAAAAATAATGTGCCAAGCTTGGTTTAAGGATGATTAGATTGCTTGTTTACTTTGTGCAGTACAAAAACAGAAACTTTGGCTGTAGCGTGTGATTTTAAATTTTTTACTGGAAAGTCAAATGGGTCTGAAACTTTTTGCACATTACTTCTGTACAAATTTTTTAAATTGTCACATTTTTTTAATAATTTTTTGGAGTTACAGAAGTTTACTAATCTTCCAGATTACTATAGACTGTCCTGTTTTTGACAGATTCTGTTTTCTATGTGTTGATCGCTTATTTTGATGAATTTATGGGTAGTATCGGGGGGTATGAACCATAGTGAAGTTGGAATACAGTAGATATAGTTCTAATATGAAATTGGAGTGAGTTTGCAACAGTACCTAAAGGTAGTGATTTGCTTTATTATACTAACGGATCTCACAAGTTTTTGTTAAAGTTTTGTGTGGATGAAGTATTCGAAGAACGAGGAGTTACCGATGTGATAAGAATAAAGAGAGGCAAGATGTGACGCCTCGAGACCGACGCGCCAGGTGTCTTCCAGTTATTCGCTGTTGTTGTCTTATTTTTCGCTGCGTGTTGCATCTTGCCATGTCATCATCCGCATTGCATCATCATGTTTTCGAAACTTGCATCCGTCTCGGTCTCCTCATTCTTTCCATTGAACGTCTTGAGCCCAGACACACTTGCGCGCGCCCGCGGCACGTCCGAAATAGTATTTTATAAGTGGCCGAGAAATGTTCTCGGAATGGGATGAGAGTTGGTGTGCGGTGTTGTTATGTTGTCAGTAGGCCGCCTGCCAAGTTTCATCGCATTCGGAGTTCGTTTGATGCCCCAACGAATACTTATAGCGGCATTATAGCTGGTCTTTTCGTCGGACGTTTTCGGTCTCCAGAAACCGTGCCGGGCTGCATCTCTCCCCTCTTCTCACAGACCAACCCGCTCTCCACAGTCCACCTAGGCCCAGCCTACCCCTCTTTGCGCATTGCATAGACCTCTCTCGCGCGTCTGAAACTTACCCGAACCCGACCCGGGTTGTCATTACCGATGGGTCCGGATCATCCCCAAACGTCTACATAACATCACCGTTTTCTTATTTGGATTCCCTAACCCATCTATCCGAGACCGTCCAATTTTGATCGGAGGGTCCAAACCTAATCCTTTTGTCCCTATATATAGTCCAACCCCGACCCAAATCAAACCAAACCCTAGTTTCTAGGCCTCCTGTCCCATCCATCCATTTCAGTCCGCCGCCACCCTCTGTCCAAATCCTCCTCGGAGTCCACATCGAGCCAACCACAGCCTCCAACCTTCCTCCTTGTCCAGCTACCACCCAACCTCCAGATCCATCCATCTGGACCCTTGGATAGAGATCCAACGTCCAGGAGGTGCTCCCTGCAACTCCCACAAGCCCCTCCTTCCATGGTTCTGCTCCACGCCCGAGCTCGTCCTCAAGCACGACGCCGCCCTTGCCGACCGCCTCGACCAGGCCAGTGCTCTGCCGTCCCGCGCCCTTCCCTCTCCTTCCTTTTCCCCCATCTCGTTTCTTCTCCTCCTCTCAGGGTCTCTCTCCTCCTCTCAGGGTCTCTCTCCTGTGGATCACAGGGACCTCGCCGCCATCGTTCAAGCGCTCCGGCCGGATCTTCCTCTCTGCCGTCGGGGACGAGCTCCCCACCCCCGGATCCGCTCCTCCTTGCCTCATCCACGTCGCCGGGACCCGCACCATGGACCTCTGCAACCTCCTAGAGCAAAACCTCCTCGCCAAGCCGCCTCCCCGTTTGATCCCCTCTAACGTGGGTAGATTTCACGGCGCACGCAACAAACGACGAACGCCGGAGCGAGCAGCTCCTCCTTCGCCGCGCCAAGTACTGAAGCAGCACGTCACCCCGCCAAGTCCCTCGCCTCGCCTCTGCTCGCATCCTTCGCCAGCGCCAAGCCTCGCTCGTGTTGATCGCGACCCTGCATCCCTCGCCGCCAGCCTCTGCTTCCCCTACACCCTCTACTTCGAGCAGGAGAATGAGACGCGCCCTGGACCCCTGCCTCGCGCCCCTCTTCGTCGTTTCGTGTCGCCTCCTCGTGCCTGAGTGCTCGCGCCGGCCATCTCCCTTGCCGGGGTGCCCCGCCAAGTTTCCTCTGCTGCGTCGCCGCCTGCGTCCTCCTCTGCTTCATGTCGAGACCGCAACCACCTCCTACTTCTATCTTCGTTCAAGGGGATGACGATGCACCTCTGCCATCGAGGGCGGCCTCCGCCTGGATCCTCCAAGTCCCACATCGCCGACAGCCATTCCCGCCGTCCGTCGCTCTGTACCTCGCGCCCCCGCTGCTGTTTCTGCTATTCAGAGACGAGAGCAGCAGCGCCTCGTCCCGCTCCCCGCGTTGACCGCACACGGCCTTGCCTGGGCCACCCCTCCAGCGCCTCCAAATCAGGCCCAGCATTGCCGGCTCCCAAGGCCCAGGGTGAGCAACCCTCGGTCTTTCCTTTGATGGGCTTCATGTTCTAGATGCAGCCCGATGACATTTTTTTCCAGATCTACGAATTTAGCTATTATCCAGGGATTTACAGATTTGCAGAAAAGTCCCTCTAGATCATGCATTTCATATCTCACAAACTATGCATCTTATGTAAAAACTTTAAATATGAAAAATGCCTAGAATTTTGTCTAGTTTCATAATATGCAACTTTTATCCATGTTTGAAATGTTTAAAATGCTGTTTGTTTAAATTTGCTTAAATGCCATGCTAAAATGTTTTATTCCATAACTATATAACCGTAGCTCCAAATTAAATAAACTTTATATGTAAATGGGGTAGAAAAATGCCTAGTTTAACATGGTGGCCTTACTTTTCATGTTTAACAACTCTAAAATTATGTTTAGAGCAGAACAACACCAAATTCATAATATTCATATGAGGACTTTTTCGGAATTGTTGTTCGTTGTTTCCGGCCTCATTTAAACTTGCCTAGATAGGTAGTTTTATTATGCTTCACCCCTTGCCATGTTTAATAACATTTAATATTGTTGGGTACATAAACAAGAGTGAACTAAATGATTGAATGTGGTGTTTCGTCAACATGCAACTCGTTGCATATTGAGCTCCACTTAACTTGTAGAGTTGTTTGTGCACTTTGCCATGCCATGCCTCATTAAACCGGACATGCATCATACTTGGTTGTGCATCATGCCATGTTTATGTGATGGTTGTTTACTATGTTGCTTGCTTCTTTCCGGGTTGCCTCTCTCGTTAGCTTCGGTTTCATTCCGGAGTTGTGAGGGTCCGTTCGACTACGTCCGTTTGTCTTCTTCATGGACTTGTTCTTCTTCCTTTCGGGATTTCAGGCAAGATGACCATATCCTCGAAATCACTTCTATCTTTGCTTGCTAGTTGTTCGCTCTATTGCTATGTCGCGCTACCTACCACTTGCTATATCATGCCTCCCATATTGCCATGTCACGCCTCTAACCCACCTTTCCTAGCAAACCGTTGTTTGGCTATGTTACCGCTTTTGCTCAGCCCCTCTTATAGCGTTGCTAGTTGTAGGTGAAGATGAAGTTTGTTCCATGTTGGAACATGGATATTGTTGGGATATCATTATTATCTCTTATTTACTTTAATGCATCTATATACTTGGTAAAGGGTGGAAGGCTCGGCCTTATGCCTAGTGTTTTGTTCCACTCTTGCCGCCTTAGTTTCCGTCATACCGGTGTTATCTTCCTTGATTTTGCGTCCCTTAGGCGATTGGGTCTTATGGGAACTCCTTAATAGTTTGCTTTGAATAAAACTCCTCCAGCAAGGCCCAACCTTGGTTTTACATTTGCCTAACAACCTATCACCTTCCCTTGGGTTCTGCAAACCTGAGGGTCATCTTTATTTTAACCCCCCCGGGCCAGTGCTTCTCGAAGTGTTGGTCGGAACTAGAGCCCCTTGCAGCGCCACCTTGGGGAAACTTGAGGGCTGGTTTTAGTTGTACGGATTCCTCATCCGGTGTGCCCTGAGAACGAGATATGTGCAGCTCCTATCAGGATTTTTCGGCACATTCGGGCGGCTTTGCTGGTCTTGTTTTACCATTGTCGAAATGTCTTGTAACCGGGATTCTGAGACTGATCGGGTCTTCTCGGGAGAAGGAATATCCTTCGTTGACCCTGAGAGCTTGTGATGGGCTAAGTTGGGACACCCCTGCAGGATATAAACTTTTGAGAGCCATGCCCGCGGTTATGGGCAGATGAGAATTTGTTAATATCCGGTTGTAGAGAACTTGACACTTATAACTTAATTAAAATGAATCAACCGCGTGTGTAGCCGTGATGGTCTCTTCTCGGCGGAGTCCGGGAAGTGAACACGGTTCTTGTGTTATGCTTGAACGTAAGTAGTTTCAGGATCACTTCTTGATCACTTCTAATTCACGACCGTTGCGTTGCTTCTCTTCTCGCTCTTATTTGCGCATGTTAGCCACCATATATGCTTAGTGCTTGCTGCAGCTCCACCTCACTACCCTTTCCTGCTCATAAGCTTAAATAGTCTTGATCTCACGGGTGTGAGATTGCTGAGTCCCCGTGGCCCATAGATACTTTCAAACAGATGCAGGTGTCGATGATGCCAGTGCAGGGGACGCTACCGAATTCAAGTGGGAGTTCGACGAGGATTCGGGCTGTTACTATGTTTCTTTTTCGGATGATCAATAGAGGAGCCCAGTTGGGACGATCGTGGATCTAGCATTTGGGGTTGTCTTTCTTTATTTTGGTTCCGTAGTCGGACCTTGATTGTATTCTGGATGAGTATGACTATTTATGTATTGTGTGAAGTGGCGATTGTAAGCCAACTCTTTATCCCTTTCCTATTCAGTACATGGGATTGTGTGAAGATTACCCCTCTTGCGACAAACCTACCATGCGGCTATGCCTCTAAGTCGTGCCCCGACACGTGGGAGATATAGCCGCATTGTGGGTGTTACAAGTTGGTATCAGAGCCTTCCCCGACTTAGGAGCCCCCTGCTTGATCGAATCGCTGACGTTGTTGAGTCTAGAACAAAATATTTTGAGTCTTAGGATTATATATATCGGAGAGTAGGATTCTTTTTACTCCCCAGTCCCTTCGTCACTCTGGTGAGGCCCCCTGACGTAGAAGTTTTGACTTTTCTCTCCTCACATTTCACGAATTTTTTTCTTAGGATCATGCGGGTATCTTGGAATCGTTCCGATAGTCTTGTGACGAGAACATTGTTCTTGGTGCCTCCTGACATTTAGGGGTTGTGGCAGTGTCCCGGGGAGTTGAGCTCCGAGGTTTTGTCGTCACCATTTTATCGTTGC
This sequence comes from Triticum urartu, assembly GCF_003073215.2. Taxonomy (NCBI): domain Eukaryota; kingdom Viridiplantae; phylum Streptophyta; class Magnoliopsida; order Poales; family Poaceae; genus Triticum; species Triticum urartu. The sequence continues at coordinate 394,633,631 of NC_053028.1, forward strand.
AGTTCTGGAATACCTGAGTTCGCCGAGATCGAAAATCTCTTTTATGCAGTTGTTGGTGAGATAACCTCGATGCCACACAGTACTGGGGCGGGAGTTTGGGAGTATTGCCATAACTCATATAACGGATGCTTTTCAAAGGTTGAGGTACACGATTTCCGAAGGTTTCTTGGTTATGTGTTGAAGGATGGATACAACTGGATGTAGGATTTGTTAGTTTGGGTGAGATATTATGCTTCCCCTGTATCCCCAACACCTGATTGCATAACCAGAAATTTTCAGGAGTTTATAAGTGGGAATTCAAGTATCACGTAGGATATCCTTCCAACAGACACATGATATGATATGGGGTCTGTCATATGTTTGTTTCTGGCTTATTTTGCAAGCCAATCCTTTGTTTTGTTTTGAGTTGTGGTATTCGAGTTGCTTCAATGTCAAGTGTTGACTCCATACCTTGCCTAAGCGGTATTCTCATATTTCTATCTGAATACTAATCCTTCATGATAATCGAGATTGTCATGTCAATTCTTTCCAACCGGTGTGATTCTCTTCAAGTTGATCCTATCATTTTTCCCATCTGCAAGATCAACTCCAAGTCTTCTCAACGTTATTTGTTTCATCCGCCCAAGTTGCCTTTGTTTTCCCCCCCCCCCCACCCTTTTTCTTCAAGGTCTCAGATCTCTTAATCGAGTATCCTTTTATTGATGGGAAGTCTCTCCATTCTTTTTTGTCAATGTTCTTACTCGGTGGTTCTCATGAAGATGTTCTTCAAGTTTATCATTCTTTGTTATCATTTTCTTCTCCGGTGGGTTCAATTCAAGCATTCGGTGTTGACCATATCCTTTTCTTCCTTTCATATACTTTCTTATGCCGGTGCACCTCTTAATCATCCACTTCTCGCTATTCAATTGTTCCGGAGTGCTCAAGATATCTCGAAGATTCGTGTTTCCACTCTGCTTTTGTTCAAGCTCTTTCGAGGATGTTATCTCATTCAAGCCATTTAATTCAACCGGCGCAATCTATCTTTTAAATCGTTCAACGGTGTATCTTTTGAGTGCGCCCTAACCCACAGGTCTTTTCCCAGGATCTTACCTGACTCTTCTAATCTTCCCGGAGTTACTCTCAAATTCTTCTCCAAGTTTGACGTAAGAATGAATTGTCATCAGTCATATGTCTTTCTCTAAGATCTTTCAAATTCTTTTCATTGTTGATTCAACCTTCATATTCTACATTATTCCGGAGTGTCTCAAAAAATTCATGGTGGTGTTTCTCGTCGTCATTCTCGGATTTTGAAGACCAAAGAAGAGTTTTTCCTCCAAATCTTATCCGTTCTGTTAGAGATGCGTAGTTCAAGCTTGCTGCCATCCTATCATAATCATTTCCGATTGTGAGAATTCTTTTCACCCATCCGGAGCAATTCAGGTGTCTTTTCAGTTTGGTTCTCCGGAGGCCATCATTTCGGGTTTATTCATTCTCAGCTTTCAGCTCTCATTCTCCAAATTTTACCAGTGCATCATTCAAGTATTCTCTAATTAGTTCGCGATCTCTTCGTTCTCTTGCATCTTGATTCACCCCTTTACTTCATTTGTTTTCAATTCTTACGGTGGTTTGCTCACGATTCTCTTCCATGGTTATCATATTAATTCATTCGTTTTTTCAATCCTACCGGTGGTTCGTTGAAGACCTTTCTCAAGTTTGTGCTATATCGATCTTAATTCCTTTCAACGAGAATAAGTAGTATGCCAAATCCATTGCTTGTCATCAATTTAATTGGTGAAGGATAAGCATAATGTAATTCTTATTCTTGTTTCATCCAAGTGATCAATTCCTTATTCCGGAGGTTCATAAAAAAATTCTCGGTTTCAATTGTTTTATCTTTTCTTCCTCGGAGTTCCAACCTCTCTAAATTATATCATCATGAAGATCCATCCAATCATTGCAAGGCTTCAATTTTATTCTTTTCATCCTTCACTTCTTTTTGATCATTCTTTTATTACCGGAGTTCTTCATGGAGGCTCTACAGGGTGGTTCGTCAAGGATTCTTCTCATTCTTCAATTGTTCTTCAAGATTTCTCTCGAAGTTATGGCTCTACATGTCTTGTTTTGAGGAGTTCAAGCATTCTTCATCTTGCATTCCGAAGGGCAATTCTTTCTGTCTTATCTTTTGAGGTGGTGTTATGTCATTTTGACAGTTTCCTTGTAACATCCCAAAATTCTAAATTTTGGAATGTTATATTAAATAAATAATTTTGGTTATTTGTTTGATTTTTGTGTGAATGACTGTGTGAATTTGAGTGGAATTCGAAAAAAAATCAAATGAGAGGGAATAAAAGGACTTTCCCATTTTTTTCCCATTTTGAATCCCTATTTAATTTTTAGTTTGAAGCTTGTTAGAAAAAACAATTCTCTAATAAAATAATAATATGAGAGGAGTAATATGACACTCCAGAAAATCAGAGACAATATTTGACAATTTATTTGAAACTCAAATTTCCCTTCATTTTGGAGTTGTTGCAAAAATATTTTTTAAAAAATTATTTTATTTCGTCATGAAAATATGTTCATGATTTAGGAAATGTTTTTCTGAATATTTTTATATATAATATGCCTATATAAAATGTTTTTCTTATTTTGTATATATTTTTTTCCTTGCTGTTTAGAAAAAAAAGAGAAAACCTACGGCCAGGCCAGGTGCCGGGGTTCCTGATCCACGGACACCTATGGGACCGGCGGACCGGGTCCCTTTTGGTTCGGCGGGGGGCGGAGGTCGCGCAAAGAGCAGATCGAGGCGAAGCACGCGGGCGATTGGTCGTGCGAAGAGTAAATCAAGGCGAAGCATGCGAGCGATTTACCCAGGTTCGGGCCGCACGGATGCGTAAAACCCTACTCCCGCTTTGTGATTTGGTATTGATTTCTAGCTCGGGAGCGCGGAGTGCTACAGTACTCTCCAGCTGCTAGCGAGACCGAGCGTGGGTGTTGGGATGGCGTCCTCCCGAAGGCTCTCAAAACGGCCGACCCCCCTCTACGCTGCACACGGGCCTCCTTTTATACTCAAGGGGTTACCGACATAGAGCAACGGGGGCCAAGGGCAAAAATGGAAAGGGTGCCGTGGATAGGCACAGCTAGGTGCTGTAGTAGGCACAGCTACCCGCTATAGTGTTATCATACCTAACCCTGACGGCAGGGGACAAGGGCATTAAATGCCCGTCTGTGTCGCCTAAACAGTACCGAGAGGGACCGCTAGGGACGCCACCGTTTGCCACGATGGTTATCTCGTCAGCGCCTGCTCGCCACCTCGCACCCCTAGCTGCGCGACCTCCTGCCACGTGTGCTTGGGAGGGGCCCCCAGAGCGACACGTGGTGGTTGTGCTGGAGCGCGGGCTCGGAGAGGCGGTTTGCCGCGGCAAGCGCCTTGCCGCGGTTGTTGTCTTGTCGCGTCCGGGAGCTTGTCGCTCACCGGGCCTCGCCGGGGCGCGTAGCGCGCCGCGGCAAGTTTTCTTGGTACGCCTGGGTTGGCCTTCCCGGCAAGCTCCTCTTGCCGGGGTCTCGGGGTGCTTCTGATAGTCTTCCCGGCAAGCTCCTCTTGCCGGGGTCTTGTTTCCTTCCCGGCCAGCTCCTTGCCGGGGCCTTGGTTTGAGTACTTTGTTCTTGAATGGTCTTCAAAGTAGCCGCGGAGGGTCTTGGCGGTCACCCGGCAAGCCTTGCCGCGGGATGCTGCGACTGCCCGTGCACAAGTTCGGGATACTAGGGTACCCCTACTCTAGTACACCGACAGGAGCCCCCGGGCCTGGGCCAGACACGGTGCCGAGCGCTGTTGGGCCAGGCCCAAAACAGTGCACGGGCACGCGCGGCCTAGGTCACGCCGCATATCTCTCCGCTTCCACCGCGCACGCCCAGAACGGCACGCGTCAAACGCGGCGTCGTGGGTGACGTGGGCGGCGTGCGCGGGCGCGTGGGGTAAGCCGCGCGAGCATGCGTCGGGCCATGATGAAGGGGACGGTTCACGCCCTCCTCCTTAAACGGAGGTAGGCGTGGGGGCATGGCGCATTTACTGGACGGGGCCGGCGCGCGGTTTTTCGAGGCCGCCTCATCCATCGCCTTGGTTTCTGCATCCCCGCCACGCGGCCCCCATGCGCTTGGAGTTGCGGACGGTGGGAGTGGGGAACTGGGCCGTCGCTAGCAGAGGCAGCGGGTCGGGCCCGACTCCCTGCCCTTCCCGTGCCTTGATTCGCTGAGTGGGTCGGCCGAGCCCCCACCTCGCTCCTTTATAGAGAGCGGGAGGGGAGCACAGAAACCCGCACTCTCCCATTTCCTCCTTTCTTTAGCTTCTGCTCCCCTTTCTCTCATTCGCCATGGAGAAAGGGAACCGTAGTCCTTCATCGGTGGCGGCAAGGGTCGCCGCCAGGCAGCGCATCTCTCCCTCTCCCGCGCCCGTGGTGGCAGAGCCGGCCATAAGGGGAAGAGGGAGGGGGCGAGGTCGTGGACGAGGTCGAGGACGAGGTCGAGGCGCTCGGGGAAGAAGCGGACGGGGCGGTGCACCAGCTTCGCCTCCGCCAGCGGTTCCTCTCCCCGCGGCGGTCCATATAGGGGACAACCCTTGCGAGTTCTTCGTCAGGCTGCGCCGGGCGCCTCGTCGTCGCCTCCGGCTCCCGGCTCCATTCGCGAGCGCGATGGAGTTGGACCCGCCCGAGACACTGAGGCTGCACATGAGGGGCTGTGGGATCAGCGGCACGCGAGTCCGCGTTGTATTCCCGGCCCCTAATGTGATGTATCTTGACCGAGGGTGGAAGACGTTCGCCCGGATCCACAGCTTGATGGGGGGGAGGGTTTACCCTCCATTTCAAGCTGATGGAGGGCGATCTCCTCTCCGTCAAGGCCTTCGGGTGTTTCGGCACCCGGGCGAAGTGCTGCGTGGACAGCTCCTCCGATAGCGAAGGCTCCCCCTCGAGCGAGAGTGACGAGGAGGGGAGCGACAGCGACGATGAAGGAGCGGGCGGCGGGATGGCGGGTCCGACTAGGTGTCGGGCGCCGCTCCGCGCGGCACCGGCGACCCCATCATCCGTGTCGCCGGCTCCTTGAACTCCCCGGGGGCGTCGTCCTTGGGCGGCTGGCGTAGGGAGGCTGCGGAAGGGGAAGAGGGCTGGCGGCAAGGCCGTCAGGTCGGAGTACGAGGGCGTGGTGCCCTCGACAGCATGCTGACGTCCTGCCGCCCCGTCTTCGAGCCCCGCTTCCGGCGTCGCCATCACCATCAAGCCCTTGGTCGGCCCCCCGGATGTTCTCTTGGTGTCTTCTGGCACCTGTAGCTCGCCTAGGCGCCCCTTTTCCCCTTTTTGCCTCCTTGACCTATCTCCTGAAGAGAGGGACAGGAAAAGGGATTACGGGCACCTTATCTTTTAGTTTGTAAGCCCTCGGGCCTTAGCTGCATCTAAAACTTGTAATCCTCTCATTCATGTTTTTCATCCACTATGGACTGTACTTGAGGCGGATGTTTTTTAATGAAAAAGGGGATGCTTGCCGGGTTATTTGTCTCGCGGGTTGAACCCGCGCAAGGAGCAAATCCTTGGTATCCCTCGGACAGACATTTCATCTCCCGGCAACAGGCCCTGCCGCCTTCCCACGTCGCTCGACCTTTCTCACGCCTTTGGGAGGCGGGAACGAGGTGGGTGCGGCCTCCTCGTTTCATCCCTTTGCTGCCGCGACTACGACCAAACTTGGCCCCGGGAACGCGCTCCAGGGCCTAGAGTCGGGGGAGCACGGCAGTTTTCGGGAAGAAACGCGGTTTCACATTCCCCAGTCCATAAGAGGATGCATGATGAGGGACGAAAGACTTATCTGATATCGCAGCCCCCGGCAACTCTGGCTTGCCGTGGATGAATCTTGGTACCCGCAGCCCCCGCAACACTGGCTTGCCGGGGCCCAGGTGCCGGCGCGCCCTTCTTCTCCTTTTCGTCCTCAAGCGGTCTGGCCAGGATATGCGAGCCCTGCGAACGACGAAAAAAGCAAAGGGACGGACACTCGACCTCTAAGCTAGGGGTTAGCCGCTGTTAGGCACTATCAACCCTAACCAAGGACGAGACTCGACCTAGCATGCATGCTATAACCCCGGGGTGTCAGCGCTTCATTTACTGGTGCTCAGGGTCTGCGCCTGGCTCTGTACAAAGGATTACATGCAACAGCGGCAAGACTTGTACAGAAGGGTGGTTGCCGGGCAGGGCCCGACAACCGCGCCTTACGGGTAAAACTTACGAAGATGCTCGATGTTCCAGGAGTTGCTCACTGGAATGCCATCTTCGGTCTCAAGGCGGACAGCGCCAGGCCTTGTGACTCGTTTCACCCGGTAAGGGCCTTCCCACTTCGGCGTCAACTTGTTGGAATTCTTGGCCGACTGAACGCGCCGAAGAACAAGGTCGCCTTCCTCGAGACTTCTGGCGTTAACTTTGCGGCTATGGTAGCGGCGCAAAGCTTGCTGGTAGCGAGCAGCTCGCACAGCAGCCTGAAGACGATCTTCCTCAAGGAGCAGCGCGTCATCTTGCCGCAGCCGCTCTTGCTCAAGCTCATCGTAAGCGAGCACTCGAGGTGACCCGTATACGAGTTCCGTGGGGGTAACTGCCTCTGCTCCATAGACTAGAGCAAAGGGTGTCTGTCCAGTGGCTCGATTTGGCGTCGTTCTGATCGACCAAAGAACCACCGGTAGCTCCTCGATCCAGTTTCTTCCGCACTTGTGCAGCCTGTCGAAAGTTCTGGTCTTGAGCCCGCGCAGCACCTCAGGTTTGCCCTCTCCGCTTGACCGTTGCTTTCTCGGGTGAGCAACAGAAGCGAAGCAGACCTTGGCGCGAGATCTTGGACGTACTGCATGAAGGCGTGGCTCGTGAACTGTGTGCCGTTGTCGGTGATTATCCGGTTAGGGATCCCGAAGCGGCAAACAATCGACCTGAAGAACTTGACGGCTGACTGTGCGGTCACCTTCCTCACTGGTTCCACTTCCGGCCACTTTGTGAACTTGTCGATTGCGACGTACAAGTACTCAAAGCCCCCGACAGCTCGGGGGAAGGGGCCGAGGATGTCGAGCCCCCAGACCGAAAATGGCCAGGATAAAGGGATCGTCTGGAGAGCTTGAGCTGGCTGGTGTATCTGCTTGGAATGGAACTGGCACGCTTCACACTTGGTTACTTGTGCAGTTGCATCCTGGAGGGCTGTTGGCCAGAAGAAACCTTGCCGGAATGCTTTGCCGACGAGTGCTCTTGCGCCAATGTGGTGTCCACATATGCCTCCATGTATCTCTGCCAACAGCTTTTGTCCGTCTTCCCGGGGAATACACCTCAATTTCACACCGTTGAGTCTTCTTCTGTACAGTGTCTTGTCGACAAACTGGTACATACTTGACTGCCGGGCTACTCTTTCGGCTTCTTCTTGGCTCTTCGGGAAGTTCTCCTGTCTGAAGGAAACGGACAATCTGCTGCGCCCATGTTGGAGCTGTGGCTCGACAACAAGGACTAAAGGCAAATCTGCTGCTGCGGGAACATCCGCTTCTACGGCAAGAAGCTGTCTCTGCCGGAGCTTGACGTTCCCCGACAAGCTCGTCGGGCAACTTGTCGGGAGCTTCTGCTTCAACGGAACAAACCCTGGGCTTGCCGGAGCATCTCGCTCCTCAGCGCTCTTGGTGTTGGTCTCAGCTGCTGCGGGAACACGTCCGCTTCTACGGCGAGAAGCTGCGTCTCTGCCGGAAGTGACGTTCCGCGACAAGCTTGCCGGGAGCTTCTGCGTCAACGGAACAAGCCCTAAGGCTTGCCGGAGCAGACTGCTCCTCAGCGCTTCGACGTTGATCTTAGGGACCTTCTTGGCGGCGGCTTCGGGAAGCTCTGCCGGCAGATGGTCACCAGGAATCAACTTCCTCTTTCTTGCTCTGTCCAGTTGATGGTGTTACGGACGGTTGAGTCAGCTTGAGCACAAAGGTCCCTGGTTCCACAGGTAACTTAAGTGCGGCGCACTTCGACAGGCCATCTGCAATGGCGTTCTGAGTTCTTGGAACGTGCTCCATTTGCAGGCCGTCAAAGCGCTCTTCCAGCTTTCTCACTTCGTCAACGTAAGCTTCCATCAACGGACTCTGATAGTTCTTGTTTACTTGGCGGACGACAAGCTGTGAGTCACCCCTGACAATGAGCTTCTTGATCCCAAGGTTTGCCGCGATCCGGAGACCGGCAAGCAATCCCTCATACTCTGCAGTATTGTTTGTTGCTTGCTCCTTGGGAAAGTGCATCTGGACTATGTACTTGAGGTGCTCTCCGGTGGGCGCGATAAGCAGCACACCAGCGCCGGCGCCTTGCAGCGAGAAGGCACCGTCAAAGTACATCAGCCACTCTTTGCTCGCTTCTTTGTCGGGGATGCTCGTCTCTGGAATTTCTTCGTCCGGAGTTGGCGTCCATTCCGCTATGAATTCTGCCAATGCTCTGCTCTGGATAGTTGAAGTGCTTTCAAACTTGAGACCAAAGCTTGACAGTTCCAGTGCCCACTCAACAATCCTGCCTGTCGCTTCTGGATTCTGAAGTATCCTCTTCAGCGGAAAGCGAGTGACCACTGTGATCTCATGTGCTTGGAAGTAATGGCGCAGCTTTCTCGAGGCCATGAGAAGGCCGAAAAGCAGTTTCTGCACACCAGAGTACCTTGACCTAGCCCCCTGCAAGAGGGAACTGACAAAGTAAACTGGGCGCTGCACCATTTCCTTCCGCGTCTCCTCGTGCATCTGCGCAGATCCATCTTTGTCGGGGCCAGAGCTTGCCGGGGAAGCCCCCTGCTTGTCGCTGGATGCGCTTGCCGCGGTTGCTGGCTCATCGCCTGCCTCCCTCTCCGCTACTAACGCAGCACTGACCACTTGATTGGTTGCCGCTATGTACAGCAGCAACTTCTCTTGTGGCTTAGGTGCGACAAGTATTGGAGGGGAGGACAGGTATCTCTTCAGGTCTTGCAGCGCAGCCTCCGCTTCCGGAGTCCATTTCATTGGACCTGCCTTTTTCAATAGTTTGAAAAACGGCAGGGCGCGCTCAGCCGACCGAGAGATAAACCTGCTGAGAGCGGCCACGCAACCGGAAAGTTTCTACACATCTTTGACGCGCTTTGGTGCTTCAATCTGCTCGATGGCCTTGATCTTGTCGGGATTGGCTTCAATCCCCCGCTGAGACACGAAGAACCCGAGAAGCTTGCCGGAGGGAACTCCAAACACACACTTCTCTGGGTTGAGCTTGAGGCTGATCTTGCGCAGATTTGCAAAGGTCTCGTCCAAATCTTGAACCAGGGTTGCTCTGTCCTTGCTCTTGACCACTATATCATCCATGTAGGCTTCCACATTTCTGTGTATTTGTGGCTCTAGAGCAATATGGACTACTCTTGCGAATGTTGAACCAGCATTTTTTAATCCGAAAGGCATCCGTACAAAGCAGTACGTGCCACATGGAGTAATAAATGCGGTCTTCTCCTCATCCTCTTCTGCCATGAAGATCTGATGATACCCTGAGTATGCGCCAAGAAATGAAAGCAAATCACATCCGGCTGTGGAGTCAACAATCTGGTCGATGCGCGGCAAAGGAAACGGGTCTTTGGGACAAGCTTTGTTAACATCGGTGAAATCGATACAAAGCCTCCATTTCCCGTTTGCCTTGCGCACGACTACAGGATTGGCCAACCACGTGGGATGGAGCACTCCTCTGACGAGGCCTGCTGCTTCCAGTTTCTTGATCTCTTCTGCAATGAATTCTTGGCGCTCCATTGCCTGCTTCCTGACTTTCTGCTTGACGGGCCGCGCGTGGGGACAAACGGCAAGGTGGTGCTCAATCACTTTCCTGGGAACACCGGGGATGTCAGACGGCTGCCATGCAAACACGTCGACATTCGCCCGCAGGAAAGTAACAAGCGCGCTTTCCTATTTAGGGTCAAGCGTGGCACTGATGGTGAAGGTACCACCAGTGCCGTCCACCTTGGCGGATACCCTCTTCGTCTCTGGCGGAGCTGCCATCGTCTTCCTGCACTTGCCGGTGGAGCTCGATGGTGCGTCCTCAACGGCAGCGCAGCACTCCGAAGAGGCGCGCTTGCCGGAGTGGGCATCAGAACTCTTGCCGGGCTTGGTCCTCCTGGAGCTCGATGGTGCGTCCTCAACGGCAGCGCAACACTCCGAAGAGGTGCGCTTGCCGGAGTAGGCACCAGAACTCTTGCCGGACTTGGTCTACTTGGTCCCGGGAGCTTCAGCGGCAAGTGGATCGCAGTCTGCCGTGGCTGTTGCTTCCCGGTAGATCTTGTCGGCACAGATAAGAGCATCCTTCTTGTCGCCAGGGACAGAAATGATGCTTATCGGGCCTGGCATCTTCAGCACGTTATACGCGTAGTGAGAGGCCGCCATGAACTTGGCGAGTGCTGGACGGCCAAGTATCCCATTGTAGGGCAATGGGATATCGGCAACGTCGAATGTGACCTTCTCAGTCCTGAAGTTTAGCTCGCTGCCAAATGTTACCGGCAGCGTGACCTTCCCCTTCGGCTTGCTCCTTCCCGGATTGATTCCTTGGAATGTGCCGGTCTCTTCGAGCTCGCTGTCAGGGATCTGGAGTTTTCGGAGTACAGCGGAGGAGATCAGGTTTAAGCCGGCCCCGCCGTCAACTAACATCTTGGTGACTTTGAGGTTGCGGATAGTTGGTGAAACCAACATCGGCAGACACCCGACCGCAGTTGTGCGATCAGGGTGGTCCTCAATGTCAAAGATGATAGGCGTGCTGGACCACTTCAGAAGCTTGCGCGATTCGATGGGTGGTTCTGCTGCATTGACTTCCCGCACCCACTGTTTGAGTTGGCGGTGCGAGGTATGCAGAGAAGCACCACCATCAACGCACAAGACCTCTGTGGCTTTCTGAAACTCCTGCTCACTGGTCTCAACGTCATCCATGTCTTCGTCATCATCGTCGTCTTCATCCTTGTCGCGACCGCGGGGAGGTCTGTCTCCTTGCCGCTGCTTGGCCTTGCCGCGGCGTTCTTCCTGGCCGGTGCGCTTCTGGCCAGATTTCTCGGCACCCCCTTGGGCTCTCTCCTTGTCGCGCCGCTTGTACTCAGCCTTCTGTTGCTGGACGAGCTGCTCGACCTTCTTGCAGCTCTGGAGGTCATGGCCCTTGGTGCGGTGAATCTTGCAGTATTGCTTGCCGGAGCTGCCCTGCTTGTCGGCGACTGCCACAGCCTGAAAGTTGGTGCACGCGGCAACTTCCTTGCCGGGACAACCAACTGTAGCCTTCTTGGCATCACCTTCATTGCCGGACTGCTCAACGACCAGCACCTCTTTACCTCTCTTCTTCCTGTTGCGCCGCCGACTTTTCTTTGCCGGGGCAGCATCCTCACTGTCAGATCCCTCTGCTCCAGTGCTTTCTCCGGGGAATTTCCTCCCCTCCTCAGCGCGCGCACACTTGTCGGCCAGGGCATATAGCTTAGTGACGTCCCAAATCTTGCACATCGCCATCTCCTCCCGCATCCTGCGGTTACGCACGTTCTGATGGAACGCGCTGATTACCGCGGCAGGGTGGATATTTGGGATGTTGTGGTGTACACGGCTGAACCTCTGGATATACTGGCGCAGGGGCTCTCCTTCCTTCTGGACGAGCAGATGAAGATCGCTCTCTTGGCCATGAGGTTTGTGGCCGCCTATGAAGGCGCCAACAAACTGATGGCACAGGTCAGCCCAGGAGGATATGGAGTTGTCCGGCAAGTGCATGAGCCAGGACCTGACGTTGGGCTTGAGCACCAACGGGAAGTAGTTGGCAAGGATCTTGTCGTCCCGTCCCCCAGCAGCCTGTACCGCGATGGTGTAGACACTGAGGAACTCCGACGGATGCAACTTGCCGTCGTACTTCTCTGGTACATCTGGCTTGAAGTTCTTCGTACTGGGCCACTGGACTTGCCGCAGCTCACGAGTGAACGCAGGGCAACCTACCGGGTACGGCAAGTCACCTGGTTCCCCCGGCGCATGCATGTCAACAGAGGGCCCAGCGCGCTGGTCTGACTGACGCCGCGCTTCTCTCTGACGCTCGATGCGAGTACGAGCGTCTTCCCGCTGTCGTTCTTGAAGAACTTGGCGTTGATCGCGACGAGCTCGCGGATCTGACGACGCGGTGGAGTCGCTGTCGAGGTGGATCCGGTGAGTCGGCGATCTTGGCCTTCGGGGTGGGGAGTGCACAGTAGTTGCACCCCCACCCATCTTGTCACCACCGGTCCGCACCTGGCTGACTCGCTGCGGCTGCGACGCGCTCGGCTGCCGAGGAGTGTCGCCGTTGGCGAAGCCGATGAGACCCTGGATAGTGGCCCTCCAGTCGTCGACCTTGTCCGCCGCTGGAGGGTAGTCTAGGAGCAGCTGAGCTCGCGCCAGAGCTTCGGCTGCGGTGGCGGGCGGCGGTAGCGAACGGTGCGAGGAGCGGGACACGCTCGGACTTCTAACCACGTTGAAAGGAGCAGCGTCTCGTCCAGGCGACCGCGTGTCGCTCGCGCCAGCAGGTTGACGTGCACGGTGGTCCGGAGCGCTCCGAGACCCACCAGCCCGATCCAGATCCAGCGAGCGCATGGTACCGTGAGTACCATGACGCTGCCGGTCCCGCGCCTCCTGAGATGGGCGCGGTGCATGCACGGACACCAAGGTCTTGGAGTGCGCCCGGTCGTTGTGGGAGCCGGCCACGCCGTCGATGGGCAACGCAGCCTTGCCCTGGGACCTGGCAGCACCGTGAGTTCCCTCGTCGATGCGTGCCCTTCCGCCGGCGCCTGCACCACCATCCGTTTGCTCCAGCGGTGGATGGCTCGGCCCGGACGGAGCAGCTGCCTCCGAAACTTTCTTCTTCGGCGGCATGTTGATGAAGATGGCGAAGATCGATGAAGAAGATGAAGATCTAGCCCGCAAGAACGCCGGATCTGATTCACACAACTTCGACACCCCCTACCTGGCGCGCCAAAGATGCCGGGGTTCCTGATCCACGGACACCTATGGGACCGGCGGACCGGGTCCCTTTCGGTTCGGCGGGGGGCGGAGGTCGCGCAAAGAGCAGATCAAGGCGAAGCACGCGGGCGGTTTACCCAGGTTCGGGCCGCACGGATGCATAAAACCCTACTCCTGCTTTGTGGATTGGTATTGATTTCTAGCTCGGGAGCGAGACCGAGCGTGAGTGTGTGGAATTGCTGAACCTCGCGAGAGCTCTCGAGATGGCCGACCCCCTTTACGCTGCACACGGGCCTCCTTTTATACTCAAGGGGTTACCGACATAGAGCAACGGGGGCCAAGGGCAAAAATGGAAAGGGTGCCGTGGGTAGGCACAGCTAGGTGCTGTAGTAGGCACAGCTAGCTGCTACAGTGTTATCATACCTAACCCTGACGGCAGGGGACAAGGGCATTAAATGCCCGTCTGTGTCGCCTAAACAGTACCAAGAGGGACCGCTAGGGACGCCACCGTTTGCCACGATGGTTATCTCGTCAGCGCCTGCTCGCCACCTCGCACCCCTAGCTGCGCGACCTCCTGCCACGTGTGCTTGGGAGGGGCCCCCAGAGCGACACGTGGTGGTTGTGCTGGAGCGCGGGCTCGGAGAGGCGGTTTGCCGCGGCAAGCGCCTTGCCGCGGTTGTTGTCTTGTCGCATTTGGGAGCTTGTCGCTCACCGGGCCTCGCCGGGGCGCGTAGCGCGCCGCGGCAAGTTTTCTTGGTACGCCTGGGTTGGCCTTCCCGGCAAGCTCCTCTTGCCGGGGTCTCGGGGTGCTTCTGATAGTCTTCCCGGCAAGCTCCTCTTGCCGGGGTCTTGTTTCCTTCCCGGCCAGCTCCTTGCCGGGGCCTTGGTTTGAGTACTTTGTTCTTGAATGGTCTTCAAAGTAGCCGCGGAGGGTCTTGGCGGTCACCCGGCAAGCCTTGCCGCGGGGATGCTGCGACTGCGCGTGCACGAGCTCGGGGTACTAGGGTACCCCTACTCTAGTGCACCGACACCAGGCGCACCGGCTAGCCCAGCCCAGAGCTAGCGCTAGGGCTAGCGCACGCTCGCTCGGGAGCAGCTCCAGGAGGCGCCGCCACCCCTCCCTCCCACGATCTATCTCTCCCTCATTGTTTTTCTCTAGCGCATGGACCCCGCCCCGCTCTTTTCTTTTTCCCCACGTACATGTACAGAAACAGAAACCTATACGTACGCGCCGCCGCCGCCGCCGCGTCCGATCTTCGTGGGAAACCTATCCCGAGTCTTCCCCTTCCCCTAGCAAGTTGTCCTATAAGTACCCCCGCCCCTCCTCTCTCGATCCCCTTCAAAAGCCCTCGCTAAAACCCACCACAGTGCCCGCACTCGTCAAACCGATCTCGCTTCGGTCGCCGCCGTTCACCATCGTTTCCATCGTCGGTGAGCCTCCTCGAGATCCCTCCCTCTGGACTTTGATTCCCCTCGCCTTTGCGCCCCTCATTGACATATTTTCGTCACCCAGGTTTAACCGGAGCCACCGCCTCAAGCTCGCAACGCTGTCGGAGTTCATCCAGAGCACGAGAGTTTACGCCGACGCCCGCTCGACTCCGACGTCTTCTCGCCTCACTATCCACAGAAAATCGGACCCACCCGGAGTTCTCCATCCACTGGACATCGCCGTCTCCGCCACCGGTCACCGGAGACACCACCCCGCCGGCGCCCTGCTTCTCTGCCATCGCCGTTTCTTCACTGTAAGTCACGTAGGTGTTAGCTCCTTCATTTTTTTATTAATCAAAGCGCTAAGTGCTAGATCGGTTTTAGTAGATCGGTTCTTTAGATCAGTTGGTTTGGTTTAGTACAAGGTTTATTATGGTTTAGATCGAACCAGTTTGCCAGCTTTCTGTTTTAAACGTACGTGCACATTTCTGTAAAGTTCCGCCCAAGCAACGGTTAGTTACAGATCGCTCAGCTCCTTGCCCGTTCTGCTTTTTTTTAAAATTTTCGTTACTATAAAAAACAGAAAAGTTTCAATCTTAGATATTCTATAACTCTTATGTTTTAGATCCAAATTGAGTGATTCTTTTTGCATTATGTCACAAATTTGTTGAAGTTTCTGTTTGCGTACTTAGTTTTCAAATTTGACCAGATTAAATTTGAGTTTGATGAAATTTGTTCAAATCACTATTTTGGCCGTATCTTGAGTTTTATGAAATATTTTTTTGATTCATTCTTTTTGCTACTGTTTTGTTATTGTTTTGTTTATCCAGTAGCATATGGTTGTTTATTTTAGTTTATTGTAAATTAGGGTCTTAGGCAAAACAGTATTGTTTTAGTTCTAGTTTTGTTTTAAGCATAATTAGAGTTTTAATTTAGCGTTTTATGTGTTTCCTTTTGCTAGTAAAACTTTATGAAAATACTTTATGTTAACTTAGTTGATTTAAATTTTATTTTCTGTTGAAATTATTAGTTTAGTATTTTCTTTGTTAAGTTTTGCTTAGGACAAAGCTATTTTTGTAGTTAAGGCAAAAGGTTTTCCTAGTAGGTTCTTTATAGTTTTCTCCTATTAGTTCTTTCGATGTGCTATTTGTTTTGTGTTGGGTTTTCTTATTGAGTTTTCTTTTGATTGTTAGATTTGCTTGCTAGAATGCTTGCTTATGTGAATGTCATGTTTGTTATTATAGATTTCATCGGAGAGTTGCGAATAGTCCTATCAAGTTAGTTTCGAGAGCATTGTTATCTTCATCAACTTACCAAGCTAGTTCACTTTGACCATGTTTTTCATACCTATGTTTTATTTGCATGTAGTAGCACCTTTTCAATAATCCCGCCAGTAGTGATATTGATTTCTTGTATTTGAGTAGAATGCATGAGGTAGGAACCCATCTCCCTGTTATCAAGCCCGAGACGTTATATAGTTTTAATGCTATGCTATAGTAGACGGGGTTTGGTATGAGTGCATGAGTACGTCAATGGCGGAAACTTCATGATGGCACCGGCAAGGACTGCATCTTCAGGACTCCTCAAGATTTCGAGACTCGAGACAAGAATTCAATACACACTACTGGGTGAAGGACGGTTGACGGGCACCCTGGAGAAACCAGTGGTTGGCCGGGATGCATGGAGAAGCGCCATGACATCTTGCGGAAAGCTTCACCCAGACTCAAAGAGACGGAAGAATACTTCATGCCCGGAAGCTTACCTGTGCAACCGCAAGTCACTATGGGCTCTGGCTTGGTTGACCTTAGTTGTGACTCTGGCTGGGACGGTGCTAGCAGATGAAGAACTACGGTAGGATTGGATGAGCACCGGACAGTGGTCAGAGGAACTCTTCGGAAGACCATGTTTCGGTCATCTTGTTCTCAAACACCCTGAAGTGCGAGAATGTAAAGAGAGGGATCAAATCTTGCGGGTAAAGTGTACAAACCTCTGCAGAGGGTTAAAACCTAATCGATTAGCCGTGTCCCCGGTTACGGACAATTTGAGCCTCTGGACTTGGATCTATCTCGGAACTCTCAACACCAGACTGATAATTTAATTGTGGGCAACTTATGATGATTTGGGTACGGGACATCGGTTGGCGGAACCATGTCATGATAGAAAACTCTGTAGTACAGAGTCTGGTTAATTCCTTTGATGTAGGGAAAATAAAACCAGCTTGTATGCAATCAAAACTCAGATACAGAGCCACAAAGCCATATTGCATATAGTATAGTTTATCATCTGTTTTTCTTACAGTGATATTGCCGGTACATTCAATGTACTGACCTACACGGCTTCAACGTCTCATGTTGCAGATATGTTCCTTCCGACAAGTAAGAGTGCGGTACAGGGTTACGGTCTACACTCAACCTGCCGATGGCATTGATGGGACTCCACACCCGATTATTTGTTTCCACTGAGACTTATGAGGTATATATATATATATCAGTTTTACGTTATTTATACATGTGATTGCTCTTTGATATATACATTGATGTACTGTGTGTGCCAGTATACCGATCCAGGGATGGCACAGATACACAGAGGCTTAACCGTCTGAGGTCGGGTCACTACATTCCTTCATGTTTCATGATTGATAAGTTGTCAGGAATGAGATATTTAAACCCATCATTTTCTTCCTCAGAGTTATCTTGGAATAGATTTCACCTAAAGCCTTCCATTGGGAATGTTGCTCCTTGTGGTGATTATCTATGATCCAAGTTTTATCCTTATCACCTCGGTGGAAGAAGCTTTCTATCTTTCTAGCTCGCAATCAAATCTTGTTTCCGTTAGTGGCAGAAATTTGACCTCATAATTTTGAGAAGTTTTTTTCCATAAGCCCACAACAAGCTTACTCTTTTCGTTGTTGGTTTTCCAACAACTCCATTCGACCCTTCTCCTAAAGATGTTTTTTTCAAGCTCATTTGAGGTAGAAGATGTTGTTTTCTCCTTCGTTCTTTTGATTCCATTCTTACATTCGTTCTGGAGGCAGTGTGTTGTTGATTTCATCAAGTATCTTCTCATCTTGTCAAGCTCATGTTCAATTCCTTCCATTTATAGTCGGAGTGCTGTCCAAATTATATCATTCTTATTCCTTCTCTATCTTGTTTTAACCGGAGTGTTGTGTCTATCATTCCTCTTCTAACCGGAGTCTCATCCAAGTGCTTCATTTTGCCAAGTTCATATTCTATGTCTTCTTTTTCCAACCGGAGTGTTCTCGTAATTGTTCTTTATCGTTCCTTGTACATCTTGTTTCAACCGGAGTGCTTGCATGTACTTCTTGTCCGCTGCAACCCTTTTTATTATGTCTTTCAACCTACAAGGTTCTAGTAATGTTGCTTGTTCCTCTTTTCTAACGGAGTGTTTTCAACTTCGTTCATCTTTGTTGTGTTCTTTCTTTCAATTTGTTCAACCTCGCAAGGTTCTTTGGTTTCACTCATTTGTCAAAGAATCAGCTTTGTTTTACCTCTTCCTCTTCCTCTTCCGTTTTCCCTCCAGTGCCATCCTAGATCTCGGGACGAGATCCTCTCGTAGTGGTGGAGTGTTGTGACGCCCCGAGACCGACGCGCCAGGTGTCTTCCAGTTATTTGCTGTTGTTGCCTTGTTTTTCGCTTGCGTGTTGCATCTTGCCATGTCATCATCCGCATTGCATCATCATGTTTTTGAAACTTGCATCCGTCTCGGTCTCCTCGTTCTTTCCGTTGTCCGTTCTGAGCCTAGACACACTTGCACGCACCCGCGACATGTCTGAAATAGTATTTTATAAGTGGCTAGGAAATGTTCTCGGAATGGGATGAGAATTGGCGTGCGGTGTTGTTATGTTGTAAGTAGACCGCCTGCCAAGTTTCATCGCATTCGGAGTTCATTTGATGCCCCAACGAATACTTATAGCGGCATTATAGCTGGTCTTTTCGTCGGACGTTTTCGGTCTCCGGAAACCATTCTAGGCTGCATCTCTCCCCTCTTCTCTCATACCAACCCGCTCTCCACAGTCCACCTAGGCCCAGCCTACCCCTCTTTGCACTGCATAGACCTCTCTCGCGCGTCCAAAACTTACCCGAACCCATCCCGGGTTGTCGTTACCGATGGGTCCGGATCATCCCCAAACGTCTATATAACATCACCATTTTCTTATTTGGATTCCCTAACCCATTTATCTGAGACCGTCTGATTTTGATCGGAGGGTCCAAACCTAATCCTTTTGTCCCTATATATAGTCCAACGCCTACCCAAATCAAACCAAACCCTAGTTTCTAGGCCTCATGTCCCATCCATCCATCTCAGTCGGCCGCCACCCTCTGTCCAAATCCTCCTCGGAGTCCACATCGAGCCAACCACAGCTTCCAACCTTCCTCCTTGTCCACCTACCACCCAACCTCCAGATCCATCCATCTGGACCCTTGGATAGAGATCCAACGTCCAGGAGGTGCTCCCTACAACTCCCGCAAGCCCCTCCTTCCATGGTTCCGCTCCACGCCCGAGCTCGTCCTCAAGCACGACGCCGCCCTTGCTGACCGCCGTCGACCAGGCCAGTGCTCCGCCGTCCCGTGCCCTTCCCTCTCCTTCCTTTCCCCCCATCTTGTTTCTTCTCCTCCTCTCAGGGTCTCTCTCCTGTGGATCACAGGGACCTCGCCGCCGCCGTTCAAGCTCTCCGGCCGGATCTTCCTCTCTGCCGTCTGGGACGAGCTCCCCATGCCCGGATCCGCTCCTCCTCGCCTCATCCACGTCGCCGGGACCCACACCATGGACCTCTGCAACCTCCTAGAGCAAAACCTCCCAAGCTGCCTCCCCGTTTGATCCCCCCCGACGTGGGTCAATTCCACAGCGCACGTAGAAAACGACGAACGCCGAAGCGAGCAGCTCCTATTTTGCCGCGCCAAGTACTGAAGCAACACGTCGCCCCGCCTCCGCTCACATCCTTCGCCAGCACCAATCCTCGCTCGTGTTGATCGCGACCCTGCATCCCTCGCCACCGGCCTCTGCTTCCCCTGCACCCTCTGCTTCGAGCAGGAGAACGAGAGACGCCCTGGACCCCTGCCTCACGCCTCTCTTTGTCATTTCGTGTCGCCTTCCCGTGCCTGAGTGCTCGCGCCGGCCATCTCCCTCGCTGGGGTGTGTCGGTGTACTAAAGTAGGGGTACCCTTAGTACCCCGGACTTGTGCACGGGCAGTCGCAGCGTCCCGCGGCAAGGCCTGCCAGGTCACCGCCAAGATCCTCCATGGTCCCTTTGGAGACCATTCAAGAACAAAGTACTCAAGACAAGACCCCGGCAAGAGGAGCTTGCCGGGAAGAAGGCAAGACCCCGGCAAGAGGAGCTTGCCGGGAAGGCCATCAGAAGCGTCCCAAGGCCCCGGCAAGAGGCGCTTGCCGGGAAGGCCGTCCGAGGCATTCCAAGGAACTTGCCGCGGCGCGCTACGCGCCCCGACAAGGCCCGGTGAGCGACAAGCTCCCGGAAGCGACAAGACGACGGCCGCGGCAAGGCGCTTGCCGCGGCAAGCCCCCACTCCACGCCCGCGCTCCAGCACATCCACCCACGTGTCGCTCCGGGGCCCCTCCCGGGCGCACGTGGCAGGAGGCTGTGCAGCTAGGGGCGTGCGGTGGCACGCAGGCGCTGACAAGACAACCATCGTGGCAAGACGGTGGCGTCCCTAGCGGTCCCTTCCGGTGCTGTCTAGGCGACACAGACGGGCATTTAATGCCCTTGTCCCCTGCCGTCAGGGTTAGGTATGATAACACTGTAGCAGCTAGCTGTGCCTACTACAGCACCTAGCTGTGCCTACCCACGGCACCCTTTCCATTTTTGCCCTTGGCCCCCGTTGCTCTATGTCGGTAACCCCTTGAGTATAAAAGGAGGCCCGTGTGCAACGTAAAGGGGGTCGGCCATCTCGAGAGCTCTCGCGAGGTTCAGCAATTCCACACACTCACGCTCGGTCTCGCTCCCGAGCTAGAAATCAATACCAATCCACAAAGCAGGAGTAGGGTTTTATGCATCCGTGCGGCCCGAACCTGGGTAAACCGCCCGCGTGCTTCGCCTCGATCTGCTCTTTGCGCAACCTCCACCCCCCGCCGAACCAAAAGGGACCCGGTCCGCCAGTCCCATAGGTGCCCGTGGATCAGAAACCCCGGCATCTCTGGCGCGCCAGGTAGGGGGATGTCGAAGTTGTGTGAATCAGATCCGGCGTTCTTGCGGGCTAGATCTTCATCTTCTTCATCGATCTTCGCCATCTTCATCAACATGCCGCCGAAGAAGAAAGTTTCGGAGGCAGCCGCTCCGTCCGCGCCGAGCCATCCACCGCTGGAGCAAACGGATGGTGGTGCAGGCGCCGGCGGAAGGGCACGCATCGACGAGGGAACTCACGGTGCTGCCAGGTCCCAGGGCAAGGCTGCGTTGCCCATCGACGGCGTGGCCGGCTCCCACAACGACCGGGCGCACTCCAAGACCTTGGTGTCCGTGCATGCACCACGCCCATCTCAGGAGGCGCGGGACCAGCAGCGTCATGGTACTCACGGTACCATGCGCTCGCTGGACCCAGATCGGGCTGGTGGGTCTCGGAGCGCTCCGCACCACCATGCACGTCAACCTGCTGGCGCGAGCGACACGCGGTCGCCTGGACGAGACGCTGCTCCTTTCAACGTGGTTAGAAGTCCGAGCGTGTCCCGCTCCTCGCACCGTTCGCTACCGCCGCCCGCCACCGCAGCCGAAGCTCTGGCGCGAGCTCAGCTGCTCCTAGACTACCCTCCGGCGGCGGACAAGATCGACGACTGGAGGGCCACTATCCAGAGCCTCACCGGCTTCGCCAACGACGACACTCCTCGGCAGCCGACCATGTCGCAGCCGCAGCGAGTCAGCCAGGCGCGAACCGGTGGAGACAAGACTGGTGGGGGTGCAACTACTGTGCACTCCCCACCCCGAAGGCCAAGATCGCCGACTCGCCGGATCCACCTCGACAGCGACTCCACCGCGTCGTCTGATCCCCGAGCTCGTCGCGATCAGCGCCAAATTCTTCAAGAACGGCAGCGGGAAGACGCTCGTACTCGCATCGAGCGCCGGAGAGAAGCGCGACGTCAGTCAGACCAGCGCGCTGGGCCCTCTGTTGACATGCATGCGCCAGGGGAACCAGGCGACTTGCCGTACCCGGTAGGTTGCCCTGTGTTCACTCGTGAGCTGCGGCAAGTCCAGTGGCCCAGTACGAAGAACTTCAAGCCCGACGTACCAGAGAAGTACGACGGCAAGTTGCATCCGTCCGAGTTCCTCAGCATCTACACCATCGCGGTGCAGGCTGCTGGGGGGCGGGACGACAAGATCCTTGCCAACTACTTCCCGTTGGTACTCAAGCCCAATGTCAGGTCCTGGCTCATGCACTTGCCGGACAACTCCATATCCTCTTGGGCTGAGCTGTGCCATCAGTTTGTTGGCGCCTTCACAGGCGGCCACAAACCTCATGGCCAAGAAAGCGATCTTCATCTGCTCGTCCAGAAGGAAGGAGAGCCCCTGCGCCAGTACATCCAGAGGTTCAGCCGTGTACACCACAACATCCCAAATATCCACCCCGCCGCGGTAATCAGCGCGTTCCATCAGAACGTGCGTAACCGCAGGATGCGGGAGGAGTTGGCGATGTGCAAGATTCGGGACGTCAGCGAGCTTTATGCCCTGGCCGATAGATGTGCACGCGCCGAGGAGGGGAGGAAATTCCCCGGAGAAAGCACTGGAGCAGGAGGATCTGACAGTGAGGATGCCGCCCCAGCAAAGAGAAGCCGGCGGCGCAACAACAGGAAGAAGCAGAACAACGAGGTGCTGGTCATTGAGCAGTCCGGCAATGAAGGTGACGCCACGAAGGCTACAGTTGGTAGCTCCGGCAAGGAAGTTGCCGCGTGCACCAACTGCCAGGCTGTGGTGGTCGCCGACAAGCGGGACGGCTCCGGCAAGCAATACTGTAAGATTCACCGCACCAAGGGCCATGACCTCCAGAGCTGCAAGAAGGTCGAGCAGCTCGTCCAGCAACAGAGGGCTGAGTACGAGCGGCGCGACAGGGAGAGAGCCCAAGGGGGTGCCGAGAAACCTGGCCAGAAGCGCACCGGCCAGGAAGGACGCCGCGGCAAGGCCAAGCAGCGGCAAGGAGACAGACCTCCCCGCGGTGCGACAATGACGAAGACGACGATGAGGATGAAGACATGGATGACGTTGAGACCAGTGAGCAGGAGTTTCAGAAAGCCACAGAGGTCTTGTGCGTTGACGGGGGTGCTTCCCTGCATACCTCGCACCACCAACTCAAACAGTGGGTGCGGGAAGTCAATGCAGCAGAACCACCCATCGAATCGCGCAAGCTTCTGAAATGGTCCAGCAGGCCTATCATCTTCGACATTGAGGACCACCCTGATCGCACAACCGCGGTCGGGTGTCTGCCGATGTTGGTTTCACTAACTATCCACAACCTCAAGGTCACCAAGATGCTAGTTGATGGCGGGGCCGGCTTAAACCTGATCTCCTCCGCTGTGCTCCAAAAACTCCAGATCCCTGACGGCGAGCTCGAAGAGACCGGCACGTTCCAAGGAATCAATCCGGGAAGGAGCAAGCCGAAGGGGAAGGTCACGCTGTCGGTAACATTCGGCAGCGAGTTAAACTTCAGGACTGAGAAGGTCACGTTCGACGTTGCCGATATCCCGTTGCCTTACAATGGGATACTTGGCCGTCCAGCACTCGCCAAGTTCATGGCGGCCTCTCACTACGCGTATAACGTGCTGAAGATGCCAGGCCCGATAAGCGTCATTTCTGTCCCTGGCGACAAGAAGGACGCTCTTATCTGTGCCGACAAGATCTACCGGGAAGCGGCAGCCACGGCAGACTGCGATCCACTTGCCGCTGAAGCTCTCGGGACCAAGAAGACCCAGTCCGACAGAAGCTCTGGTGCCTACTCCAGCAAGCGCGCCTCTTCGGAGTGCTGCGCTGCCGTCGAGGACGCACCATCGAGCTCCACCGGCAAGAAGACCAAGTCCGGCAAAAGCTCTGATGCCCACTCTGGCAAGCGCGCCTCCTCGGAGTGCTGCGCTGCTGTCGAGGACGCACCATCGAGCTCTACCGGCAAGCACAAGAAGACGATGGCAGCTCCGCCAGAGACGAAGAAGGTGTCCGCCAAGGAGGATGGCACTGGTGGCACCTTCACCATCAGTGCCGCGCTTGATCCTAAATAGGAAGGCGTGCTCATTGCTTTCCTGCGGGCGAATGTCGACGTGTTTGCATGGCAACCGTCTGACATCCCCGGTGTTCCCAGGAAAGTGATTGAGCACCACCTTGCCGTTTGTCCTCATGCGCGGCCCATCAAGCAGAAAGTCCGGAAGCAGGCGGTGGAGCGCCAAGAATTCATTGCGGAGGAAATCAAGAAACTGGAAGCAGCAGGCCTCGTCAGAGGAGTGCTCCATCCCACGTGGTTGGCCAATCCTGTAGTCGTGTGCAAGGCAAACGGGAAATGGAGGCTTTGCATCGATTTCACCGATGTTAACAAAGCTTGTCCCAAAGACCCATTTCCTTTGCCGCGCATTGACCAGATTGTTGACTCCACAGCTGGATGTGATTTGCTTTCATTTCTTGATGCATACTCCGGGTATCATCAGATCTTCATGGCAGAGGAGGATGAGGAGAAGACCGCATTTATTACTCCATGTGGCACGTACTGCTTTGTACGGATGCCTTTCGGATTAAAAAATGCCGGTTCAACATTTGCAAGAGTAGTCCATATTTCTCTTGAGCCACAAATACACAGAAATGTGGAAGCCTACATGGATGATATAGTGGTCAAGAGCAAGGACAGAGCAACCCTGGTTCAAGATTTGGACGAGACCTTCGCAAATCTGCGCAAGATCAGCCTCAAGCTCAACCCAGAGAAGTGCGTGTTCGGAGTTCCCTCCGGCAAGCTTCTTGGGTTCTTCGTGTCTCAGCGGGGAATTGAAGCCAACCCCGACAAGATCAGGGCCATTGAGCAGATTGAAGCCCCAAAGCGCGTCAAAGATGTTCAGAAACTTGCCGGTTGCGTGGCTGCTCTCAGCAGGTTTATCTCTCGGTCAGCTGAGCGCGCCCTGCCATTTTTCAAACTATTGAAAAAGGCAGGTCCAATGAAATGGACTCCGGACGCGGAGGCTGCGCTGCAAGACCTGAAGAGATACCTGTCCTCCCCTCCAATACTTGTCGCGCCTAAGCCACAAGAGAAGTTGCTGCTGTACATAGCGGCAACCAATCAAGTGGTTAGTGCTGCGCTGGTAGCAGAGAGGGAGGCAGATGATGAGCCAGCAACCGCGGCAAGCGCACCCAGCGACAAGAAGGGGGCTTCCCGGACAAGCTCTGGTCCCGACAAAGATGGATCTGCGCAGATGCACGAGGAGACGCGGAAGGAAATGGTGCAGCGCCCAGTTTACTTTGTCAGTTCCCTCTTGCAGGGGGCTAGGTCAAGGTACTCTGGTGTGCAGAAACTGCTTTTCGGCCTTCTCATGGCCTCGAGAAAGCTGCGCCATTACTTCCAAGCACATGAGATCACAGTGGTCACTCGCTTTCCGCTGAAGAGGATACTTCAGAATCCAGAAGCGACAGGCAGGATTGTTGAGTGGGCACTGGAACTGTCAAGCTTTGGTCTCAAGTTTGAAAGCACTTCAACTATCCAGAGCAGAGCATTGGCAGAATTCATAGCGGAATGGACGCCAACTCCGGACGAAGAAATTCCAGAGACGAGCATCCCCGACAAAGAAGCGAGCAAAGAGTGGCTGATGTACTTTGACGGTGCCTTCTCGCTGCAAGGCGCCGGCGCTGGTGTGCTGCTTATCGCGCCCACCGGAGAGCACCTCAAGTACATAGTCCAGATGCACTTTCCCAAGGAGCAAGCAACAAACAATACTGCAGAGTATGAGGGATTGCTTGCCGGTCTCAGGATCGCGGCGAGACCTTGGGATCAAGAAGCTCATTGTCAGGGGTGACTCACAGCTTGTCGTCCGCCAAGTAAACAAGAATTATCAGAGTCCGTTGATGGAAGCTTACGTCGACGAAGTGAGAAAGCTAGAAGAGCGCTTTGACGGCCTACAAATGGAGCACGTTCCAAGAACTCAGAACGCCATTGCAGATGGCCTGTCAAAGTGCGCCGCACTTAAGTTACCTATGGAACCAGGGACCTTTGTGCTCAAGCTGATTCAACCGTCCGTGACACCATCAACTGGACAAAGCAAGAAGAGGAAGTTGATTCCTGGTGACTACCTGCCGGCAGAGCTTCCCGAAGCCGCCGCCAAGAAGGTCCCCAAGATCAACACCGAAGGCGCTGAGGAGCAGTCTGCTCCGGCAAGCCCTAGGGCTTGTTCCGTTGAAGCAAAAGCTCCCGGCAAGCTTGTCGCAGAATGTCACGCTCCGGCTGAGACATAGCTTCTCGCCGTAGAAGCAGATATTCCCGCAGCTACCTCCAAGATCAACGCCAAGAGCGCCGGGGAGCTAGATGCTCCGGCAAGCCCTAGGGTTTGTTCCGTTGAAGCTGAAGCTCCCGGCAAGCTTGTCGCGGAACGTCAAGCTCCGGCAGAGACACAGCTTCTCGCCGTAGGAAGCGGATGTTCCCGCGGCAGCAGAGTTGCCTTTAGTCCTTGTTGTCGAGCCACAGGCTCCAACGTGGGCGCAGCAGATTGTCCGTTTCCTTCAGACAGGAGAACTTCCCGAAGAGCAAGAAGAAGCCGAAAGAGTAGCCCGGCAGTCAAGTATGTACCAGTTCGTCGACAAGACACTGTACAGAAGAAGACTCAACGGTGTGAAATTGAGGTGTATTCCCCGGGAAGACGGACAGAAGATGTTGGCAGAGATACACGGAGGCAAACCTTGGATCAAGAGCTTCAATTGTCAGGGGTGACTCACAGCTTGTCGTCCGCCAAGTAAACCAAGAACTATCCAGAGTCCGTTGATGGAAGCTTACGTTGACGAAGTGGAGAAAGCTGGAAGAGCGCTTTGGACGGCTGCAATGGAGCACGGTCCAGAACCTCAGAACGCCATTGCAGATGGCCTGTCGAAGTGCGCCGCACTTAAGTTACCTGTGGAACCAGGGACCTTTGTGCTCAAGCTGACTCAACCGTCCGTAACACCATCAAATGGACAGAGCAAGAAGAGGAAGTTGATTCCTGGTGACCATCCGCCGGCAGAGCTTCCCGAAGCCGCCGCCAAGAAGGTCCCTAAGATCAACGTCGAAGGCGCTGAGGAGCGATTTGCTCCGGCAAGCCTTAGGGCTTGTTCCGTTGACGCAGAAGCTCCCGGCAAGCTTGTCGCGGAACGTCACTCTCTGGCAGAGACACAGCTTCTCGCCGTAGAAGTGGACGTTTCCGCAGCAGCTGAGACCAACACCAAGAGCGCTGAGGAGCGAGATGCTCCGGCAAGCCCCAGGGTTTGTTCCGTTGAAGCAGAAGCTCCCGACAAGTCTTGCCCTGACGAGCTTGTCGGGGAACGTCAAGCTCCGGCAGAGAAACAGCTTCTTGCCGTAGAGCGGATGTTCCCGCAGCAGCAGATTTGCCTTTAGTCCTTGTTGTCGAGCCACAGGCTCCAACATGGGCGCAGCAGATTGTCCGTTTCCTTCAGACAGGAGAACTTCCCGAAGAGCCAGAAGAAGCCGAAAGAGTAGCCCGGCAGTCAAGTATGTACCAGTTCGTCGACAAGACACTGTACAGAAGAAGACTCAACGGTGTGAAATTGAGGTGTATTCCCCGGGAAGACGGACAAAAGCTGTTGGCAGAGATACATGGAGGCATATGTGGACACCACATTGGCGCAAGAGCACTCGTCGGCAAAGCATTCCGGCAAGGTTTCTTCTGGCCAACAGCCCTCCAGGATGCAACTGCACAAGTAACCAAGTGTGAAGCGTGCCAGTTCCATTCCAAGCAGATACACCAGCCAGCTCAAGCTCTCCAGACGATCCCTTTATCCTGGCCATTTTCGGTCTGGGGGCTCGACATCCTCGGCCCCTTCCCCCGAGCTGTCGGGGGCTTTGAGTACTTGTACGTCGCAATCGACAAGTTCACAAAGTGGCCGGAAGTGGAACCAGTGAGGAAGGTGACCGCACAGTCAGCCGTCAAGTTCTTCAGGTCGATTGTTGCCGCTTCGGGATCCCTAACCGGATAATCACCGACAACGGCACACAATTCACGAGCCACGCTTCATGCAGTACGATCCAAGATCTCGCCAAGGTCTGCTTCGCTTCTGTTGCTCACCGAAAGGCAACGGTCAAGCGGAGAGGGCAACGCTGAGTACTGCGCGGGCTCAGACCAAGAACTTTCGACAGCTGCACAAGTGCGGAAGAAACTGGATCGAGGAGCTACCGGTGGTTCTTTGGTCGATCAGAACGACGCCAAATCGAGCCACTGGACAGACACCCTTTGCTCTAGTCTATGGAGCAGAGGCAGTTACCCCCACGGAACTGTATACGGGTCACCTCGAGTGCTCGCTTACGATGAGCTTGAGCAAGAGCGGCTGCGGCAAGATGACGCGCTGCTCCTTGAGGAAGATCGTCTCCAGGCTGCTGTGCGAGCTGCTCGCTACCAGCAAGCTCTGCGCCGCTACCACAGCCGCAGAGTCAATGCCAGGAGTCTCGAGGAAGGCGACCTTGTTCTTCGGCGCGTTCAGTCGCCAAGAATTCCAACAAGTTGACGCCGAAGTGGGAAGGCCCTTACCGGGTGAACGAGTCACAAGGCCTGGCGCTGTCCGCCTTGAGACCGAAGATGGCATCCCAGTGAGCAACTCCTGGAACAATCGAGCATCTTCGTAAGTTTTACCCGTAAGGCGCGGTTGTCGGGCCCTGCCCGGCAACCACCCTTCTGTACAAGTCTTGCCGCTGTTGCATGTAATCCTCTGTACAGAGCCAGGCGCAGACCCTGAGCACCAGTAAATGAAGCGCTGCATACCCCGGGGGCTATAGCATGCATGCTAGGTTGAGTCTGAGTCTCGTCCTTGGTTAGGGTCGATAGTCCCTAACAGTGACTAACCCCTAACTTAGAGGTCGAGTGTCCGTCCCTTTGCTTTTCCTTCGTTCGCAGGGCTCGCACGTCCTGGCCAGTCCGCCTGGAGACGAAAAGGAGAAGAAGGGCGCGCCGACACCTGGGCCCCGGCAAGAACGCCGGGGGCTGCGGATGCCAAAATGTCACCCCCGGCAAGCCAGAGTTGCCGGGGGCTGCAATATTAGATAAGTCTTTCATCCCTCTTCACGCATCCTCCTATGGACTGGGGAATGTGAAACCGCGTTTCTCCCCAAAAACTGCCGTGCTCCCCCGACACTAGGACCTGGAGCGCGTTCCCGGGGCTAAGTTTGGTCGTAGTCGCGGCAACGAAGGGATGAAACGAGGAGGCCGCGCCCACCTCGTTCCCGCCTCCGTCAAAGGCGTGAGAAAGGTCGAGCGGCGTGGGAAGGCGGCAGGGCTTGTTGTCGGGGAATGGAATGCCTGTCCGAGAGATACCAAGGATTTGCTCCTTGGCGTGGGTTCAACCCACGAGGCAAATAACCCGGCAAACATCCCCTTTTCATTAAAAACATCCCATACAGGTACAGTCCATAGAGGATGAAAAACATGAAAGAGAGGATTACAAGTTTTAGATACAACTAAGGCTCGAAGGCTTACAATTAAAAAGATAAGGTGCCCGTAATCCCTTTCCTGTCCCTCTCTTCAGGAGGTAGGTCAAGGAGGCGAAAAGGGGAAAGGGGCGCCAAGGCAAGCTACAGGTGCCAGAAGACACCAAGAGAACATCCCGGGGGCCGGGCGGTGATGGCGACGCTGGGAGAAGGGTGCGAAGGAGGGGCGGCAGGACGTCAGCACGCTGTCGAGGGCACCACGCCCTCGTACTCCGACCTGACGGCCTTGTCGCCAGCCCTCTTCCCCTTCCGCAGCCTCCCTACGCCGGTCGCCCAAGGAGACGCCCCCGGGGAGTTCAAGAAGCCGGCGGCGCGGATGAGGGGGTCGCCGGTGCCGCACGAGACGGCGCCCGACACCTAGTCGGAGCCGCCATCCTGCCGCCCACCACCCTCACCATCACTGCCGCTCTCCTCCTCGTCACTCTCGCTCGAGGAGGAGCCTTCGCTATC
Organism: Triticum urartu; assembly: GCF_003073215.2. Taxonomy (NCBI): domain Eukaryota; kingdom Viridiplantae; phylum Streptophyta; class Magnoliopsida; order Poales; family Poaceae; genus Triticum; species Triticum urartu. The sequence continues at coordinate 394,663,118 of NC_053028.1, forward strand.
GGAGGAGCTGTCCACGCAGCACTTCGCCCGGGTGCCGAAGCACCCGAAGACCTTGACGGAGAGGAGATCGCCCTCCACCAGCTTAAAATGGAGGGTGAGTCCCCCCGTCAAGCTGTGGATGCGGGCGAACGTCTTCCACCCTCGATCGAGATACATCACACTAGGGGCTGGGAACACCACGCGGACTCGCGTGCCGCTGATCCCACAGCCCCTCATGTGTAATCTCAGAGTTTCGGGCGGGTCCGACTCCATCGCGCTCGCGAACGGAGCTGGAAGCCGGAGGCGACGACGAGGCGCCCGGCGCAGCTTGACGAAGAACTCGCAAGGGTTGTCACCTATATGGACCGCCGCGGGGGGAGGAGCCGCCGGCGGGGGCGAAGCTGGCGCGTCGCCCCTTCCGCCTCTTCCCCGAGCGCCTCGACCTCGTCCTCGACCTCGTCCATGACCTCGCCCCCTCCCTCTTCCCCTTATGGCTGGCTCTGCCACCACGAGCGAGGAAAAGGGGAGGGTGCGCTGTCTGGCGGCGACCCTCGCTGCCACCGATGAAGGCCCAGGATTCCCTTTCTCCATGGCGAATGAGAGAAAGGGGAGCAGAAGTTGAAGAAAAGAGGAGACGGGAGAGTGCAGGCTTCGGTGCTCCCTTCCCGCTCCTTATAAAGGAGCGAAGTGGGAGCCCAGCCACCCCGCTCAGCGAATCAAGGCACAGGAAGAGCAGGGAGGCGGGCCGACCCGCCCCCTCTGCTCGCAACGGCCCAGGTTCCCGCTCCCGCCGTCCGTGATCCCAAGTGCATGGGAGCCGCGTGGCGGAGATGCAGAACTGAGGCAACGGATGGGGCGGCCTCGCCCTACCCCGTGATCTCGGGGAGTGGGCGCTTCGGAAACCGCGCACCGGCCCCGTCCAGTAAATGCGCCACGCCCCCACGCCTACCTCCGTTTGGAGAAGAGGGCGTGGGCCGTTCCCCTTCATCATGGCTTGACGCATGCTCGCGGGGCTTAGCCCCACACGCGCGTGCCGCTCGCGTCACCCACGACGCCGCGTTTGACGATCGCCGTTCCGAGCGTGCGCGATGGAAGCGGAGAGATATGCGGCGTGACCTAGGCCGCGCGTGCCCGTGCACCGTTTTGGGCCTGGCCCAACAGCGCTCGGCACCGTGTCTGGCCCAGGCCCGGGGGCTCCTGTCGGTGTACTAAAGTAGGGGTACCCTTAGTACCCCGAACTTGTGCACGGGCAGTCGCAGCGTCCCGCGGCAAGGCCTGCCAGGTCACCGCCAAGATCCTCCGTGGTCCCTTTGGAGACCATTCAAGAACAAAGTACTCAAGACAAGACCCCGGCAAGAGGAGCTTGCCGGGAAGAAGGCAAGACCCCGGCAAGAGGAGCTTGCCGGGAAGGCCATCAGAAGCGTCCCAAGGCCCCGGCAAGAGGCGCTTGCCGGGAAGGCCGTCCGAGGCATTCCAAGGAACTTGCCGCGGCGCGCTACATGCCCCGACAAGGCCCGGTGAGCGACAAGCTCCCGGAAGCGACAAGACGACGGCCGCGGCAAGGCGCTTGCCGCGGCAAGCCCCCACTCCACGCCCGCGCTCCAGCACATCCACCCACGTGTCGCTCCGGGGCCCCTCCCGAGCGCACGTGGCAGGAGGCTGTGCAGCTAGGGGCGTGCGGTGGCACGCAGGCGCTGACAAGACAACCATCGTGGCAAGACGGTGGCGTCCCTAGCGGTCCCTTCCGGTGCTGTCTAGGTGACACAGACGGGCATTTAATGCCCTTGTCCCCTGCCGTCAGGGTTAGGTATGATAACACTGTAGCAGCTAGCTGTGCCTACTACAGCACCTAGTTGTGCCTACCCACGGCACCCTTTCCATTTTTGCCCTTGGCCCCCGTTGCTCTATGTCGGTAACCCCTTGAGTATAAAAGGAGGCCCGTGTGCAATGTAAAGGGGGTCGGCCATCTCGAGAGCTCTCGCGAGGTTCAGCAATTCCACACACTCACGCTCGGTCTCGCTCCCGAGCTAGAAATCAATACCAATCCACAAAGCAGGAGTAGGGTTTTACGCATCCGTGCGGCCCGAACCTGGGTAAACCGCCCGCGTGCTTCGCCTCGATCTGCTCTTTGCGCAACCTCCGCCCCCCGCCGAACCAAAAGGGACCCGGTCCGCCGGTCCCATAGGTGCCCGTGGATCAGAAACCCCGGCAGGGTGCCCCGCCAAGTTTCCTCTGTTGCGTCGCCGCCTACGTCCTCCTCTGCTTCACATCGAGACCGCAACCACCTCCTGCTTCTATCCTCGTTCGAGGGGATGACGACTGATACGTCTCCAACGTATCTATAATTTTTCATTGCTCCATGCTACATTATCTTCTGTTTTGGATGTTTATGGGCTTTATTATACACTTTTATATTATTTTTGGGACTAACTTATTAACCCAGAGCCCAGTGCCAGTTTCTGTTTTTTCCTTCTTTTAGAGTATCGCAGAAAAGGAAAATCAAACGGAGTCCAATTGACCTGAAACTTCACGGAACTTATTTTTGGAAGGAAAGCAACCCGGGAGACTTGGAGTCCACGTCAAGGAAGCTTGGAGGAAGCCACGAGGTAGGGGGGCGCGCCCACCCCCCTGGGCATGCCCTCCACCCTCGTGGCCCCCCTGACGTACTTCTTCCGCCTATATATCTCCATATACCCTAAAATGATCGGGGAGCACAATAGATCGGGAGTTCCGCCGCCAGAAGCCTCCGTAGACACCGAAAACCAATCTAGACCCGTTCCGGCGCCCTGCCGGAGGGGGAATCCTTCTCTGGTGGCCATCTTCATCATCCCGGTGCTCTCCATGATGAGGAGGGAGTAGTTCTCCCTCGGGGCTGAGGGTATGTACCAGTAGCTATGTATTTGATCTCTCTCTCTCTCATGTTCTTGAGGTGATACGATCTTGATGTATCGCGAGCTTTGCTATTATAGTTGGATCTTATGATTTTTTTTCTCCCCTCCTCTACTCTCTTGTAATGGATTGAGTTTCCCCTCTGAAGTTATCTTATCGGATTAAGTCTTTAAAGATTTGATAACACTTGATGTATGTCTTGCCGTGCGTATCTGTGGTGACAATGGGATATCACGTGATGCACTTGACGTATGTTTTGGTGACCAACTTGGGGGTTCCGCCCATGAACCTATGCATAGGGGTTGGCACACGTTTTCGTCATGATTCTCCGGTAGAAACTTTGGGGCACTCTTTGAGGTTCTATGTGTTGGTTGAATAGATGAATCTGAGATTATGTGATGCATATCGTATAATCATACCCACGGATACTTGAGGTGACATTGGAGTATCTAGGTGACATTAGGGTTTTGGTTGATTTGTGTCTTAAGGTGTTATTCTAGTACGAACTCTAGGGCTGTTTGTGACACTTATAGGAATAGCCCAACAGATTGATTGGAAAGAATAACTTTGAGGTGGTTTCGTACCCTACCATAATCTCTTCGTTTGTTCTCCGCTATTTGTGACTTTGGAGTGACTCTTTGTTGCATGTTGAGGGATAGTTATGTGATCAAATTATGTTATTATTGTTGAGAGGACTTGCACTAGTGAAAGTATGAACCCTAGGCCTTGTTTCCTAGCATTGCAATACCGTTTGTGCTCACTTTTATCATTAGTTACCTTGCTGTTTTTATATTTTCAGATTACAAAATCCTTTGTCTACCATTCATATACTACTTGTATCACCATCTCTTCGCTGAACTAGTGCACCTATACAATTTACCATTGTATTGGGTGTGTTGGGGACACAAGAGACTCTTTGTTATTTGGTTGCAGGGTTGTTTGAGAGAGACCATCTTCATCGTACGCCTCCTATGGATTGATAAACCTTAGGTCATCCACTTGAGGGAAATTTGCTGCTGTCCTACAAACCTCTGCACTTGGAGGCCCAACAACGTCTACAAGAAGAAGGTTGTGTAGTAGACATCAAGCTCTTTTCTGGCGCCGTTGCCAAGGAGGTGAGTGCTTGAAGGTATATCTTAAGATCTCGCAATAGAGTCTTTTAGTTTCTTGTTTTATCACTAGTTTAGTTTATAAAAGAAAACTATAAAAAATGGAATTGAGTTTACCTCATACACTTCATCTTTTTAATATCTTTCGTGAGTATGATGGGAAGGAAAATTGTTCCATAGTGTTAGAAGAAGCATGCATTAAAATGTTTGGCATTAAATCTTTGAATGATGAGCATGATTGCAATGTTGTTAGTATGAACTCCTTGAATATCCATGGTACTAATGATGATTGCACTAGTTATGATGAAAATGTCTCCTGTAAACATGTCAATTTTTCGGAGTGCATTGGGTTTGTAAGTACACACCAAATAGGGAAGATAGATATTGCAAGAGGCATAAGTACTTAGAAACTAAATTGTTGCAAGAAAGGCTAGATGATTGTGCTGAAAATTTAAATTTTCTTGGCCGTACTTGTGGACTTTGCAATGAACGTGGTCATTTAACCATCTGAAGCAAATTGTTTCATGATCTAATCGTTTCCAAAAATTGTGATGACTTGATTTATCTTGCACATCATAATGAAGTTAGTTTGCTTATGGGTTACGAAGAAATGAAACATATAACTAACTATCTTCCAGTATTTTCCCGTGATAAACTTCTTGGCTTCGATCTAGAGGAAATTTATATGTATTGTGTCACAACCCTAGCTAAGCCTTTGCTTGTCCTTGCCAGATCGTCATATCATCATGTTTAATTTTCTCAGAAACTTGAAATGGGGATGGCAGAGACCCCTAGCACCACTCAAACCAACTAGGGTTACCAAAATACTTTTTCAATGACCCAGAATGCCCTTTGGAAATGTTCATGATTTCTGATAAAGGTGAAAACCTCTGCCAAAAATGATGAATATAATTATAGGTCATTCTTGGATTTTTGAATTAAATCATAATGTATTTGAATTGGGGCATTTGAATTCTATATATATTTTAGAATGCCCCAAATATTCTGGAATAATTTGTGGGCTGTTGGAATAAACCAACTAGTGTCCACAATTTGTCTCAAGAGTTTTAAAAAATGAATTAGCATTTTTACTAATTCAAAACAGAGGAATAAAAATAGAAAACAAAAATAGAGAGAGAGAGAGTGTTACCTCACCTTACCTGGCTGGCCCAGGTTTTGTGCAGCCCATCTGGTGGCCCAACCCACCACCGCTGCCAGTCGTCTCCCACCTCTGTCAGAAGGCAGAGGCGTGTCGACGCGCGAGCAATCGCCGTGGCCACCTCCCTGCTTGCTTCCTCTCTTCCCCGACCCTTCTCGAGACGCCAGGCGACACGCATGAGCCCCCTCTTGCTCTCCTCTCTCTCTATGGTCGATCTCCCTCACTCGCCAGTCTCTCTCCCCTCCCCTGGCTCTCTCCGTTTAGCTCACCCGAGCGAAGCCGTCGCCGCCGACCAGCGCTCGCGCGGCCACAACCACCCCCTTGCTCCCCTGACATGTCCGAGAGCTCTGCCACGTCGTCCTCATCTTCTTCACCGAGTCACAGGAGCTGGGTCGCCCTGTGATGCCGCCAACATCATCTTCTTCCTCGCCGGTCGCCGGAGATCCCCCTTGCTACCCCGACTGCTCCGGACTGTCTCCGAGCTCGCTGACCTCCTCGTCCGACTCGCCGTGAGCCTCTGACCCTGCCCATCCCTCTCTTCTTCCCCATAGGCCTCCGTAGCCACCGGACCGCCTACGCCCGAACCCGCCGCCGCCTGCGCTCGCCGCCGACGCAACTTCGGCGACCAAATGGTCCTCCCGACGCGTCCAACCCACTCACCGCATCACGTAGGCCCCCGCTAGCGCCTCAGCTCGCTAGCTCGCGCACTGCAGCACTGCCCGCGCTCACGCCCGAGCTCCGGCCACTGCACTTGTCACCATTCCCGTTGCTACGGGCCGCCCTAGCCACTGCTGCTTGCACTTCTCGATGCGGACAAGCACGGGCAACACGTAGATGCCCTCCGCCGCGCTTTAGGCTGCCGAAGGAGGAATTCCGGAGAGCCTCCGCCGTGCGTGCTGTCGCCACCGGCTAAACTCCGGCCTAACCACAAGTTAATTAAGCTAATGACCCTGCTAATCTAATCCTGGGTCATTGACATGTGGGCCCCAGCCCCACTGATATTTTAGTTAGGTTTAAATTAAGGCTAATTAACTATATTAATTAGCTGAGTGGATGACATATGGGTCCCACTGTCAGGTTTGACTCTGGTTAGGCGCTGTTGACCAGCTGACATCACAATGACGCAGTGCTGACATAGTAACTCATTTTCTGGATTTATTCTTATTCAGGAAATTCCAGAAAATGCCCTAAACTTCCAAAAATCATAGAAATTCAACCGTAACTCCAAATGAAATAATTTATATATGAAAAATTATTAGAAAAATATGAAGAATCTGTTTATGGCATTCTCATGCATGTTTGAACAACTTACATTCACTGTATATGACAATTTGAATCAATGGTATTTGAAATGCCTCATGTGGAGTTCAAATTTGAATCTAGTGTTCAAACCAACTCCATTTAAATCATTGCTAGCTGCATTAGCTCAAATCACAGCATATTGCCATGTCACATTCATGCATCATATTGTTGCATTGCATTGATTGTGTTTCCTCTCTGTTGCCGGTAATTGTCCCCTCTCAGTAGACGTTGCTTCAATGATGTGATCGATGACACCGATGGAGAACTATACTATCTTCGGAAGTTTCAAGCAAGCAAAACCCCCTTGTTCATTCTGACACAATCCCACTCTCTCGCTCCTGCTCTCTTTTACTGCATTAGGACAACAATGATTCAACTGTTACATGCTGCGGTAGTTGAACCCCTTTCCTCTGCATGACCTGTCATTGCCACAGTAAATAGATGAAACCCACTAGCATGAGTAGGAGTTGTTTGAGCCCTGATGTGCCTACTCATCCATGCTTGTTTGTCATGCCTGCTATTGCTTAGAGTTGTGTCAGGTCTGATTCATCGGGGATAAATTGAAAAGTTGTGAACATGTCCTACTGTGTGTGAGCTAAGTGTGTTGAACATGATTTGGTAAAGGTATCGATGAGAGGCCATGTAGGAGTACATGGTGGGTTGTTTCATTGGAACCGTCCTTAAGCACCGAGATCTGTATGTGTGATTTAAGAACCAGCTACTACCACGCATTGGGCCCGAAACCAATGGACCCTCTCGGCTTCTTAACCACCCTAGTTCTCTGTCCAGGAGTTGCAACTAGTTTCTGGTGTTTATAGGTTATGTGTTGGCGACCGTGCGTAGCGCTGACCCTAGGGGTGGGCTATGATGCGGTAGATACACCATGGCCGGGCATGCCGGGCGCCCGTTTGGTGTCTCGGAACCCTGTACACATCGTCCGGGGCCGTATGTGGAAACCTCGGTCGGACTCCCTGCGGATGGAACCTGGATAGGCGATAAACCTGGACTAGAGACTTGAGTGTTTAGGTAGGCCGTGGCCGACACCCTCGTTGGGCTTCCGCTTGAAGGTTGCCGAGTACATGTCGTGTAAACGGCGGTAAGTGGTGAGAGCGTGTGTGAAGAAGTACACCCCTGCAGGGTTAACATCATCTATTCAAATAGCCGCGTCCGCGGTAAAGGACTACTTGGTTTCCTATACAGTTCATAGATAACTTGAAGTGGATACTCTAAAACTCGCAAGATAAGTGTGAGTGCTATGGATGGCCTTCTCGTAGGAAGACGGGAGCGGATCCATAGTGGTGTATTGAATGGTGAATATGTGGACTCGTGTGCGCCACCTCAAAAGAGTTGCTTGCAGTCGTAGTTCAGGTTAGCCACTGAGTCAAAGCTGGGTTGCTGCAGTTAAACTCCACCACCCCCTTTATTGATACCGATGCATATGTAGATAGTTCTGATGTAAGTCTTGCTGGGTACATTTGTACTCACGTTTGCCTATTTTATGTTTTGCAGAGAGACGTCAGTCTCGCTAGTAGTTCCGTGTGGACTTCGATGTTTAACTTGATACCTCAGCTACGATCTTGTGCCCTCGGTAGGATCTGGTAGATAGTCAGGCTTCTTAGCCTTTTTCATTTGTAGATGTCTGTACTCAGACATGTTAAGCTTCCGCATTTGCTTTGATTTGTATGCTATGATTGTTGGGTCATGAGACCCATGTTTGTAATATCTCGCTCCTCGGAGCCTAACGAATAAATACTTGAGTTGTAGAGTTATGTTGTGATGCCATGTTGTATTTACACATATCGAGCATATTGTGTGTATGATTGAAATGCTTGGTATGTGTGGGATCCGACAATCTAGTTGTTTATCCTTGGCAGCCTCTCTTATGGGGAAATGTAGTCTAGTGCTTCCATGAGCCATAGTAGTCCGCTACAGCCCGGTTCACTGGAGTCCTGTTAGCCCAGCACTACTGCTTAGGACACTTGACTGGCCGGCATGTGTTTCACTTCGTTCCTGTGTCTGTCCCTTCGGGGAAATGTCACGCGGTGACATCCGGAGTCCTGCCTAGCCTGCTACAGCCCGGGTTCCCGGAGTCCTTGCCCAGTGCTACAGCCCGGATTCACACGCTGCTGACCGACATGCTCGATGTGATTCTTGTATGCCTGTCCCCATAGGTTAGTGCCGCTTTGGGTTAACGACTAGCCATGTCGGCCCGGGTTCTGTGTCATATGGATGCTAGCGACACTATCATATACGTGAGCCAAAAGGCGCAAACGGTCCCGGGCCATGGTAAGGTGACACCCGTGGGAATACCGTGCGTGAGGCCACAAAGTGATATGAGGTGTTACCGGCTAGATCAATGTGACTTGGAATCGGGGTCCTGACAGCTTTGGTATCAGAGCCTGACTGCCTATAGGATTACCAAGCCAAACCGGTCGAAGTTGTGTCTAGAAATGCTTAGTTATGTAGGGGATTGATTGTGGAAGGGAACGTAAGGCTCTTTTTACTCCTTTACCTTATGCCCTCTAATCTGAGTCATTCTCTTCTCATTCTACACGGGTTAAGAAACTAGGCCTTCTCATCTATCTATCAAGATGACGTGTTACTAAACCGTAGTTGCCTAGGATTGTTGAGTTCAAGCCTCAGTTCAGTTCCTACTACTTCCATATGTCATAGCTGGCCTCAGAACTTTGATATTGTGATGTTGAGTGGTTGTGCCACCATTTTGCAGGATGTCTCAAATCATTTTGAGCATTTACAGCCGTTATGCTGTCCGAGTCATCCTAGGTTTCTAAATAGTCTGATGCACTTGAAAATCTTTCCTCCATGTTCCCGTTGTATTTTTGGGCCAGATTAAGCACACTAATCGGTGTGTTGAGGTACTCCGTTGCCTTGACGTGTATGTTGGAGTTATTATTATGACCCTAGGTGTTTCAGGGAGTCACCTAGTGATCTAGCCATGTTTTGTATCCCCATGTGTGATTCTGGCCATTATTCTCAAAAGCATCCCGTGATGCCATGTAGTGGTAGGTATTCTATTCATGGGTTCTTGAACCCGAGATTCACCCTACTTACCTCATGTTGATAGTGTTTATAGTTCCTTTAGGATATTAGTAACCTTTGCGATAGTCCTCGAGGTCCGTGGTACAATGTTCTTCCAATACCATGAACCAATATGGCAGGAGTTCTCTTGAACCAAAATATCACAATCAGAGTACTCTTGAGGAGTTCTCCATTCTATATTGCGACTCTGCCAGTTCAACATTTCTGCATGGGTTATCCGGAAGAAATAACATGCTAATCCATGCATCCATAACTCAGAAAATTATATGTTCCTTTGAGTTGTCCCTCTTTAGTTGTATTCTGACCCTCATCCATCAATTGTTGGTCAAGAGTAGTTGTGCATTGGTGTTATCGATGCCTATTATTCATGTGATCCGTCAAGCCATTCTATTCCGGAATGACTAGGAGAAACAAACTCCAGTACCTCATCCATATCTAGGATTGGGTCAAAGCAGTTGTATTCCGCAGATCAAAGTGCCAATCCAGCTTTTGTTCTGTTCTACCTTGGAGTGTTGCCTCCTTATGTCAGAATTGTCATGAGAATTGCACCACCTCTTATGAACTCTTGATGCAGTGATACTTCTCGCCATCATCATTCGCTCCTTGGATCCATGTTGTTGCAACCGGAATACCGATAAGTGAACCGTGATGTGTGAAATCAATACTCCTAGCAACTAGTTGCTTGGTAGTAAATGGACAATATTCTCATTCTTAGCGTGTTGGTTATTGGATCATCATTCTAAGATAGATTGTGCTACCTAGTCCTTATTTCCGGTGCACTCTTCGATCAATGAGTTAGGATTATTCAATCCCTTTCTTATTTGATCATATCGTCTTGCTCTGAAAAGCAAGATTGTTCTCGAGCTTATTAACATATCGGTGGTTCGTGATTTTCCGAAGATCTTCTCGGAAGTATAATCTGGCTGTCACCTGACCGCTATGTTGAGTTTGTGATCAAGTTGGTTTTCTTATAAATCACCCCTTCTCCAAGAATCTGTGTTGGATATCCCTGAGCTAGTTGGTTGAGCTAGACAACAACTTGGAGAAATGGAAGATAAAAGCTTGTCTGACTTAGTTCATGTTAAGGGATATCTTCTCTGTGTGTGTGTGTGTTGAAGAAAGATGATATCTCCATCAATTGGTCCTCGTGATCAGTTGTTGGATCTATTGCCTTGTCAAAACTTTGACTTGAGTATGGGCTATCGTCAAGTCAAATCAGAACCAACGATGTTCGTAATGTTGTCTTACCCGTGGTTGATCCCTCGAGCATACACCATTACATCTTTTGGTCTGACCAATACTATCATCGTGTTCACATGATGGTGGAAGTCCAGTGATATGGAAATTCCGATGAGTTGTTGAGCCCATCAGCAGCATTTTGTCTCCCCCATGATTCATGGTGAACATCAACCTAGTGTTGGAAACTTTATAAGCAATGCCTTCGTGTTCCATTCATGAAGCTTATGCTTGGATGGAAGAAGTGACTTCCTCGAATTCATGTGCATCTGGTGCAAGTTGCCGCCGTGAGTTCGAGAAAGATTGTTTTTGTTTCCCCTGGTACCATCCCAAGTCAGTTATGCATGTGTGAATGTATTCTATGGTTTGGTAGATTAATTACCTCCACTCCATATGTATTCCCTAGCACACCAAGCCACTGATTGACTTGTTCAAGGCAAAGAAGTCTACGCTTGGGATCTAATCCATGGACTTGCGTAAAGACTTCGAAATCCTTGATGATGGTTCCCGACCAGAAGTCGATAGTGTTTTATTATAAGACTACTATGTGGTCTTTCTTGTCTTGGACAACATGCTCACATGTGTGTAGCAGAACCAGCTCATTTTTGGAGCTTACTATCGTAGTTCATTTCCCGAGAATATTGCAACGTCATCTCATCGATTTGTGTTGCAATTTTTTTTCCAGACATGCTGTCTGAAATATCCTATTACCAACCAGATCTGAATCTCAGGCAGATATGATGGTTGGAACTTTTCCAGGATCTATGATGTAGGTCCCGACAGGGTTGATGTTCTGGCCGACACCCCTAGCCGGAAGATCTGTCATTATAGTATCTTTGCCCATATTTCCATGAGGATTTCGTGCGACTTATTATAGAAGTTGTTCCTTAGGGATCCTTGTGCTCTCAGTTTCTTCGATGATTCTATAACCATTGAAACATTGGAAACACTCTCGACTATTGAGTTTTGCCCCAGTTACCAGAATCATTCCCAGCATTTGCATTTTGTTCCCAGCTTGCACCTTAGTAGTAGTTGTCCAGGATCATCTTCAAAAGTGGACTTACCATGGGTCCCATCCGTCTCCGATGATAAGCAAAAGCATCCATTGTGTTGTCTTCAACAAGGTAGTCCAGATCATCCATTCGAATCTGGATATGCCATCCTTTCATACCCTGCCAAACGATTGTTGGTGAATTGCCTCAGGTTGGTATAGAGAATTTCAATGTTCTATAAATCAAAAGTAATTCTTTTTGCCACTTAAGGGATGATTCTACAGGTCACCCTCCTCCAAGATGTCTCGTTCTGGTGTCTTGGAAACTCAACTCCTTGCTATGTTGGCAACCGTTCACCACCCTCTTAGAGGTGGAATTGTTGCCTACCTAGTGATCCTTTGTCATGTGTTTCACTCCATCCCTCTGGACATATGCTCCGTGTCTCAGCTCGAGAGATGTTTCAGCGTCTCGCTCCATGAGTTGATCCTAAGTTGTTCGATCTTCGATAAGATCGATCCTTCTAGATATTTCCCTTTCCTCTCATTTGTCATGTTAGTTGGAGTTCTCAAAGCAGGACATCGAGACAATGATGGTGATCGAATCAACGTTCTTATCAAGTGCAACTTGGATCATGAAGATTGTGTTAGTTGCGTTCCCCTTTATCTTACCCTATGCTTGAATCTCGGGACGAGATTCTTGTTTAGTGGGGGTGAGTTGTCACAGCCCTAGCTAAGCCTTTGCTTGTCCTTGCCTGATCGTCATATCATCATGTTTAATTTTCTCAGAAACTTGAAATGGGGATGGTAGAAACCCCCAGCACCACTCAAACCAACTAGGGTTACCAAAATACTTTTTCAATGACCCAGAATGCCCTTTGGAAATGTTCATGATTTCTGATAAAGGTGAAAACCTCTGCCAAAAATGATGAATATAATTATAGGTCATTCCTGGATTTTTGAATTAAATCATAATGTATTTGAATTGGGGCATTTGAATTCTATATATATTTTAGAATGCCCCAAATATTCTGGAATAATTTGTGGGCCGTTGGAATAAACCAACTAGTGTCCACAATTTGTCTCAGGAGTTTTAAAAAATGAATTAGCATTTTTACTAATTCAAAATACAGGAATAAAAATAGAAAACAAAAATAGAAAGAGAGAGAGAGAGAGTTACCTGGCCTTACCTGGCTGGCCCAGGTTCTGTGCAGCCCATCTGGTGGCCCAGCCCACCACCGCTGCTAGTCGTCTCCCACCTCTGCCAGAAGGCAGAGGCGTGTCGACGCATGAGTAATCGGCGTGGCCACCTCCCTGCTTGCTTCCTCTCTTCCCCGACCCTTCTCGAGACGCCAGGCGACATGCACGAGCCCCCTCTTGCTCTCCTCTCTCTCTGTGGTCGATCTCCCTCACTCGCCGCTCTCTCTCCCCTCCCCTGGCTCTCTCCGTTTAGCTCACCCGAGAGAAGCCGTCGCCGCCGACCAGCGCTCGCGCGGCCACAGCCACCCCCTTGCTCCCCTGACGCATCCGAGAGCTCTGCCACGTCGTCCTCATCTTCTTCACCGAGTCATAGGAGCTGGGTCGCCCTGTGATGCCGCCAACATCATCTTCTTCCTCGCCGATCGTCGGAGATCCCCCTTGCTGCCCCGACTGCTCCGGACCGTCTCCGAGCTCGCTGACCTCCTCGTCCGACTCGCCGTGAGCCTCTGACCCTGCCCATCCCTCTCTTCTTCCCCGTAGGCCTCCGTAGCCACTGGACCGCCTACGCCTGAACCCGCCGCCGCCTACGCTCACCGTCGACGCAACTCCGGCGACCAAATGGTCCGCTCGACGCATCCAACCCACTCACCGCATCGCATAGGCCCCCGCTAGCGCCTCAGCTCGCTAGCTCGCGCATTACAGCACTGCCCGCACTCATGCCCGAGCTCCGGCCACCGCACTTGTCGCCGTTGCCGTTGCTACGGGCCGCCCTAGCCACTGCTGCTTGCACTGCTCGATGCGGACGAGCACGTGCAACACGTAGATGCCCTCCGCCGCGCTTTAGGCCGCCGGAGGAGGAATTCCGGTGAGCCTCCGCCGTGCGTGCTGTCGCCGCCGGCTAAACTCTGGCCTAACCACAAGTTAATTAAGCTAATGACCATGCTAATCTAATCCTGGGTCATTGACATGTGGGCCCCGGCCCCATTGACATTTTAGTTAGGTTTAAATTAAGGCTAATTAACTATATTAATTAGCTGAGTGGATGACATATGGGTCCCACTGTCAGGTTTGACTCTGGTTAGGCGCTGTTGACCAGCTGACGTCACAATGACGTAGTGCTAACGCAATAACTCATTTTCTGTATTTATTCTTATTCAGGAAATTCCAGAAAATGCCCTAAACTTCCAAAAATCATAGAAATTCAACCGTAACTCCAAATGAAATAATTTATATATGAAAAATTATCAAAAAAATATGAAGAATCTGTTTATGGCTTTCTCATGCATGTTTGAACAACTTACATTCACTGTATATGACAATTTGAATCAATGGTATTTGAAATGCCTCATGTGGAGTTCAAATTTGAATCTAGTGTTCAAACCAACTCCATTTAAATCGTTGCTAGCTGCATTAGCTCAAATCACAGCATATTGCCATGTCACATTCATGCATCATATTGTTGCATTGCATTGATTGTGTTACCTCTCTGTTGCCGGTAATTGTCCCCTCTCAGTAGACGTTGCTTCGATGATGTGATCGATGACACCGATGGAGAACTATACTATCTTCGGAAGTGTCAGGCAAGCAAAACCCCCTTGTTCATTCCGATACAATCCCACTCTCTCGCTCCTGCTCTCTTTTACTGCATTAGGACAACAACAATTCAACTGTTACATGTTGCGGTAGTTGAACCCCTTTCCTCTGCATGACCTGTCATTGCCACAGTAAATAGATGAAACCCACTAGCATGAGTAGGAGTTGTTTGAGCCCTGATGTGCCTAATCATCCATGCTTGTTTGTCATGCCTGCTATTGCTTAGAGTTGTGTTAGGTCTGATTCATCGGGGATGAATTGAAAAGTTGTGAACATGTCCTACTGTGTGTGAGCTAAGTGTGTTGAACACGATTTGGTAAAGGTATCGATGAGAGGCCATGTAGGAGTACATGGTGGGTTGTTTCATTGGAACCGTCCTTAAGCACCGAGATCTGTATGTGTGATTTAAGAACCAGCTACTACCACGCATTGGGCCCGAAACCAATGGACCCTCTCGGCTTCTTAACCACCCTAGTTCTCTGTCCAGGAGTTACAACTAGTTTCTGGTGTTTATAGGTTATGTGTTGGCGGCCGTGCGTAGCGCTGACCCTAGGGGTGGGCTATGATGCGGTAGATACACCGTGGCCGGGCATGCCAGGCGCCCGTTTGGTGTCTCGGAACCCTGTACACATCGTCCGGGGTGTATGTGGAAACCTCGGCCGGACTCCCTGCGGATGGAACCTGGATAGGCGATAAACCTGGACTAGAGACTTGAGTGTTTAGGTAGGCCATGGCCGACACCCTCGTTGGGCTTCCGCTTGAAGGTTGCCGAGTACATGTTGTGTAAACGGCGGTAAGTGGTGAGAGCGTGTGTGAAGAAGTACGCCCCTGCAGGGTTAACATCATCTATTCGAATAGCCGCATCCGCGGTAAAGGACTACTTGGTTGCCTATACAGTTCATAGATAACTTGAAGTGGATACTCTAAAACTCGCAAGATAAGTGTGAGTGCTATGGATGGCCTTCTCGTAGGGAGACGGGAGCGGATCCATAGTGGTGTATTGAATGGTGAATATGTGGACTTGTGTGCGCCACCTCAAAAGAGTTGCTTGCAGTCGTAGTTCAGGTTAGCCACTGAGTCAAAGCTGGCTTGCTGCAGTTAAACTCCACCACCCCCTTTATTGATACCGATGCATATGTAGATAGTTCTGATGTAAGTCTTGCTGGGTACATTTGTACTCACGTTTGCCTATTTTATGTTTTGCAGAGAGATGTCAGTATCGCTAGTAGTTCCGTGTGGACTTCGTTGTTTAACTTGATACCTCAGCTACGATATTGTGCCCTCGGTAGGATCTGGTAGATAGTCAGGCTTCTTAGCCTTTTTCATTTGTAGATGTCTGTACTCAGACATGTTAAGCTTCCACATGTGCTTTGATTTGTATGCTATGATTGTTGGGTCATGAGACCCATGTTTGTAATATCTCGCTCCTCGGAGCCTAACGAATAAATACTTGAGTTGTAGAGTTATGTTGTGATGCCATGTTGTATTTACACATATCGAGCATATTGTGTGTATGGTTGAAATGCTTGGTATGTGTGGGATCCGACAATCTAGTTGTTTATCCTTGGTAGCCTCTCTTATGGGGAAATGTAGTCTAGTGCTTCCATGAGCCATAGTAGTCCACTACAACATGGTTCACCGGAGTCCTGTTAGCCCAGCACTACTACTCAGGACACTTGACTGGCCGGCATGTGTTTCACTTCGTTCCTGTGTCTGTCCCTTCGGGAAAATGTCACGCGGTGACATCCGGAGTCCTGCCTAGCCTGCTACAGCCCGGGTTCCCGGAGTCCTGTTAGCCCAGTGCTACAGCCCGGATTCACACGCTGCCGACCGACATGCTTGATGTGATTCATGTATGCCTGTCCCCGTAGGTTAGTGCCGCTTTGGGTTCACGACTAGCCATGTCGGCCTAGGTTCTCTGTCATATGGATGCTAGCGACACTATCATATACGTGAGCCAAAAGGCGCAAATGGTCCCGGGCCATGGTAAGGCGACACCCGTGGGAATACCGTGCGTGAGGCCGCAAAGTGATATGAGGTGTTACCGGCTAGATCGATGTGACTTGGAATCGGGGTCCCGACATATTGTGCGGTGAATTGTATTTAAAATCCTTATATTGCCAACTACATAAATAAAAGAAAAAAATAGAAGATGAAGAGAATAATGAAAGGGAAGAGACTTCCCAATACCCTCCTATTATTTCTTATGATGAATCAGGTAACGAGGAAGAGCCTCCTATTCAACCAATCTCATTAATAAGGAGCTCCAAAAAGAGGATTGAACCCACACTTGAGGTGAAGAAGAAGAAAAGAAAAAGGAAGAGAGGTAAAAAATGCTGCTCCTATTACTATTGTGCCTCATGAAAATATAATTGTGGAAGATAATGATATTTCTTATGATCTTGAAAATCTTTTTGGCACTTGCTTGGAAGAATATGATAATTGCTATACTATTGGTGCTATCCATACTATTAATGATGAGAGTGATTATGCTTATGATATGAAAAGGCCCAAGCTTGGGGATGCTATGTTTGATGAAGATGATGTTTTTGAGAATATATTTGCTACAATTAATGTTTGTCCCAATCTTGGGGAAGCTACGTTTAATGAAGATGATATTTTTAGTCTCCCAAGTTTTGATATGCAAATTTATAATGATGATAGCATGCCTCCTACCTATGATGATTATTGTGATGATACTTATGCTATAAAAAGTAGTGATTATATTTATAAAACTTTTCATGATTATTATTACCCCTTTTCTGAACATTACTCTTTTAATGTGGAAACAATTTATAGTATTCGAGTTTCTTATGATACTCCCACTATTCCGAATGAGAAGAATTTTGCTTATGTGGAGAGTAATAAAAATTCTATGCTTGTAGATCATGAAAAGAATGCTTTAGGTGCTGGTTATATTGTTGAATTCATTCATGATGCTACTGAAAATTATTATGAGGGAGGAATATATGCTTGTAGTAATTGCAATAATATCAAGTTTCCTCTCTATGTGCTTAAAATTTTGAAGTCATGCTTGTTTTACCTTCCTATGCAAGTTGATTCTTGTTCCCATAAGTTGTTTACTCACAAAATCCCTATGCATAGGAAGTGGGTTAGAATTAAATGTGATAGTCATATCCTTCATGATGCTCTCTTTATGTTTCAATTCTTATCTTTTATGTGAACATCGTTGAAATCATCATGCCTAGCTAGGGGCGTTAAACGATAGCACTTGTTGGGAAGCAACCCAACTTTATTTTTGTTCCTTGATTTTTTCTCCTGTTTAGAAATAAATAATTTATCTAGCCTCTGTTATGATTGAGTTTTTTATTTTTTAATTAGTGTTTGTGCCAAGTAGAACCGTTGGGAAGACTTGGGGAAAGTCTTTTTGATCTTGCTGTAAAAACAGAAACTTTAGCGCTCACGAGAATTGCTGCCATTTTTATTTGGAAAGTGATATTTAGTTAATTATTTTTGAAGATGATTAATAGAGAAATTCCTCATGTCCAGAAATTTATTTGAGAAATTTATGAGTTCCAGAAGTATACGTTTGATCCAGATTACTACAGACTGTTCTGTTTTTGACAGATTCTGTTTTCTATGTGTTGTTTGCTTATTTTGATGAATCTATGAGTAGTATCGGAGGGTATGAACCATAGAGAAGTTGGAATACAGTAGATATAACACCAATACAAATAAAGAATGAGTCCATTACAGTAACTTGAAGTGGTGTTTTGTTTCGCTAACGGAGCTTATGAGTTTTCTGTTAAGTTTTGTGTTGTGAAGTTTTCAAGTTTTGGGTAAAGATTCGATGGACTATGGAATAAGGAGTGGCAAGAGCCTAAGCTTGGGGATTCCCAAGGCAACCCAAGGTAATATTCAAGGACAAACAAGAACCTAATCTTGGGGATGCCCCGGATGGCATCCCCTCTTTCGTCTTCGTTCATCGGTAACTTTACTTGGAGCTATATTTTTATTCGCCACATGATATGTGTTTTGCTTGGAGCGTCATTTTATTTACTTTTGTTTTTCTTACTGTTTGAATAAAATAACAAGATCTTAAATTCTTAAATGTTAGAGAGTCTTCACATAGTTGCGTAATTATTCGACTACTCATTGATCTTCACTTATATCTTTCGGAGTAGTTTGTCATTTGCTCTAGTGCTTCACTTATTTCTTTTTAGAGCACGGTGGTGGTTTTATTTTGAAGAAATAGATGAATTCTCGTGCTTCACTTATATTATTTTGAGAGTCTTAAATAGCATGGTAATTTTCTTAAATAATCCTAATATGCCAGCAATCCAAGAATAGTAAAAACTTTCTTATGAGTGTGTTGAATACTAAGAGATGTTTGATGCTTGATGATTGTTTTGAGATATGGAGGTAATAATATCAAAGTCGTGCTAGTTGAGTAGTTGTGAATTTGAGAAATGCTTGTGTTGAAGTTTGCAAGTCCCGTAGCATGCACGTATGGTAAACGTTATGTAACAAATTTGAAACATGAGGTGTTCTTTGATTGTCCTCCTTATGAGTGGCGGTCGGGGACGAGCGATGGTCTTTTCCTACCAATCTATCCCCCTAGGAGCATGCGCGTAGTGCTTGATTTTTGATGACTTGTAGATTTTTGCAATAAGTATGTGAGTTCTTTATGACTAATGTTGATTCCATGGATTATACGCACTCTCACCCTTCCATCATTGCTAGCCTCTTCGGTACCGTGCATTGCCCTTTCTCACATTGAGAGTTGGTGCAAACTTCGCCGGTGCATCCAAACCCCGTGATATGATACACTCTTTCACACATAAAACTCCTTATATCTTCCTCAAAACAGCCACCATACCTACCTATTATGGCATTTCCATAGCCATTCCGAGATATATTGCCATGCAACTTTCCACCGTTCCGTTTTTTATGACACGCATCATCATTGTCATATTGCTTTGCATGATCATGTAGTTGACATCATATTTGTGGCAAAGCCACCGTTCATAATTTTTCATACATGTCACTCTTGATTCATCATAATCCCGGTACACCGCCGGAGGCATTCATATAGAGTCATACTTTGTTCTAGTATCGAGTTGTAATCTTTGAGTTGTAAATAAATAGAAGTGTGATGATCATCATTAATAGAGCACTGTCCCAAAAAAAAGAAAAAGAAGAAAGGCCAAATAAAAAGAAAGAAAGGCCAAACAAAAAAGGGGGAAAGGCCAAAAAAGAAGAAAGTCCAAATAAAAAAATAAAAAAAATAAAAGGGACAATGCTACTATCCTTTTTCCACACATGTGCTTCAAAGTAGCACCATAATCTTTATGATAGAGAGTCTCTTGTTTTGTCACTTTCATATACTAGTGGGAATTTTTCATTATAGAACTTGGCTTGTATATTCCAACAATGGGCCTCCTCAAGTGCCCTAGGTCTTCATGAGCAAGGAAGTTGGATGCACACCCACTTAGTTTCTTTTGTTGAGCTTTCATACATTTATAGCTCTAGTGCGTCCGTTGCATGGCAATCCCTACTCCTTGCATTGACATCAATTGATGGGAATCTCCCTAGCCCATTGATTAGCCGCGTCGATGTGAGACTTTCTCCTTTTTTGTCTTCTCCATAGAACCCCCTCATTATATTCTATTCCACCCATAGTGCTATGTCCATGGCTCATGCTCATGTATTGCGTGAAAGTTGAAAAAAAGTTTGAGATTACTAAAGTATGAAACAATTGCTTGGCTTGTCATCGGGGTTGTGCATGATGAGAGCATTCTTGTGTGACGAAAATGGAGCATGACTAAACTATATGATTTTGTAGGGATGAACTTTCTTTGGCCATGTTATTTTGAGAAGACATAATTGCTTAGTTAGTATGCTTGAAGTATTATTATTTTTATGTCAATATGAACTTTTATCTTGAATCTTTCGGATCTGAATATTCATACCACAATTAAGAAGAATTACATTGAAATTATGCCAAGTAGCACTCCACATCAAAAATTCTGTTTTTATCATTTACCTACTCGAGGACGAGCAGGAATTAAGCTTGGGGATGCTGATACATCTCCAACGTATCTATAATTTTTGATTGCTCCATGCTATATTATCTTCTGTTTTGGATGTTTATGGGCTTTATTATACAATTTTATATTATTTTTGGGACTAACCTATTAACCCAGAGCCCAGTGCCAGTTTCTGTTTTCCCTTGTTTTAGAGTATCGCAGAAAAGGAAAATCAAACGGAGTCCAATTGACCTGAAACTTCATGGAACTTATTTTTGGAAGGAAAGCAACCCGAGAGACTTGGAGTCCACGTCAAGGAAGCTTCGAGGAAGCCACGAGGTAGGGGGGCGCACCCACCCCCTGGGCGCGCCCTCCACCCTCGTGGGCCCCCTCACGTACTTCTTCCGCCTATATATCTCCATATACCCTAAAACGATCGGGGAGCACAATAGATTGGGAGTTCCGCCGCCAGAAGCCTCTGTAGACACCGAAAACCAATCTAGACCTGTTCCGGCGCCCTGCCGGACGGGGAATCCTTCTCCGGTGGACATCTTCATCATCCCGGTGCTCTCCATGACGAGGAGGGACTAGTTCTCCCTCGGGGCTGAGGGTATGTACCAGTAGCTATGTGTTTGATCTCTCTCTCTCTCTCGTGTTCTTGAGGTGATACGATCTTGATGTATCGCGAGCTTTGCTATTATAGTTGGATCTTATGATGTTTTCTCCCCCTCTACTCTCTTGTAATGGATTGAGTTTCCCCTTTGAAGTTATCTTATCGGATTGAGTCTTTAAAGATTTTAGAACACTTGATGTATGTCTTGCCGTGCGTATCTGTGGTGACAATGGGATATCATGTGATTCACTTGATGTATGTTTTGGTGACCAACTTGCGGGTTCCGCCCATGAACCTATGCATAGGGGTTGGCACACGTTTTCGTCGTGATTCTCCGATAGAAACTTTGGGGCACTCTTTGAGGTTCTATGTGTTGGTTGAATAGATGAATCTGAGATTGTGTGATGCATATCGTATAATCATACCCACGGATACTTGAGGTGACATTGGAGTATCTAGGTGACATTAGGGTTTTGGTTGATTTGTGTCTTAAGGTGTTATTCTAGTATAAACTCTAGGGCTGTTTGTGACACTTATAGGAATAGCCCAACGGATTGATTGGAAAGAATAACTTTGAGGTGGTTTTGTACCCTACCATAATCTCTTCGTTTGTTCTCCGCTATTTGTGACTTTGGAGTGACTCTTTGTTGCATGTTGAGGGATAGTTATGTGATCCAATTATGTTATTATTGTTGAGAGGACTTGCACTACTGAAAGTATGAACCCTAGGCCTTGTTTCCTAGCATTGCAATACCGTTTGTGCTCACTTTTATCATTAGTTACCTTGCTGTTTTTATATTTTCAGACTACAAAAACCTTTATCTACCATCCATATACTACTTATATCACCATCTCTTCGCCGAACTAGTGCACCTATACAATTTACCATTGTATTGGGTGTGTCGGGGACACAAGAGACTCTTTGTTATTTGGTTGCAGGGTTGTTTGAGAGAGACCATCTTCATCCTACGCCTCCTACGGATTGATAACCTTAGGTCATCCACTTGAGGGAAATTTGCTACTGTCCTACAAACCTCTGCACTTGGAGGCCCAACAACGTCTACAAGAAGAAGGTTGTGTAGTAGACATCAACGACGCGCCTCTGCCATCGAGGGCCGCCTCCGCCTGGATCCTCCAAGTACCACGTCGCCGGCAGCCATTCCCGCCGTCCGTCGCTCTGTACCTCGCGCCCCCGCTACTGTTTCTGCTATTCAGAGACGAGAGCAGTAGCGCCTCGTCCCGCTCCCCGCGTTAACTGCACACGGCCTCACCTGGGCCACCCCTCCAGCGCCTCCAAATCAGGCCCAACATCGCCAGCTCCCAAGGCCCAGGGTGAGCAGCCCCCGGTCGTTCCTTTGATGGGATTCATGTTCTAGATGCAGCCCGATGACCTTTTTTTCTTTCAGATCTACGAATTTAGCTATTATCCCAAGATTTGCAGAAAAGTCCCTCTAGATCATGCATTTCATATCTCACAAACTATGCATCTTATGTAAAAACTTTAAATATGAAAAATGCCTAGAATTTTGTCTAGTTTCATAAGATGCAACTTTTATCCATGTTTGAAATGTTTAAAATTCTATTTGTTTAAATTTGCTTAAATGCCATGCTAAAATGTTTTATTTCATAAGTAAATAACCGTAGCTCCAAATTAAATAAACTTTATATGTAAATGGGGTAAAAAAATGCCTAGTTTAACATGGTGGCCTTACTTTGCATGTTTAACAACTCTAAAATTATGTTTAGGGCAGAATAGCACCAAATTCATAATATTCGTATGAGGACTTTTCCGGAATTGTTGTTCGTTGTTTCCGGCCTCATTTAATCTTGCCTAGATACGTAGTTTTATTATGCTTCACCCCTTGCCATGTTTAATAACATTTAATATTGTGGATACATAAACGAGAGTGAACTAAATGATTGAATGTGGTGTTTTGTCAACATGCAACTCGTTGCATATTGAGCTCCACTTAACTTGTAGAGTTGTTTGTGCACTTTGCCATGCCATGCCTCATTAAACCGGACATGCATCATACTTGGTTGTGCATCATGCCATGTTTATGTGATGGTTGTTTACTATGTTGCTTGCTTCTTTCTGGGTTGCCTCTCTCGTTAGCTTCGGTTTCATTCCGGAGTTGTGAGGATCCGTTTGACTATGTCCGTTTCTCTTCTTCATGGACTCGTTCTTCTTCCTTGCGGGATTTCAGGCAAGATGACCATACCCTCGAAATAACTTCTATCTTTGCTTGCTAGTTGTTCGCTCTATTGCTATGTCGCGCTACCTACCACTTGCTATATCATGCCTCCCATATTGCCATGTCAAGCCTCTAACCCACCTTTCCTAGCAAACCATTGTTTGGCTATGTTACCGCTTTTGCTCAGCCCCTCTTATAGCGTTTCTAGTTGTAGGTGAAGATGAAGTTTGTTCCATGTTGGAACATGAATATTGTTGGGATATCATTATTATCTCTTATTTACTTTAATGCATCTATATACTTGGTAAAGGGTGGAAGGCTCGGCCTTATGCCTAGTGTTTTGTTCCACTCTTGCCGCCTTAATTTCCATCATACCGGTGTTATGTTCCTTGATTTTGCATCCCTTGACAGTTATGGGAACCCCTTGATAGTTCGCTTTGAATAAAACTCCTCCAATAAGGCCCAACCTTGGTTTTACATTTTCCTAACAACCTATCACCTTCCCTTGGGTTCTGCAAACCCGAGGGTCATCTTTATTTTAACCCCCCGGGCCAGTGCTTCTCGAAGTGTTGGTCCAAACTAGAGCCCCTTGCAGTGCCACCTCGGGGAAACTTGAGGGCTGGTTTTAGTTGTACAGATTGCTCATCCGGTGTGCCTTGAGAATGAGATATGTGCAACTCCTATCGGGATTTGTCGGCACATTCGGGCGGCTTTGCTGGTCTTGTTTTACCATTGTCGAAATGTCTTGTAACCGGGATTCCGAGACTGACCGGGTCTTCCCGGGAGATGGAATATCCTTCGTTGAGCCTGAGAGCTTGTGATGGGCTAAGTTGGGACACCCCTGCAGGGTATAAACTTTCAAGAGCCATGCCCGCGGTTATGGGCAGATGGGAATTTGTTAATATCCGGTTGTAGAGAACTTGACATTTCACTTAATTAAAATGAATCAACCGCGTGTGTAGCCGTGATGGTCTCTTCTTGGTGGAGTCCGGGAAGTGAACACGGTTCTTGTGTTATGCTTGAACGTAAGTAGTTTCTGGATCACTTCTTGATCACTTCTAGTTCACGACCGTTGCGTTGCTTCTCTTCTCGCTCTTATTGCGCATGTTAGCCACCATATATGCTTAGTGCTTGCTGTAGCTCCACCTCACTACCCTTTACTGCTCATAAGCTTAAACAGTGTTGATCTCGCGGGTGTGAGATTGCTGAGTCCCCGTGGCTCACAGATACTTCCAAACAGATGCAGGTGCCGATGATGCCAGTGCAGGGGACGCTACCAAACTCAAGTGGGAGTTCGACAAGGATTCGGCCGTTACTATGTTTCTTTTCCGGATGATCAGTAGAGGAGCCCAGCTAGGACGATCAGAGATCTAGCATTTGGGGTTGTCTTTCTTTATTTTGGTTCCATAGTCGGACCTTGATTGTATTCTGGATGATGTATGACTATTTATGTATTGTGTGAAGTGGCGATTGTAAGCCAATTCTTTATCCCTTTCTTATTCAGTACATGGGATTGTGTGAAGATTACCCCTCTTGCGACAAACCTACCATGCGGCTATGCCTCTAAGTCGTGCCCCGACACGCGGGAGATATAGCCGCATTGTGGGTGTTACACAAGAGCTCAAGCTTGGGGATGCCCAAGGCACCCCAAGTAAATATTCTAAGGATACTCAAGCATCTAAGCTTGGGGATGCCCCGGTTGGCATCCCATCTTTCTTCTTCAACAATTATCGGTATACCTTGATTTTTGTTTTGTTCACATGATTTGTGTCCTTTATGTTTTTTGTTTTTCCTTTAAGAACCATGATAGTATGAGATAGCCCTTCATTGGTTTATAGAATGCTTCACGTGCTTCACTTATATCTTTTAAGTATGATCTTATAGAATTGCTCTTTGTGCTTCACTTAAATCTTTTGAGTATGGTTTTATAGAATGCTTCGTGTGCTTCACTTATATATTTTGAGCTTGGATATTGGTTAGTCTATATTAATTGTAGAATGCTCCGTGAACTTCACTTATATCTTTCGGAGTATGAATAATACTATCATCTAAAGTGGATTTAGAAGAAGTTTGCTCCCACTATTCCGAATGAGGAGAATTTTGCTTATGTGGAGAGTAGTAAAATTTCTATGCTCGTAGATCATGAAAATACTACTTTATGTGATGGTTATATTCATGAACTCATTCATGATGCTACTGAAAATTATTATGAGGGAGGAATACATGTTTGTAGGAGTTGCAATAATATCAAGTTCCCTCTCTATATGCTTAAAGTTTTGAAGTTATACTTGTTTTTCCTTCCTATGCTAGTTGATTCTTGTTCCTATAAATTATGTGCTCACAAAATCCCTAGGCATAGGAAGTGGGTTAGATTTAAATATGCTAGTCATATTCTTCATGATGCTCTCTTTATGTTTCAATTCTTATCTTTTATGTGAGCATCATTGAAATCATCATGCCTAGCTAAAAGGCATTAAAGAAAAGCGCTTGTTGGGAGACAACCCAATATTTACCCTTACTGTTTTTGTGTGTTCTCATGATTAAGCTAATGTATTAATCTTGTATTATAGCTTTTGTTTCAATAAAGTGCCAAGTAAGACCTTTGGGAAGACTTGGGTGAAAGTTAATGTGATCTTGCTGTAAAAACAGAAATTTTGCGCTCACGAGATTAGCTGCCATTTTTTTTACGGAAGAGTGCGATTGAGTTGATTATTTTTTCATAAGATTAATAGACAAATTACTCACGTCCACCAATTTATTTCAGAATTTTTGGAGTAGCATAAGTATGGTTGGTGTTCAGATCATTACATACTGTTCTGTTTCTGACAGATTCTGTTTTCGTTGCATAGTTTGCTTGTTTTCTAGTTTCTATGGCTTATATTTCTCAATATAAGGTGTATAAATGATATGGTACAGTAGGCATTGTGTTAGAATGGTTTACTCTTTATAAATGATATGGTACAGTAGGCATTGTACAGTAGGCATTGTATAAATGATATGGTACAGTAGGCAGTAGGCATTATGAGCCTTGTCTTTGACAGTACCAAATTGAATGGTTTACTCTTTATCATACTAACCTATCTCACGAAGTTCAGTTAAGTTTTGTGTGATTGGAGTTTTCAAGCTTTGGGTGAGATATCGATATGAGGAGAATAAGGAGTGGAAAACCCTAAGCTTGGGGATGCCCAAGGCACCCCAAGGTAATATTCAAGGAATACTCAAGCACCTAAGCTTGGGGATGCCCCGGAAGGCATCCCCTCTTTCGTCTTCAAAACTATCGGTATACCTTACTCGGAGCTATATTTTTATTCGTCACATGATATGTGTTTTGCTTGGAGCGTATTTGCAATTTTACTTACCGTTTGAATAAAATCATTGTATCTGAAATCTTGAATGAAAAAAAATCCTCCCATGGCTATTTAATTATTTGAGTACTCAGTATTCTTCACTTATACCTTTTTGGAGTAGTTTGTCATTTACTCACGTGCTTCACATATATCCTATGAGTAAATGGTTGAATGAATTGAATATCATCAATCTGAATTTATATACGTTTCATATGCTTACAACATGGGGAGTAATGACTTCACACATAATGAGTATAGGTAGTAAACTTATTGGAAGTTAGCAAACGCAGAATTGGTCACTTGAAAAATTCATGAAAGAATATTTAAGGAAGAGAGATTTCACATATAAATATACTATCTTGGAGATCTTTTGCAATTGTGAGCACTCATTAAAATATGACATGCTAAAAGGTTGATGTTGGGCAAGGAAGACAACTTAATGGGTTATGTTTTCCTATATCCGAAACGCTATATTGTCTTGGATCATCCAACATGTTGAGATTGCCTTTCCCTCTCATGCTAGCCAAATTCTTTGCACCAAGTAGAGATACTACTTGTGCTTCCAAATATCCTTAAACACAGTTTTGCCATGAGAGAACACCATATCTACCTATGGAGTGAGTAAGATCCTTCAAGTAAGTTGTCATTGTTGCAAGCATTAAAAATTTCTCTCTAAATATGTATGATTTATTAGTGTGGAGAAAATAAGCTTGCATGCCTGCAGGTCGACTCTAGAGGATCCCCGGGTACCGAGCTCGAATTCGCCCTATAGTGAGTCGTATTACAATTCACTGGCCGTCGTTTTACAACGTAAGCTCTTTCTCGTGGCCGGACTGCTGAGTGCTTGAAGGTATATCTCTATCATGGTTGAACGCATACGTCGGCGGTACGCCACGCCCACCGGTGCCTGGTCGCACCCTGATGATGGCGGTGGTGCGGAATGTGCGCTGCGTCGGTAGTGCTGCTGCTCACTGCCAACGCCGATGCGCTGCTCTGCTGTCTACGTGTACTGTGTGCTGCTCCTCTCCTCGCCCCTACTGCTGGCTACTCCACATTCCTCAAATCTTGATGCTTGCTTTTGAATCCTTCTTGCTTCCGCTCTCTATCTGCTTCTACTCCATTCCTTGCCCTGTTGTTCTTTAGAGTCTGAACCTCAACTTCTTGTTGTTCTGCTATCTCTCTCAATCTATTCTCTAAATTTTAGTGAACATTGAGAAGTGTATTTGATGTAGGTTCAGACCTCTGACCTAGCATGTGAAATTGATATAACTTTTAGTCATTTATGATATAGTGATTTTTTCACACTCGACATTCGGTTGCAATGTGTGAGGAGATAGGTGAGGAGACGAATAAGGGGGTTGAATAATTATTTGAACAATGGGCATGGAAAGGATAGCCAATGAGGAAGGTAGATTTGCAAAAGGGGTGGTGGATTAAACTAATCATATGAAGTGAGGCAGTACAATGGAGGGACGTTAAAGGTTGCTTCACACTAACAGGGAATTTCACTCCATCCAATTAAGCCTAATGGTATAAGTTAGGTGACAAGGGGTGAAATCTTTAAGTCACTAGAAGCTCCTAAATATTGTTGAGACCATAATGCTCAGAAGGATATTTAATATATATAGAGAGAAAAAAAAATATTTCACTTGACTTCAGAGCAAGAAACGAATCCGCTTAACTGAAGAAGTTAGGGATTGCTTGGCACTTGGGCTTGTCTTTACTGAAAGAGTGGGATTAGCTTTCGTTGCTTGGGGTGCTTAATGGTTGGTAATGATCAGGAAAAGTCTAGTTCCTCCTATGGAAGGCCTAATCTTCAAGATATTTGCAGTGACGGAATGAGACTGAAAATGGGTAGCAAAAAGGCCTGTTGGCGAGTTGAGCAGATGCACTTCTGAATATATTTATATAATGATATTTTTTGTAAGGTAGTTCAAAATATGGATAAGTATGGTGTGTTCAAAGAGGAGAATAACCTTGTCTCCTTAGCAAGTGTTCAAACTGTTATACAAAAAAAGGAGAGATACTAGAGTAAATTCAAGGTATATTAGTGAAGCCAACCTAACATAAAAGGCCTGAGGAGTTTATGTTTGGACCAGGCTACAGGTGATGGCCATGTTCATAGTTGCCTTAAGTGCTCGCTATCAAGGCAACCATCGTCAACTTTTAGTTTTCTCTTTGTCTTTGTGTGGGTTGCAAGGAGCTACTGTCTTAGCTAGCTTGTGCACAAATCCACTGCCCCTGCCCTAATTATAATATTTCGGATGATAACAATAACTAATTGTCGGTATCTATCTGTATCTGCATCATATCAGTTGCTTGCACTTGGTAAAGGTGGATGCATGGCGGCAATGCTAGCTAGATCAATTGCTTACTTACTAATTAATCAAATGATACGGCCGGGGTATCTTTAGGGGCACCCAGTGAGCTAGTATACTCCACATGACTGCCAGTATTAAAACAAGTTAATTACACGACCATACGACCGACTAGTGATTAATTAAGCTACTAATCCCAGTGTTACAATAGAAAATTAGCCTGCAAAGATGAGGTCCCATGCTGGCTGTACCACTGCATCATGCAACAGTGCCTTCAAGATCCAAGGCAATATCACAAACATCATAGGCAATTTGACCAAACTCACAACCTTGTATCTTTGCAGCAACCAACTTTCTAGACACACCCCTCAAGAACTAGGTTACCCTGAGAACGTGGACTTGGACCTTAGCAACAACACACTAACAGGTTCTATCCCAAAACACCTAGGCAATATCACAAACATCTCTCAATTGTTCCTTGACAATAACCAACTTTTTGGCGACATTCCTCGAGAATTAGGTTATTTGGTCAACTTAGAGATCTTGTTCCTTGACAATAACCAACTTTTTGACCAAACCTTTTTTCCTATTTAGAGTGAACATGGCACAACGATGAGGCCGGGCGGTTCGGCAAGGCATTCTGGGAGCTGTCCCAGGAGATGGAGACAAACCTCAGCATATGATGAGGCCGGACCCACTAGACCATAAATCAGGAAGACAAACGTTACGGACGCAAGAGAGTGGGAATCGAGAAGACGTTAACTCATAACGATCGGTCGCAACAGACAAAAAACAGAAAATCTGATAGACTCGCAGAAACGCGCCACGCAGCTGCTTGCATGCGCAACGAATGAGAGGAAGCCGCTGAACGAGAGCCGATGCGCATCGATCACTAAGGCTACGGAAAACACTAACCACAGTCAATAGGAGGATTACATATAGAACGTGTAACAGTATACCGGGCTAATCCACAGGCCACACAAATCAACTAGCAAGAGATTCAAGTTCAGAAATTAACTGATAACACGCTCTTCAAAGAATAATTAATATATTATAAAAAATGAGGTTACTGGGACATCAGTCGGCGAGCCTCGGGTGGGGGCTCACTTGATGACCCAAGGGCAAAACAGACTTCGATCAAAGCGCCTAGGATAGAGGAGCATCACCTGTTGATAGAGGATCAGAGAGTCAGAATTTTTGAAGCTCAACTCGCTCATATACAGAGGAAATGCCTAACAGAGGGAATTCACAGCCACAACTCGCTAAACAAGTTCCTCGGTGAATTCCAAACACAACCCATTAGTAAATTAATAGTGGATGGGAACGAACGCCTCCTACAGAAGTGGAAAATAAAGGTTGGGATCGAAGCTTTGCGTTCTGCCGACGCTTAGGTCTGAGCATGACGTTTCTCAAATACAGAGGGCTGAATGGGAATGATCAACGCCGGATGAAAGAAGGATGAACTAAGGGAGATTTAGGGTCGCATATTTTATCGAAGCAGAAGGAGGATCAAAGGGAGAAAGTATTTGGGCGAGTCAGGGTGCCAAGAGAGCCGCGAGGGTCTGGCTACTCGATAGAGGATAGTTATTAAAGATCAAGTGTGCGAGAGCAAGATACGACAACCGAGTGAGAAACAGTACATGAATCAAGGGAAGAGATGCGGGACTTGAACTTAGGGGTCCACAAACTCGGTGACGGTTACAGAGTGGCGGAACCTATATGGGACAAGGAGGACGCAGAGCGTGCCGAGCAAGGCCTACCCCCTCTTCGATAAATACCGTGACAAGCAGACCAGGAACTATGTCAGGGCCCGGTACAAGGTGGACCCGGTAACAAAGGAGCTTACCACGGATCCGAAGACCAAGGCGCTTGAGCTTGTTCTGGTAAGGAATACACCCCCGCGTAATTAGCTCCATATGTTGCATTCTAATTAATGAAGCCAAATTTCTAAATGGTTCACGTTCCTTCTGCAGGAACTGAAAGCAGTAGCGCGGGGTCGTCAGAGCTCCCCTTGGGACACCACTTTAAATAGGGCGTTGAACGTAATGAAACACAAGGATAAGTTCAGTAAGCCGTCGTCAGCTGGTCGTGTGGCCGGCAAAGGCTTGTCCACGAAATGGTCGGAATACTATAACGTGGGCGAAAGGAGAGAAAGACCAGCTCGGAAAGCCAGGAGCGCGAGGTTCAAGAACTCAAGGCACAAGTGGCGCGGATTCCGGAGATAGTCGAAGAGCAAGTGCGAGACCAACTGGGAGCGACGATCACCGCCATTATGCCTACCTTGCTTGAGGGGCTGCAGGCGTGGATTGCGGGCGGCCAACAGGGGCCGCCCCGATTCCCAGCTTCACGGGCAGCAACTCGCACAACGCGCCGGCGGCGCCATTGGTGTCTCCGGCGAGGCGGCATTGGTGTCTCCGGCGGCGGCATTGGAGCTTAATGCACCCGGGTGTGGGAAGAATACGCCGCCGGCACCTCGGCAGCAAGCGGCCCCTCCGTCACTTGCACGCCCGCCGTTGGGTGCCTCGACATTAGCCGAGCTCGACGCCATCACGGTAACTAAGCCTCTCGGCCGATGACTTCATCTCTTGCCTTTGACTGGGCATAGCCCTGACGCCCTACATTATTTCGGCGGGCGCCGTCGCGTTCATGCACTACTCTACACTTCGTGGACGGTCGTGGTGGATCGTGTCAGAAAAAGCAGAATCATTCAACTGGAGTAGGTGTTCCACGCGGTGATGTGCACACGTGTGGATAGGGTTCACTGGTTCGGGTGCATGGGGGTTTGGAAGACTTGTTACTGTCGGTATCGCCTTGGTGTAAACGGATGTAATTTACCTTATGCTCTATCAATTTGCGTTTCGCGCTAAGTTATTTCATTTTGTCGTTGTGGTTGTTCGTGTGTTGTTTTCTTTGTCATGGCATTCTATCATGTATCATGTGGCATTGTACATGTTGTCATGCTCCGAGAGCTATTTTCCGTGTTGTTTGCATTCGGGCCTCCTATGGCCACTTCGGTGGTCTTTCTAGCTTTTATGTGTGTGCGATGTAAACTATCAGATTGAGACCGAGACTTTGCATGGCCTTGTTTGGGGGTAGACGCTGTCAGTTTGTACATTTGGACTTCGTTTGAATACCGCAACGGTAACGAGGGAGCGAGAGGCCTCGTGTGTGTGGCAGAAACACACTCCAAGAAGCAAACCACAAAACATCTGCAATGCATCTAGAGCAGTACGATCATAGAATCGCGGTGGACCGAACGTCCATTTGATTATAGCTGTCCTACCTAAAATGGTCTTTCAAACTCCGTGGGATGAAAGAATCACGACGCAGGCCTACTGGCAGAGTCTAAAATTGGGATCTTGTGTCTCTTGGAGTGGGAGTGTGTTCGTCCGACACGCGCGCCGCGCGGCCAGAATCAGAATGGAGCCAGTGGCATACGCAGGGCCCTCTCGTCGGGGCTGATGGCCAGGAGGGCCAGAGGGCGAGTAGGCGCTCCGCTTGCGCCCGCCGCCGCCCGATGTGTTGCGCGCGGGCGCGAGGCCGACCCATGACGCATCGTGCCGGCGCAGACACATAGACCAGACAACATTCGCTCGCCGGACGGCGTCCGTCTGGCTACAACCCAGGCCCGTCCGTGCCGGCAAGAGCACGTCGCGCCGGCCTCCATTGCCGAAGCTGGCTCCTTCCTCCGTAGCTCCGGCGAGATGTCTACCGTTGAGCTCCCTCTACTATGGCGACCTGCCGACCTGAGAAAGCGGGCTTAACAACTCGGGAGGGGTCGTGCTACAGTGCTCGAGTTCCAGGTTTCAAGCCGGGTTGACTTTTTAATCCACTGTACCTATTGTTGGCAAACTTGGCATTCATAATCTCTCATTGCGAGATATCGATTCGTGGTGTAGATGATCAATGTCGTCTACGACGTGTTTTGTTCATGCCATCACAGAGGTCTTGCCCATGTATTTTTGTGATGTGTGTGGTGACTAGCACAAGCTTGCAAAGTGAGGCATTTGCTAATGCTGATTTCAGGGACTTAGCATTTCCACTAAGTCCTTGACCTGTTTATCTCATATGGCCATATGTTCATGTTGTTTCCTAGTGATCCGTGCCTCTTTTGAGGATGATCAGTAAGGATGATTTGTTAATCTTGTAGTGCTCTATCCATCCATGTCTTTGTTTGAAATTATGGAGCACCCTAGCTTGAGTCAATCGAGCTCTACTTTTGTCATTTCATGAATCTGGGCAGATTGTCTACTTGTTAGCGATTTTGCCGATGATGTTATAGTTGATCCGTGCATGGTATGTTATTGTTATTGCCATTTCTAGCTTGAATTTTGTGTATTCTTGATGGGTGTATGCTTAGATTGTCATGACTTGCTCTGTAGTGAGTGCATCGAGCTCGTAAACATGCCTACTTGATATCTGTTTTCAGCATGCTCCAGTTTTCACCAAGTCTGGGATCTGATTATGTTTTTGCCATGTTCACATGCATGCAATTGTATTTTCTGATCTCTTTTGGCTCAAGGTCACTAAGGGACTTTTGTTGAGCTCTTTGAGTAGCTCCATGCCATGCCTTACTTTGCCATGTTCAGGTCCTGTAGCATGTAGTTTTGCTGCTCCAAAGTGTGCTATCTGATCTGAAATTCCAGACAAGTGTTAATTTCACTAAGTCTGAAATCTGTTTGTCAAATGCATTTTTGCCATGCTTGTTTGAACCTGTTAATGGATGAATTGGCCATAGCTCAGTGCTAGACTTTTGTTAAGCTTCTTGAATGGATTCCAGCCATGTATTTTTATGCCATGTTTGAGTGCTGTAGCATGTTCATCTTGTTGCATTTAGATGGCTACTTGCTGTAAATCGCAGAACGTGGCCATATTTGAATTGCTTGCCATTTCCAAACCGTAACTACGATTCCAGCGTTCTTTATATCATTTTCAAGCGATTTCATCTCATCTTTCCAGTGGCACACTTGGATTTCCAAGTTGAGGCAAGGTTCATGCATTCCTTGTCACATATTGCATACGCATCGCATCCCGCATAGCATATCATCCTTGCATCATATTATTTGAACTTTGCACGTGGTTGATTGTGTCCTTGTTGCTTGTTTGTCTTGTTTGGGTAGAGCCGGGAGACGAGTTTGCTAACGAGGAGCCCGTTGAGTTTGCTTTCGAGGATCCAGTCAACTCTGACAACTTTGCAGGCAAGATGATCATACCCTCGAAATCACTACTATCTTTGCTTTGCTAGATGCTCGCTCTTTTGCTATGCCTATGCTATGATGCCTACCACTTGCTTTCAAGCCTCCCAAATTGCCATGTCAAACCTCTAACCCACCATGTCCTAGCAAACCATTGTTTGGCTATGTTACCGCTTTGCTCAGCCCCTCTTATAGCGTTGCTAGTTGCAGGTGAAGATTGGAGACCGTTCCTTGTTGGAACATTTATTTACTTGTTGGGATATCATTATATTGCCATGTTATCTTAATGCATCTATATACTTGGTAAAGGGTGGAAGGCTCGGCCTCTCGCCTAGTGTTTTGTTCCACTCTTGCTGCCCTAGTTTCCGTCATATCGGTGTTATGTTCCCGGATTTTGCGTTCCTTACGCGGTTGGGTGATAATGGGACCCCCTTGATAGTTCGCCTTGATTAAAGCTTTTCCAGCAATGCCCAACCTTGGTTTTACCATTTGCCACCTAGCCTCTTTTTCCCTTGGGTTTCCGGAGCCCAAGGGTCATCTTATTTAAACCCCCCCGGGCCAGTGCTCCTCTGAGTGTTGGTCCACCTGTCAGCTGCCGGTGGCCACCAGGGGCAACTCTGGGCTGGCCTACCCGTACCTAAGACAATCTGAGTGTGCCCTGAGAACGAGATATGTGCAGCTCCTATCGGGATTTGTCGGCACATTCGAGCGGTGTTGCTGGTTTTGTTTTAACCTGTCGAAGTGTCTTGAAGAACCGAGGTACCGAGTCTGATCGGAACGTCTCGGGAGGAGGTCTATTCCTTCGTTGACCGTGAGAGCTTGTCATGGTCTAAGTTGGGACTCCCCTGCAGGGATTTGAACTTTCGAAAGCCGTGCCCGCGGTTATGGGCAGATGGGAATTTGTTAATGTCCGGTTGTAGATAACTTGAACCTTAACTTAATTAAAATGAATCAACAATGTGAGTTACCGTGATGGTCTCTTCTCGGCGGAGTCCGGGAAGTGAACACGGTGTTGGAGTAATGCTTGCGCAAGTTGTCCTCTAGTTTCTCGTTCGCGCTTTGCCTCCTCTTCCCGCTCTCTTTTGCGAACAGGATAGCCACCATATATGCTAGTTGCTTGCTGCAGCTCCACATATTTTACCTTGCCTTACCTATAAGCTTAAATAGTCTTGATCGCGAGGGTGCGAGATTGCTGAGTCCCTATGGCTCACAGATTACTATTAAACCAGATGCAGGGCCTGATGATTCCGCTCCAGATGACGTGCTTGAGCTCAAGTGGGAGTTCGACGAGGACTCTCAATGATACTACATGTCTTTCCCTGATGATCAGTAGTGGTGCCCAGTTGGGGGTGATCGGGACCGTGTTGCATGTTGGGTTATCTTTTATTTTGGCGCCGTAGTCGGGCCATGAGTGTTTGGTTGTTGTAATGTTATTTATGTACTTTGTGTGACGTGGCGAGTGTAAGCCAACTATGTATCTCCCCTTTTTATTATCTATATCACATGGGATGCCTCTAAGTCGTGCCTCGACACGTGGGAGATATAGCCGCATCGAGGGCGTTACAAGTTGGTATCAGAGCCTTCCCCGACCTTAGGAGCCCCATTGCCTGATCGTTATTAGCGGCCGAGTTGTGTCTAGAAAAAATGGTTTGAGTCATTTAGGAATTATATATCGGAGAGTTTAGGAATTCTTTTTACTTGCCAGTCTCCTCATCGCTCTGGTAAGGCATCCTGACGTAGAGTTTTGACTCTTCTTTTCTCAAATTTCACTAAATTTTTTTTAGGATCACGCGGGTATCTTGGAATCGTTCCGATGGTTTTATGACGAGAACATTGTCTTGGTGCCTCCTGTCAGGGGTTTTGTGGAAGTGTCCCGGGGAGTTGAGCTCTGAGGTGTTGTCGTCATAATTTTATCGTTGCAGTTCTGGAATACCTGAGTTTAGTACGCCGACATCAAAAATCTCTTTTATGTAGTTCGTTGGTGAGATAACCTCGACGCCGCCCAGTACTGGGGCAGGAGTTCGGGAGTATCGCCATAACTTGTATAACAGATGCTTTTCGAAGGTTGAGGTAGATGGTTTCTGAAGTTTTTTTCTCGGTTATGTGTTGAAGGATGGATACAGCTGGATGTAGGATTTGCTAGATTTGGGTGAGATATTATGCTTCCCCTGTATCCCCAACACCTGATTGCATAACCGGAAAGGTTCGGGAGTTTCATAGGTGGGAATTCTTGTAGCTCTAGTTCTTCTTCCACGGATATTTGGTTTGAGATTGGGATTTCTTACCGAGTATTCGTTCTTGATCCGTACCTTGTTGATTTATTTCTCTACCTAAATTCTAAGTGGCTTCTCAATTTATGGATATGTGACCAATTCAAGAGGAATGCATTCGTTCATTTTGTTTGGATGTGAAGACTTTATGTTGCAATTTTCATTCCGTTGGATTCAGCTTCAATATTTATCTGTCAATGTGCTAACGGTGGTCAACCTCTTCAGGATGGCTCCCGCTAAGAGCACCAATCAGAATCAGAATCAAGATCCGCCACCACCTCCACCTCCTCCGGAGGCATGGCAAGTTGTGATGGCCGCAACCAATGCAAACACACAGTTGATCATGCAAATTCTTCAAGAGCGCAATCAAGGCAACCAAGGGAACCAAGGCAACAATCAGAATCACTTTGCTACACTCAACTAGTTCCTTGCTAACGGGCCAAAGACTTTCAGCAATTGTGTTGAGGCAACTGATGCTGACGATTGGCTTGTGGATCTGTGCAAGCATTTCGAGTGCAGTAACGTCAGGCCTGAGGACTTCGTCAAGTTCGCTTCCTTCCAACTCAAAGATCAAGCTGCAGAATGGTTCCAGCAATATAAGGATTCCAGAGGTGGACGTGCTATTACCTGGGATGAATTCCGTCAAGATTTCAGAGCTCACCATATCCCTTAGAGCGTGGTTGAAAGCAAGCGTGAGGAATTCCGCAACCTGAAGCAAGGCTCTTTGTCTGTCTATGACTACAACAAGTTGTTCCAGAAGCTCACCCGCTTTGCCAAGAAGGACGTCCCTGATGAGAAGAGCATGATATACCAGTTCAGGGGTGGTCTCAGAGAAGAAATCTGGCTAGCTCTTGTTCTCTTTGAGCCCTTGAGATACGATGAGTTCTACAACATGGCATTGAAGCAAGAGGCCGCTCAACTGAGGTGTGATGCTTCCAAGAAGCGAGTCAGAGATGCTACTCCGTCTTCCTCTGCTCAAGTGGCCAAGCAGCAGAAGTATTGGCTTCCTCCTCCTCCGTCCCGTCAGCCGTATCAGCAGAAGAGCAAAGGTGGCAGTGGATCTTCCCACCCACCCAACCCTGGCTTTCAGAACAAGACTTCGTCTCAAGCTCCAAGATCAATTGCTCCGTATCACCGTCCGCTTTCAGAGGTCATGTGCAACAAGTGCCAACAGAAGGGTCACTATGCCAACAAGTGTTTCAACCAGAGGCGTCTTCCTCCTCCTCCTCCTGTGAGATCGGCAAGTACAGCTGTGGTCAAGCATAACCCCAAGCACGCCAAGGTCAACTTGATGAACGCAGCTCAGGTAGAGGATTCGTCAGATGTCATCAAGGGTAACCTTCCTGTTAACGATGTTCCTGCAAAAGTTCTATTTGACACGGGTGCATCGCATTGTTTCATATCGAGACCGTTTTCATCTAAGCATGGTTTGGCTTTGCAAATTTTGCCTAGTCCATTAGCAGTTGTCTCTCCCGGTAGGCGCATGCATGCTAACTCCATTGCTCCGGATGTTACTATCACCTTGGGTGACTACAAGTTTCTATCTTCTCCTACGGTTCTTGGTGACTCGGATATTGATCTTATTCTCGGAATGGATTGGCTTTCTAAGCACAAGGCACATCTTGATTGTGCAGCCAAACAGATTCAATTGACTCATTCGTCTGAGGATTTAATTGTCTTTGCCGCTCGGGATAATACTATCCGTCTGTTTTCTCTCAATGAGAAGGGTGAACTGGATGCTATCTCGCAAATTCCAGTCGTTTGCGAATATCAAGATGTCTTTCTAGAAGAGCTTCCAGGAATGCCTCCGCACCGGCCAGTTGAATTTGTCATTGATCTTGAGCCTGTCACAGAACCTGTGTGCAAGCGTCCTTACATGCTCGGACCTGAAGAGTTGAAGGAGTTGAAGAAGCAACTCGATATTCAAGAGAGAATGGGTCTCATCCGGCCTAGTTCTTCTCCGTGGGGTTGTGGTGTTCTTTTTGTGAAGAAGGATGGAACGGACCGACTTTGTGTTGATTACCGTCCATTGAACAAGAAGACCATCAAGAACAAATACCCACTTCCCAACATTAATGAGCTGTTCGAACAACTCAAAGGTGCCCAAGTATTCTCCAAGCTTGATCTCTGTATGGGTTATCATTAGATTCGAATCCGTGAGCAAGATATTCCCAAGACGGCTTTCAGGACAAGCTATGGTTCATATGAGTACACTGTCATGTCTTTTGGCCTCGTCAACGCTCCTCCGAAGTTCTCTCGCATGATGAACTTCATCTTCAACTCCTACACCAATGACTTCGTTTTGGTCTATCTCGACGACATCCTGGTTTTCTCGAAGAACAAGGAAGATCATGCCAAGCACTTGCGTTTGGTGCTTGATAAGCTGAGGGAACACCAGTTCTACGCCAAGTTCTCCAAGTGCGAATTTTGGCTCGATGAGGTTCTTTATCTTGGTCATATCATCTCTGCCAAGGGCATTGCGGTGAATCCTGAGAAGGTGTCTGCAATTGTGAATTGGGAACCTCCTCAGAACGTGAAGCAACTCCGTAGCTTCCTCGGTCTCGCAAGCTACTGTCGAAGATTCGTTGAAAACTTTTCTAAGATCGCGAAGCCTCTCTCAAATCTTCTCCAGAAGCACGTCAAGTACGTTTGGTCTCCGGAGTGTGACATTGCTTTCAACACTTTGAAAGAAAAATCGATCACTGCTCCAGTTCTGACTCCGCCTGATGAATCCAAGCCGTACGAGGTCTTTTGTGATGCCTCTCTCCAAGGTCTTGGTGCAGTGTTGATGCAAGAGAAGAAAGTTGTTGCTTATACCTCTCGCCAATTGAAGCCCAATGAGAAGAACTACCCCACTCATGACCTCGAGTTGGCGGCAGTTGTGCATGCTCTTTTGACTTGGAGACATCTCTTATTGGGAAGAAAAGTGGACATTTTCACTGATCACAAGAGTCTCAAGTACATCTTCACTCAGCCTAATCTCAACCTCAGGCAAACTCGATGGGTCGAAATGATTCAAGAGTATAATTCGAGTATCGAGTATACTCCAGGCAAGGCCAATGTGATTGCTGACGCATTGAGCAGGAAGGCTTATTGCAACAGTCTTATTCTCAAGCCTTATCAACCCGAGCTTTGTGAAGCTTTCCGCAAACTTAATCTGCAAGTTGTTCCTCAAGGTTTCCTCGCCAACCTTCAAGTCTCTCCTACCTTGGAAGACCAGATTCGCCAAGCCCAGCTTCTTGATGCTATGGTGAAAAAGGTGAAGATTGGGATTGCCAAGAGTCAACCCAAGTACAAGTGCTACCGCCTTGATGACAAGGATACTCTCTTCTTTGAGGATCGTATTGTCGTGCCCAAAGGTGAACTTCGTAAAGTGATCATGAACGAGGCTCACAATTCTCTCCTCTCCATCCACCCGGGGAGCATGAAGATGTATCAGGACCTCAAGCAGGCTTATTGGTGGACTCGAATGAAGCGCGAGATTGCTCAATTCGTGAATGAGTGTGATGTCTGCAGAAGAGTGAAGGCAGAACACCAAAGGCCAGCTGGTCTCCTCCAACCTCTTGCCATTCCAGAATGGAAGTTTGACCACATTGAAATGGACTTTGTGACTGGGTTTCCAAAGTCCAAACGTGGCAATGATGCTATATTCGTTGTCATCGAGAAACTCACCAAAGTGGCTCACTTTCTGCCTATCAAAGAGTCAATCACTGCAGCTCAATTCGCGGAACTCTATAACTCTCGGATTGTCTCTCTGAAGGGTATTCCACAGGTGACCTCTTCAGACCGTGGCAGCATCTTTACCTCCAAGTTTTGGGATTCTTTTCAGAAGGCCATGGGCACCAACATCCGCTTCAGCACAGCTTTCCATCCTCAAACTAGCGGTCAAGTCGAGCGTGTCAATCAGATTCTTGAAGAACGAGATATGTACCTAAGACAATCTGAGTGTGCCCTGAGAACGAGATATGTGCAGCTCCTATCGGGATTTGTCGGCACATTCGGGCGGTGTTGCTGGTTTTGTTTTAACCTGTCGAAGTGTCTTGAAGAACCGAGGTACCGAGTCTGATCGGAATGTCTCGGGAGGAGGTCTATTCCTTCATTGACCATGAGAGCTTGTCATGGGCTAAGTTGAGACTCCCTTGCAGGGATTTGAACTTTCGAAAGCCGTGCCCGCGGTTATGGGCAGATGGGAATTTGTTAATGTCCGGTTGTAGATAACTTGAACCTTAACTTAATTAAAATGAATCAACAGTGTGAGTTACCATGATGGTCTCTTCTCAGCGGAGTCCGGGAAGTGAACACGGTGTTGGAGTAATGCTTGCGCAGGTTGTCCTCTAGTTTCTCGTTCGCGCTTTGCCTCCTCTTCCCGCTCTCTTTTGCGAACAGGATAGCCAGCATATATGCTAGTCGCTTGCTGCAGCTCCACATATTTTACCTTGCCTTACCTATAAGCTTAAATAGTCTTGATCGCGAGGGTGCGAGATTACTATTAAACCAGATGCAGGGCCTGACGATTCCGCTCCAGGTGACGCGCTTGAGCTCAAGTGGGAGCTCGACGAGGACTCTCAACGATACTACGTGTCTTTCCCTGATGATCAGTAGTGGTGCCCAGTTGGGGGTGATCGGGACCGTGTCGCTTGTTGGGTTATCTTTTATTTTGGCGCCGTAGTTCGGCCATGAGTGTTTGGATGATGTAATGTTATTTATGCACTTTGTGTGACGTGGCGAGTGTAAGCCAACTATGTACCTCCCCTTTTATTATCTATATTACATGGGATGTTGTGATGATTGCCTAACTTGCGACATTGCCTTCAATGCGGTTATGCCTCTAAGTCGTGCCTCGACACGTGGGAGATATAGCCGCATCGAGGGCGTTACAAGACTCCTCAAGGAGGAAAAATGAATAAAGTTGGAAGTAATGCCTGACCATACCAAACCATGTGGATGGCAGGATTTGTAATAAAGTACTTTTTGGAATTTGGATTTATGAAAAATGGTTAAGGATGTAATAAAAGATTTGATATGAAAATAATATGATTTATGGATAAACTAGTGCATTTCATTTTAGGTGTGGTAGTACTCCATAAAGCCACATGATCAAAGAAGAAAGAAACGTGTTATTCATGACGGTCCATAGACGGGAGCTGGACCAAATAAGTTGGAGTTTTGTATGATCGTCACCACAAGGGTATGAAGGAAGAAGTACTATTGGATTTAAAGGAGATGTAATGTTGGAATACGGAATGATAATCCTCGAAAGGATGAGTTAAATTTGTACAAGAGTTGAAGTGGGCCATAACCCACAGGCCCAGGAGTTAATAAGAAGCAAGCACACTCTTGCTAAAGGAAGATATTTTGGAAGAAAACTCTGAGCTAATCAGCCAACATTTTTAGGAGGATACGAAAACCCGAGAGTTGTGAAGAAACGTTAGATGTCTTGTTCAGCTTGCAGAAACATTGGAATTATTCGAACTCAGTTTGTTGACAAGAGAAATTCTGCAATGCTTGTGAGTATGCCCAAGTGTTAGAATACATGATTCGATGTCTGCATATGTAGTAATGGTTCAAGTACGGGATGGATTGGCCCCCATACTGGAGACTTCTATCATGAACTATCATATGTTGATGGAAAATCGGAGAGCCTTGAAAACCTTAGAAGAGTGTCGACATGTCAAGCCATAAAACCATTGAATGGTAGGATGATGGAACCCTTTACAGGCAACCGTTGCCAATCATAGGATATACGGTGAGATTCAACCCCGGCCATTTTTCCTGCAGGAGAAGCCATAAATTGTTGACCGCCAGGAGGCTCCGATAGTTTCTTAGTATTGACGACAGACATGTCATATCCGAAGACCCACTCCTCGGAAGAACCTCATGGCCAGGATTGAGAGGACACAAGATTTTGAGAAAAAGGTCATGCCCCTACGAGGAGAGCACCAGTGAAAGAGTTATTCCAGGGAATATGAGAAGACCGACACCGTCAACTCAAAAGAATGAGCACATGAGTTTTGGACGGGACCATAACCCTGCTTTTAAGTGTGGTAGCACACTAGACCATTCCGATCAATGGAATTGCTGGAAGACCCCAAAACCCTAACCTTTTCTTGCTAGCCTCTTCGAATCTCGAGGACGAGATTCATTTTAAGTGTGGTAGGTTTGTAACATCCCAAAATTCTAAATTTTGGAATGTTATATTAAATAAATAATTTTGGTTATTTGTTTGATTTTTGTGTGAATGACTGTGAATTTGAGTGGAATTTGAAAAAAAATCAAATGAGAGGGAATAAAAGGACTTTCCCAATTTTTTTCCATTTTGAATCCCTATTTAATTTTTAGTTTGAAGCTTGTCAGAAAAAAACAATTCTCTGATAAAATAATAATATGAGAGGAGTAATATGACACTCCAGAAAATCGGAGACAATATTTGACAATTTATTTGAAACTCAAATTTCCCTTCATTTTGGAGTTGTTGCAAAAAAAATATTTTTTTAAAAATTATTTTATTTCATCATGAAAATATGTTCATGATTTAGGAAATGTTTTTCTGAATATTTTGATATATAATATGCCTATATAAAATATTTTTCTTATTTTGTATATATTTTTTTCCTCGCTGTTTAGAAAAAAAGAGAAAACCTGCGGCCAGGCCAGGCGCACCGGCTAGCCCAGCCCAGCGCTAGCGCTAGGGCTACCGCACGCTCGCTCGGGAGCAGCCCCAGGAGGCGTCCCACCCCTCCCTCTCACGATCTCTCTCTCCCTCGTTTTTTTCTCTAGCACATGGACCCCGCCCCGCTCTTTTCTTTTTCCCCACGTACATGTACAGAAACAGAAACCTATACGTACGCGCCGCCGCCGCCGCGTCCGATCTTCGTAGGAAACCTATCCCGAGTCTTCCCCTTCCCCAAGCAAGTTGTCCTATAAGTACCCCCGCCCCTCCTCTCTCGATCCCCTTCAAAAGCCCTCGCTAAAACCCACCACAGCGCCCGCACTCGTCAAACCGATCTCGCTTCGGTCACCGCCGTTCACCATCGTTTCCATCGTCGGTGAGCCTCCTCGAGATCTCTCCCTCTGGACTTTGATTCCCCTCGCCTTTGCGCCCCTCATTGACATATTTTCGTCACCCAGGTTTGACCGGAGCCACCGCCTCAAGCTCGCAACGCCGTCGGAGTTCATCCAGAGCACGGGAGTTTACGCCGACGCCCGCTCGACTCCGATGTCTTCTCGCCTCACTATCCACAGAAAATCGGACCCACCCGGAGTTCTCCATCCACTGGACATCGCCGTCTCCGCCACCGGTCACCGGAGCCACCACCCCGCCGACGCCCTGCTTCTCTGCCACCGCCGTTTCTTCACTGTAAGTCACGTAGGTGTTAGCTCCTTCGTTTTTTTATTGATCAAAGCGCTAAGTGCTAGATTGGTTTTAGTAGATTGGTTCTTTAGATCAGTTGGTTTGGTTTAGTACACGGTTTATTATGGTTTAGATCGAACCAGTTTGCCAGTTTCTATTTTAAACGTACGTGCACGTTTCTGTAAAGTTCCGCCCAAGCAACGGTTAGTTACAGATCGCTCAGCTCCTAGCCCAGTAGACTTGCCCATTCTGCTTTTTTTTTTAAATTTTCGTTACTATAAAAAACAGAAAA
Organism: Triticum urartu; assembly: GCF_003073215.2. NCBI lineage: Eukaryota > Viridiplantae > Streptophyta > Magnoliopsida > Poales > Poaceae > Triticum > Triticum urartu. Next base: position 394,707,204 of record NC_053028.1, read on the forward strand.
GTTTCAATCTTAGATATTCTATAACTCTTATGTTTTAGATCCAAATTGAGTGATTCTTTTTGCATTGTGTCACAAATTTGTTGAAGTTTCTGTTTGCGTACTTAGTTTTCAATTTTGACCAGATTAAATTTGAGTTTGATTAAATTTGTTCAAATCACTATTTTGGCCGTATCTTGAGTTTTATGAAATATTTTTTTGATTCATTCTTTTTGCTACTGTTTTGTTATTGTTTTGTTTATCCAGTAGCATATAGTTATTTATTTTAGTTTCTGTAAATTAGGGTTTTAGGCAAAATAGTATTGTTTTAGTTCTAGTTTTGTTTTAAGCATAATTAGAGTTTTAATTTAGCGTTTTATGTGTTTCCTTTTGCTAGTAAAACTTTATGAAAATACTTTATGTTAACTTAGTTGATTTAAATTTTATTTTCTGTGGAAATTATTAGTTTAGTATTTTCTTTGTTAAGTTTTGCTTAGGACAAAGCTATTTTTGTAGTTAAGGCAAAAGGTTTTCCTAGTAGGTTCTTTATAGTTTTCTCCTATTAGTTCTTTCGATGTGCTATTTGTTTTGTGTTGGGTTTTCTTATTGAGTTTTCTTTTGATTGTTAGATTTGCTTGCTAGAATGCTTGCTTATGTGAATGTCATGTTTGTTATTATAGATTTCATCGGAGAGTTGCGAATAGTCCTATCAAGTTAGTTTCGAGAGCATTGTTATCTTCATCAACTTACCAAAGCTAGTTCACTTTGACCATGTTTTTCATACCTATGTTTTATTTGCATGTAGTAGCACCTTTTCAATAATCCCGCCAGTAGTGATATTGATTTCTTGTATTTGAGTAGAATGCATGAGGTAGGAACCCATCTCCCTGTTATCAAGCCCGAGACGTTATATAGTTTTAATGCTAGCTATAGTACGGGGTTTGGTATGAGTGCATGAGTACGTCAATGGCGGAAACTTCATGATGGCACCGGCAAGGACTGCATCTTCAGGACTCCTCAAGATTTCGAGACTCGAGACAAGAATTCAATACACACTACTGGGTGAAGGACGGTTGACGGGCACCCTGGAGAAACCAGTGGTTGGCCGGGATGCATGGAGAAGCGCCATGACATCTTGCGGAAAGCTTCACCCAGACTCAAAGAGACGGAAGAATACTTCATGCCCGGAAGCTTACCTGTGCAACCGCAAGTCACTATGGGCTCTGGCTTGGTTGACCTTAGTTGTGACTCTGGCTGGGACGGTGCTAGCAGATGAAGAACTACGGTAGGATTGGATGAGCACCGGACAGTGGTCAGAGGAACTCTTCGGAAGACCATGTTTCGGTCATCTTGTTCTCAAACACCCTGAAGTGCGAGAATGTAAAGAGAGGGATCGAATCTTGCGGGTAAAGTGTACAAACCTCTGCAGAGGGTTAAAACCTAATCGATTAGCCGTGTCCCCGGTTACGGACAATTTGAGCCTCTGGACTTGGATCTATCTCGGAACTCTCAACACCAGACTGATAATTTAATTGTGGGCAACTTATGATGATTTGGGTACGGGACATCGGTTGGCGGAACCATGTCATGATAGAAAACTCCGTAGTACAGACTCTGGTTAATTCCTTTGATGTAGGGAAAATAAAACCAGCTTGTATGCAATCAAAACTCAGATACAGAGCCACAAAGCCATATTGCATATAAGTATAGTTTATCATCTGTTTTTCTTACAGTGATATTGCCGGTACATTCAATGTACTGACCTACACGGCTTCAAACGTCTCATGTTGCAGATATGTTCCTTCCGACAAGTAAGAGTGCGGTACAGGGTTACGGTCTACACTCAACCTGCCGATGGCATTGATGGGACTCCACACCCGATTATTTGTTTTCCACTGAGACTTATGAGGTATATATATTATATATCAGTTTTACGTTATTTATACATGTGATTGCTCTTTGATATATACATTGATGTACTGTGTGTGCCAGTAACCGATCCAGGGATGGCACAGATACAGAGGCTTAACCGTCTGAGGTCGGGTCACTACATTCCTTCATGTTTCATGATTGATAAGTTGTCAGGAATGAGATATTTAAACCCATCATTTTCTTCCTCAGAGTTATCTTGGAATAGATTTCACCTAAAGCCTTCCATTGGGAATGTTGCTCCTTGTGGTGATTATCTATGATCCAAGTTTTATCCTTATCACCTCGGTGGAAGAAGCTTTCTATCTTTCTAGCTCGCAATCAAATCTTGTTTCCGTTAGTGGCAGAAATTTGACCTCATAATTTTGAGAAGTTTTTTTCCATAAGCCCACAACAAGCTTACTCTTTTCGTTGTTGGTTTTCCAACAACTCCATTCGACCCTTCTCCTAAAGATGTTTTTTTCAAGCTCATTTGAGGTAGAAGATGTTGTTTTCTCCTTCGTTCTTTTGATTCCATTCTTACATTCGTTCTGGAGGCAGTGTGTTGTTGATTTCATCAAGTATCTTCTCATCTTGTCAAGCTCATGTTCAATTCCTTCCATTTATAGTCGGAGTGCTGTCCAAATTATATCATTCTTATTCCTTCTCTATCTTGTTTTAACCGGAGTGTTGTGTCTATCATTCCTCTTCTAACCGGAGTCTCATCCAAGTGCTTCATTTTGCCAAGTTCATATTCTATGTCTTCTTTTTCCAACCGGAGTGTTCTCGTAATTGTTCTTTATCGTTCCTTGTACATCTTGTTTCAACCGGAGTGCTTGCATGTACTTCTTGTCCGCTGCAACCCTTTTTATTATGTCTTTCAACCTACAAGGTTCTAGTAATGTTGCTTGTTCCTCTTTTCTAACGGAGTGTTTTCAACTTCGTTCATCTTTGTTGTGTTCTTTCTTTCAATTTGTTCAACCTCGCAAGGTTCTTTGGTTTCACTCATTTGTCAAAGAATCAGCTTTGTTTTACCTCTTCCTCTTCCTCTTCCGTTTTCCCTCCAGTGCCATCCTAGATCTCGGGACGAGATCCTCTCGTAGTGGTGGAGTGTTGTGACGCCCCGAGACCGACGCGCCAGGTGTCTTCCAGTTATTTGCTGTTGTTGCCTTGTTTTTCGCTTGCGTGTTGCATCTTGCCATGTCATCATCCGCATTGCATCATCATGTTTTTGAAACTTGCATCCGTCTCGGTCTCCTCGTTCTTTCCGTTGTCCGTTCTGAGCCTAGACACACTTGCACGCACCCGCGACATGTCTGAAATAGTATTTTATAAGTGGCTAGGAAATGTTCTCGGAATGGGATGAGAATTGGCGTGCGGTGTTGTTATGTTGTAAGTAGACCGCCTGCCAAGTTTCATCGCATTCGGAGTTCATTTGATGCCCCAACGAATACTTATAGCGGCATTATAGCTGGTCTTTTCGTCGGACGTTTTCGGTCTCCGGAAACCATTCTAGGCTGCATCTCTCCCCTCTTCTCTCATACCAACCCGCTCTCCACAGTCCACCTAGGCCCAGCCTACCCCTCTTTGCACTGCATAGACCTCTCTCGCGCGTCCAAAACTTACCCGAACCCATCCCGGGTTGTCGTTACCGATGGGTCCGGATCATCCCCAAACGTCTATATAACATCACCATTTTCTTATTTGGATTCCCTAACCCATTTATCTGAGACCGTCTGATTTTGATCGGAGGGTCCAAACCTAATCCTTTTGTCCCTATATATAGTCCAACGCCTACCCAAATCAAACCAAACCCTAGTTTCTAGGCCTCATGTCCCATCCATCCATCTCAGTCGGCCGCCACCCTCTGTCCAAATCCTCCTCGGAGTCCACATCGAGCCAACCACAGCTTCCAACCTTCCTCCTTGTCCACCTACCACCCAACCTCCAGATCCATCCATCTGGACCCTTGGATAGAGATCCAACGTCCAGGAGGTGCTCCCTACAACTCCCGCAAGCCCCTCCTTCCATGGTTCCGCTCCACGCCCGAGCTCGTCCTCAAGCACGACGCCGCCCTTGCTGACCGCCGTCGACCAGGCCAGTGCTCCGCCGTCCCGTGCCCTTCCCTCTCCTTCCTTTCCCCCCATCTTGTTTCTTCTCCTCCTCTCAGGGTCTCTCTCCTGTGGATCACAGGGACCTCGCCGCCGCCGTTCAAGCTCTCCGGCCGGATCTTCCTCTCTGCCGTCTGGGACGAGCTCCCCATGCCCGGATCCGCTCCTCCTCGCCTCATCCACGTCGCCGGGACCCACACCATGGACCTCTGCAACCTCCTAGAGCAAAACCTCCCAAGCTGCCTCCCCGTTTGATCCCCCCCGACGTGGGTCAATTCCACAGCGCACGTAGAAAACGACGAACGCCGAAGCGAGCAGCTCCTATTTTGCCGCGCCAAGTACTGAAGCAACACGTCGCCCCGCCTCCGCTCACATCCTTCGCCAGCACCAATCCTCGCTCGTGTTGATCGCGACCCTGCATCCCTCGCCACCGGCCTCTGCTTCCCCTGCACCCTCTGCTTCGAGCAGGAGAACGAGAGACGCCCTGGACCCCTGCCTCACGCCTCTCTTTGTCATTTCGTGTCGCCTTCCCGTGCCTGAGTGCTCGCGCCGGCCATCTCCCTCGCTGGGGTGTGTCGGTGTACTAAGAGTAGGGGTACGCTAGTACCCCGAGCTCGTGCACGGGCAGTCGCAGCATCCCCGCGGCAAGGCTTGCCGGGTGACCGCCAAGACCCTCCGCGGCTACTTTGAAGACCATTCAAGAACAAAGTACTCAAACCAAGGCCCTGGCAAGGAGCTGGCCGGGAAGGAAACAAGACCCCGGCAAGAGGAGCTTGCCGGGAAGACTATCAGAAGCACCCCGAGACCCCGGCAAGAGGAGCTTGCCGGGAAGGCCAACCCAGGCGTACCAAGAAAACTTGCCGCGGCGCGCTACGCGCCCCGGCGAGGCCCGGTGAGCGACAAGCTCCCAAATGCGACAAGACAACAACCGCGGCAAGGCGCTTGCCGCGGCAAACCGCCTCTCCGAGCCCGCGCTCCAGCACAACCACCACGTGTCGCTCTGGGGGCCCCTCCCAAGCACACGTGGCAGGAGGTCGCGCAGCTAGGGGTGTGCGGTGGCGCGCAGGCGCTGACGAGATAACCATCGTGGCAAACGGTGGCGTCCCTAGCGGTCCCTTTTGGTGCTGTTTAGGCGACACAGACGGGCATTTAATGCCCTTGTCCCCTGCCGTCAGGGTTAGGTATGATAACACTGTAGCAGCTAGCTGTGCCTACTACAGCACCTAGCTGTGCCTATCCACGGCACCCTTTCCATTTTTGCCCTTGGCCCCCGTTGCTCTATGTCGGTAACCCCTTGAGTATAAAAGGAGGCCCGTGTGCAGCGTAAAGGGGGTCGGCCATCTCGAGAGCTCTCGCGAGGTTCAGCAATTCCACACACTCACGCTCGGTCTCGCTCCCGAGCTAGAAATCAATACCAATCCACAAAGCAGGAGTAGGGTTTTATGCATCCGTGCGGCCCGAACCTGGGTAAACCGCCCGCGTGCTTCGCCTCGATCTGCTCTTTGCGCAACCTCCACCCCCCGCCGAACCAAAAGGGACCCGGTCCGCCGGTCCCATAGGTGTCCGTGGATCAGGAACCCCGGCATCTTTGGCGCGCCAGGTAGGGGGCGTCGAAGTTGTGTGAATCAGATCTGGCGTTCTTGCGGGCTAGATCTTCATCTTCTTCATCGATCTTCGCCATCTTCATCAACATGCCGCCGAAGAAGAAAGTTTCGGAGGCAGCCGCTCCGTCCGCGCCGAGCCATCCACCGCTGGAGCAAACGGATGGTGGTGCAGGCGCCGGCGGAAGGGCACGCATCGACGAGGGAACTCACGGTGCTGCCAGGTCCCAGGGCAAGGCTGCGTTGCCCATCGACGGCGTGGCCGGCTCCCACAACGACCGGGCGCACTCCAAGACCTTGGTGTCCGTGCATGCACCACGCCCATCTCAGGAGGCGCGGGACCAGCAGCGTCATGGTACTCACGGTACCATGCGCTCGCTGGACCCAGATCGGGCTGGTGGGTCTCGGAGCGCTCCGCACCACCATGCACGTCAACCTGCTGGCGCGAGCGACACGCGGTCGCCTGGACGAGACGCTGCTCCTTTCAACGTGGTTAGAAGTCCGAGCGTGTCCCGCTCCTCGCACCGTTCGCTACCGCCGCCCGCCACCGCAGCCGAAGCTCTGGCGCGAGCTCAGCTGCTCCTAGACTACCCTCCGGCGGCGGACAAGATCGACGACTGGAGGGCCACTATCCAGAGCCTCACCGGCTTCGCCAACGACGACACTCCTCGGCAGCCGACCATGTCGCAGCCGCAGCGAGTCAGCCAGGCGCGAACCGGTGGTGACAAGATGGTGGGGGTGCAACTACTGTGCACTCCCCACCCCGAAGGCCAAGATCGCCGACTCGCCGGATCCACCTCGACAGCGACTCCACCGCGTCGTCTGATCCGCGAGCTCGTCGCGATCAGCGCCAAATTCTTCAAGAACGGCAGCGGGAAGACGCTCGTACTCGCATCGAGCGTCGGAGAGAAGCGCGGCGTCAGTCAGACCAGCGCGCTGGGCCCTCTGTTGACATGCATGCGCCAGGGGAACCAGGCGACTTGCCGTACCCGGTAGGTTGCCCTGTGTTCACTCGTGAGCTGCGGCAAGTCCAGTGGCCCAGTACGAAGAACTTCAAGCCCGACGTACCAGAGAAGTACGACGGCAAGTTGCATCCGTCCGAGTTCCTCAGCATCTACACCATCGCGGTGCAGGCTGCTGGGGGGCGGGACGACAAGATCCTTGCCAACTACTTCCCGTTGGTACTCAAGCCCAATGTCAGGTCCTGGCTCATGCACTTGCCGGACAACTCCATATCCTCTTGGGCTGAGCTGTGCCATCAGTTTGTTGGCGCCTTCACAGGCGGCCACAAACCTCATGGCCAAGAAAGCGATCTTCATCTGCTCGTCCAGAAGGAAGGAGAGCCCCTGCGCCAGTACATCCAGAGGTTCAGCCGTGTACACCACAACATCCCAAATATCCACCCTGCCGCGGTAATCAGCGCGTTCCATCAGAACGTGCGTAACCGCAGGATGCGGGAGGAGTTGGCGATGTGCAAGATTCGGGACGTCAGCGAGCTTTATGCCCTGGCCGATAGATGTGCACGCGCCGAGGAGGGGAGGAAATTCCCCGGAGAAAGCACTGGAGCAGGAGGATCTGACAGTGAGGATGCCGCCCCAGCAAAGAGAAGCCGGCGGCGCAACAACAGGAAGAAGCAGAACAACGAGGTGCTGGTCATTGAGCAGTCCGGCAATGAAGGTGACGCCACGAAGGCTACAGTTGGTAGCTCCGGCAAGGAAGTTGCCGCGTGCACCAACTGCCAGGCTGTGGTGGTCGCCGACAAGCGGGACGGCTCCGGCAAGCAATACTGTAAGATTCACCGCACCAAGGGCCATGACCTCCAGAGCTGCAAGAAGGTCGAGCAGCTCGTCCAGCAACAGAGGGCTGAGTACGAGCGGCGCGACAGGGAGAGAGCCCAAGGGGGTGCCGAGAAACCTGGCCAGAAGCGCACCGGCCAGGAAGGACGCCGCGGCAAGGCCAAGCAGCGGCAAGGAGACAGACCTCCCCGCGGTGCGACAATGACGAAGACGACGATGAGGATGAAGACATGGATGACGTTGAGACCAGTGAGCAGGAGTTTCAGAAAGCCACAGAGGTCTTGTGCGTTGACGGGGGTGCTTCCCTGCATACCTCGCACCACCAACTCAAACAGTGGGTGCGGGAAGTCAATGCAGCGGAACCACCCATCGAATCGCGCAAGCTTCTGAAATGGTCCAGCAGGCCTATCATCTTCGACATTGAGGACCACCCTGATCGCACAACCGCGGTCGGGTGTCTGCCGATGTTGGTTTCACTAACTATCCACAACCTCAAGGTCACCAAGATGCTAGTTGATGGCGGGGCCGGCTTAAACCTGATCTCCTCCGCTGTGCTCCAAAAACTCCAGATCCCTGACGGCGAGCTCGAAGAGACCGGCACGTTCCAAGGAATCAATCCGGGAAGGAGCAAGCCGAAGGGGAAGGTCACGCTGTCGGTAACATTCGGCAGCGAGTTAAACTTCAGGACTGAGAAGGTCACGTTCGACGTTGCCGATATCCCGTTGCCTTACAATGGGATACTTGGCCGTCCAGCACTCGCCAAGTTCATGGCGGCCTCTCACTACGCGTATAACGTGCTGAAGATGCCAGGCCCGATAAGCGTCATTTCTGTCCCTGGCGACAAGAAGGACGCTCTTATCTGTGCCGACAAGATCTACCGGGAAGCGGCAGCCACGGCAGACTGCGATCCACTTGCCGCTGAAGCTCTCGGGACCAAGAAGACCCAGTCCGACAGAAGCTCTGGTGCCTACTCCAGCAAGCGCGCCTCTTCGGAGTGCTGCGCTGCCGTCGAGGACGCACCATCGAGCTCCACCGGCAAGAAGACCAAGTCCGGCAAAAGCTCTGATGCCCACTCTGGCAAGCGCGCCTCCTCGGAGTGCTGCGCTGCTGTCGAGGACGCACCATCGAGCTCTACCGGCAAGCACAAGAAGACGATGGCAGCTCCGCCAGAGACGAAGAAGGTGTCCGCCAAGGAGGATGGCACTGGTGGCACCTTCACCATCAGTGCCGCGCTTGATCCTAAATAGGAAGGCGTGCTCATTGCTTTCCTGCGGGCGAATGTCGACGTGTTTGCATGGCAACCGTCTGACATCCCCGGTGTTCCCAGGAAAGTGATTGAGCACCACCTTGCCGTTTGTCCTCATGCGCGGCCCATCAAGCAGAAAGTCCGGAAGCAGGCGGTGGAGCGCCAAGAATTCATTGCGGAGGAAATCAAGAAACTGGAAGCAGCAGGCCTCGTCAGAGGAGTGCTCCATCCCACGTGGTTGGCCAATCCTGTAGTCGTGTGCAAGGCAAACGGGAAATGGAGGCTTTGCATCGATTTCACCGATGTTAACAAAGCTTGTCCCAAAGACCCATTTCCTTTGCCGCGCATTGACCAGATTGTTGACTCCACAGCTGGATGTGATTTGCTTTCATTTCTTGATGCATACTCCGGGTATCATCAGATCTTCATGGCAGAGGAGGATGAGGAGAAGACCGCATTTATTACTCCATGTGGCACGTACTGCTTTGTACGGATGCCTTTCGGATTAAAAAATGCCGGTTCAACATTTGCAAGAGTAGTCCATATTTCTCTTGAGCCACAAATACACAGAAATGTGGAAGCCTACATGGATGATATAGTGGTCAAGAGCAAGGACAGAGCAACCCTGGTTCAAGATTTGGACGAGACCTTCGCAAATCTGCGCAAGATCAGCCTCAAGCTCAACCCAGAGAAGTGCGTGTTCGGAGTTCCCTCCGGCAAGCTTCTTGGGTTCTTCGTGTCTCAGCGGGGAATTGAAGCCAACCCCGACAAGATCAGGGCCATTGAGCAGATTGAAGCCCCAAAGCGCGTCAAAGATGTTCAGAAACTTGCCGGTTGCGTGGCTGCTCTCAGCAGGTTTATCTCTCGGTCAGCTGAGCGCGCCCTGCCATTTTTCAAACTATTGAAAAAGGCAGGTCCAATGAAATGGACTCCGGACGCGGAGGCTGCGCTGCAAGACCTGAAGAGATACCTGTCCTCCCCTCCAATACTTGTCGCGCCTAAGCCACAAGAGAAGTTGCTGCTGTACATAGCGGCAACCAATCAAGTGGTTAGTGCTGCGCTGGTAGCAGAGAGGGAGGCAGATGATGAGCCAGCAACCGCGGCAAGCGCACCCAGCGACAAGAAGGGGGCTTCCCGGACAAGCTCTGGTCCCGACAAAGATGGATCTGCGCAGATGCACGAGGAGACGCGGAAGGAAATGGTGCAGCGCCCAGTTTACTTTGTCAGTTCCCTCTTGCAGGGGGCTAGGTCAAGGTACTCTGGTGTGCAGAAACTGCTTTTCGGCCTTCTCATGGCCTCGAGAAAGCTGCGCCATTACTTCCAAGCACATGAGATCACAGTGGTCACTCGCTTTCCGCTGAAGAGGATACTTCAGAATCCAGAAGCGACAGGCAGGATTGTTGAGTGGGCACTGGAACTGTCAAGCTTTGGTCTCAAGTTTGAAAGCACTTCAACTATCCAGAGCAGAGCATTGGCAGAATTCATAGCGGAATGGACGCCAACTCCGGACGAAGAAATTCCAGAGACGAGCATCCCCGACAAAGAAGCGAGCAAAGAGTGGCTGATGTACTTTGACGGTGCCTTCTCGCTGCAAGGCGCCGGCGCTGGTGTGCTGCTTATCGCGCCCACCGGAGAGCACCTCAAGTACATAGTCCAGATGCACTTTCCCAAGGAGCAAGCAACAAACAATACTGCAGAGTATGAGGGATTGCTTACCGGTCTCCGGATCGCGGCAGACCTTGGGATTAAGAAGCTCATTGTCAGGGGTGACTCACAGCTTGTCGTCCGCCAAGTAAACAAGAATTATCAGAGTCCGTTGATGGAAGCTTACGTCGACGAAGTGAGAAAGCTAGAAGAGCGCTTTGACGGCCTACAAATGGAGCACGTTCCGAGAACTCAGAACGCCATTGCAGATGGCCTGTCAAAGTGCGCCGCACTTAAGTTACCTATGGAACCAGGGACCTTTGTGCTCAAGCTGATTCAACCGTCCGTGACACCATCAACTGGACAAAGCAAGAAGAGGAAGTTGATTCCTGGTGACTACCTGCCGGCAGAGCTTCCCGAAGCCGCCGCCAAGAAGGTCCCCAAGATCAACACCGAAGGCGCTGAGGAGCAGTCTGCTCCGGCAAGCCCTAGGGCTTGTTCCGTTGAAGCAAAAGCTCCCGGCAAGCTTGTCGCAGAATGTCACGCTCCGGCTGAGACATAGCTTCTCGCCGTAGAAGCAGATATTCCCGCAGCTACCTCCAAGATCAACGCCAAGAGCGCCGGGGAGCTAGATGCTCCGGCAAGCCCTAGGGTTTGTTCCGTTGAAGCTGAAGCTCCCGGCAAGCTTGTCGCGGAACGTCAAGCTCCGGCAGAGACACAGCCTCTCGGCATGGAAGCGGATGTTCCCGCGGCAGCAGAGTTGCCTTTAGTCCTTGTTGTCGAGCCACAGGCTCCAACGTGGGCACAGCAGATTGTCCGTTTCCTTCAGACAGGAGAACTTCCCGAAGAGCAAGAAGAAGCCGAAAAAGTAGCCCGACAGTCAAGTATGTACCAGTTCGTCGACAAGACACTGTACAGAAGAAGACTCAACGGTGTGAAATTGAGGTGTATTCCCCGGGAAGACGGACAGAAGATGTTGGCAGAGATACACGGAGGCAAACCTTGGGATCAAGAAGCTCATTGTCAGGGGTGACTCACAGCTTGTCGTCCGCCAAGTAAACAAGAACTATCAGAGTCCGTTGATGGAAGCTTACGTTGACGAAGTGAGAAAGCTGGAAGAGCGCTTTGACGGCCTGCAAATGGAGCACGTTCCAAGAACTCAGAACGCCATTGCAGATGGCCTGTCGAAGTGCGCCGCACTTAAGTTACCTGTGGAACCAGGGACCTTTGTGCTCAAGCTGACTCAACCGTCCGTAACACCATCAACTGGACAGAGCAAGAAGAGGAAGTTGATTCCTGGTGACCATCTGCCGGCAGAGCTTCCCGAAGCCGCCGCCAAGAAGGTCCCTAAGATCAACGTCGAAGGCGCTGAGGAGCAGTTTGCTCCGGCAAGCCTTAGGGCTTGTTCCGTTGACGCAGAAGCTCCCGGCAAGCTTGTCGCGGAATGTCACTCTCCGGCAGAGACGCAGCTTCTCGCCGTAGAAGCGGACGTTTCCGCAGCAGCTGAGACCAACACCAAGAGCGCTGAGGAGCGAGATGCTCCGGCAAGCCCCAGGGTTTGTTCCGTTGAAGCAGAAGCTCCCGACAAGTCTTGCCCTGACGAGCTTGTCGGGGAACGTCAAGCTCCGGCAGAGAAACAGCTTCTTGCCGTAGAAGCGGATGTTCCCGCAGCAGCAGATTTGCCTTTAGTCCTTGTTGTCGAGCCACAGGCTCCAACATGGGCGCAGCAGATTGTCCGTTTCCTTCAGACGGGAGAACTTCCCGAAGAGCCAGAAGAAGCCGAAAGTGTAGCCCGGCAGTCAAGTATGTACTAGTTCGTCGACAAGACACTGTACAGAAGAAGACTCAACGGTGTGAAATTGAGGTGTATTCCCCGGGAAGACGGACAAAAGCTGTTGGCAGAGATACATGGAGGCATATGTGGACACCACATTGGCGCGAGAGCACTCGTCGGCAAAGCTTTCCGGCAAGGTTTCTTCTGGCCAACAGCCCTCCAGGATGCAACTGCACAAGTAACCAAGTGTGAAGCGTGCCAGTTCCATTCCAAGCAGATACACCAGCCAGCTCAAGCTCTCCAGACGATCCCTTTATCCTGGCCATTTTCGGTCTGGGGGCTCGACATCCTCGGCCCCTTCCCCCGAGCTGCCGGGGGCTTTGAGTACTTGTACGTCGCAATCGACAAGTTCACAAAGTGGCCGGAAGTGGAACCAGTGAGGAAGGTGACCGCACAGTCAGCCGTCAAGTTCTTCAGGTCGATTGTTTGCCGCTTCGGGATCCCTAACCGGATAATCACCGACAACGGCACACAATTCACGAGCCACGCCTTCATGCAGTACGTCCAAGATCTCGGCGCCAAGGTCTGCTTCGCTTCTGTTGCTCACCCGAGAAGCAACGGTCAAGCGGAGAGGGCAAACGCTGAGGTACTGCGCGGGCTCAGGACAAGAACTTTCGACAGGCTGCACAAGTGCGGAAGAAACTGGATTGTGGAGCTACCGGTGGTTCTTTGGTCGATCAGAACGACGCCAAATCAAGCCACTGGACAGACACCCTTTGCTCTAGTCTATGGAGCAGAGGCAGTTACCCCCACGAAACTCGTATACGGGTCACCTCGAGTGCTCGCTTACAATGAGCTTGAGCAAGAGCGGCTGCGGCAAGATGACGCGCTGCTCCTTGAGGAAGATCGTCTCCAGGCTGCTGTGCGAGCTGCTCGCTACTAGCAAGCTCTGCGTCGCTGCCACAACCGCAGAGTCAATGCCAGGAGTCTCGATGAAGGCGACCTTGTTCTTCGGCGCGTTCAGTCGGCCAAGAATTCCAACAAGTTGACGCCAAAGTGGGAAGGCCCTTACCGGGTGAAACGAGTCATAAGGCCTGGCGCTGTCCGCCTTGAGACCGAAGATGGCATTCCAGTGAGCAACTCCTGGAACATCGAGCATCTTCGTAAGTTTTACCCGTAAGGCGCGGTTGTCGGGCCCTGCCCGGCAACCACCCTTCTGTACAAGTCTTGCCGCTGTTGCATGTAATCCTCTGTACAGAGCCAGGCGCAGACCCTGAGCACCAGTAAATGAAGCGCTGCATACCCCGGGGGCTATAGCATGCATGCTAGGTTGAGTCTGAGTCTCGTCCTTGGTTAGGGTCGATAGTCCCTAACAGTGACTAACCCCTAACTTAGAGGTCGAGTGTCCGTCCCTTTGCTTTTCCTTCGTTCGCAGGGCTCGCACGTCCTGGCCAGTCCGCCTGGAGACGAAAAGGAGAAGAAGGGCGCGCCGACACCTGGGCCCCGGCAAGAACGCCGGGGGCTGCGGATGCCAAAATGTCACCCCCGGCAAGCCAGAGTTGCCGGGGGCTGCAATATTAGATAAGTCTTTCATCCCTCTTCACGCATCCTCCTATGGACTGGGGAATGTGAAACCGCGTTTCTCCCCAAAAACTGCCGTGCTCCCCCGACACTAGGACCTGGAGCGCGTTCCCGGGGCTAAGTTTGGTCGTAGTCGCGGCAACGAAGGGATGAAACGAGGAGGCCGCGCCCACCTCGTTCCCGCCTCCGTCAAAGGCGTGAGAAAGGTCGAGCGGCGTGGGAAGGCGGCAGGGCTTGTTGTCGGGGAATGGAATGCCTGTCCGAGAGATACCAAGGATTTGCTCCTTGGCGTGGGTTCAACCCACGAGGCAAATAACCCGGCAAACATCCCCTTTTCATTAAAAACATCCCATACAGGTACAGTCCATAGAGGATGAAAAACATGAAAGAGAGGATTACAAGTTTTAGATACAACTAAGGCTCGAAGGCTTACAATTAAAAAGATAAGGTGCCCGTAATCCCTTTCCTGTCCCTCTCTTCAGGAGGTAGGTCAAGGAGGCGAAAAGGGGAAAAGGGGCGCCTAGGCGAGCCACAGGTGCCAGAAGACACCAAGAGAACATCCCGGGGAGTTCAAGGAGCCGGCGACACGGATGATGGGGTCGCCGGTGCCGCGCGGAGCGGCGTCCGACACCTAGTCGGACCCACCATCCCGCCGCCTGCTCCCTTCATCGTCGCTGTCGCTCCCCTCCTCGTCACTCTCGCTCGAGGGGGAGCCTTCGCTATCGGAGGAGCTGTCC